>NW_022196891.1:68882222-68912679 GCF_008632895.1 Mastomys coucha | reverse complement strand
GGAGAGGGAGAGAGAGAGATTGAGAGTGAGAGACCAGAAGAACCTGCAGTAACGGGCATTTCTGTTTTTCATTCTTTTTTAAAGAGATTGTTCGTTGACAGTTTCCCCACAAATATGGTGAGCTTTAGTCACTTTCACACCTGTTACTCTCCTATCCATCCTCCTCCGATTGAACTCTTCTCCTAAATGGTCATACCTGGCTTCACATCTTGTCGTGTGTGATGCGCAGACTCTAATTACGGTTACCTGCATGAGCACTGGTGGGCGGCTACTAGACCATCCCCTATTTGTCGGCGGTGACAACATCAAAGACGACAACACTCCTTGCCCCAGCAACTGTTAACTGCCAATGGTCCCTTGGGGAGGAGAGGGCTCCATGAGCCTCGCTCCTATCCATGATGAAATGTTGAAGGCCCAAGCCTGGCAGAGTTTGTGTAGCAAACCACAGCTGCGGCAGACCCGTGAGTGGACAGGCTGTGTCACGATGGGAAGATGTCATTTTACATCACACCTCCTTGTCTTCGGGCTCCTACATTCTTTCCACCCCACCTCCACCATGTTTACTGAGCCCTGGTACAGATGTCTTATTTAAAGCTAAGAATTCCATCATCACTGATTCTTGGAAGTTTGACCAGTTATGAATCTCTGCACTAACCACTACCCATACCTACAAGACATCTCTGAGCAAGGCTGAAAAAAGAGCTGACCTGTGGGTATAAACATGAGTGTTTAGAAGGCGGTTTAACAGTATGTTCATTTAGCAAAGCGACAGTCATGGGTTCCCCTTGAGAGCCTCTGAAGCACCCAGACACAGGTCCTGGACTAAGTTTACAGTATCCAACATGGGCTCCTTCTGGTTGACCCCAAATCCAATCAGAAAGTAACTGGCTATTCCGATCATAATCGTGCCACTGTGGTACCAATGGGTACATCTTGTCAGGTAGGTCAGTGTTGTAGCTTGTAGCATTCAAGGGTAAGACTATCAGTGGCTCTTCTCCCCCAATAGCCTGCATAGTGCCTTCCAGAACTATGAAAGCTAACCAGCACGAAGGACACTTCCAGTTCAGCTCTAACTTGATTTCTCTATGTTCTGTATCCAGAGTGTGTGTTTAATCTCTTTAGCAGTAGGGTCTTACCATCAAGTTCTGGTGGGCAACCAAGGGCAATGATGATAGCCTCCTGTTTTGGGAGCCTCTAGGCCTCCTTGAAACCTCCCTGATGGACAACTGGTAAGATGTTGTCCACCTGTCATTTGGCACTTCCATTTAATTCTGGCCACCCATACGGGGTAAACCTTGTTTAGATTCTAATTATTAAATTTTAAATAAATTTATGAAATAATGTTTCCAAAATCTTTATTTTTGGTTTTCCCCCATCTGCCATTCCCTTCTACTGCCACACACCCACCACACCCATTTAGACCATTCCAACCCAACCTCCCAACTTCTACTTTCATATCACACTTACGATGGAGATATTAAAAAGGGAAACCGAAGGGAGGGAAGAAGCCATGCTCTAGAGTGAGATAGGAAAGATACCAGAAAAACTAGACTCCAACTGAGTCAGCAGCTTGCGAGCTCCAGACCAGCCATGAAGTTCATTTTCAGGACACAGAAGCAGGTGCCGCCTGACTATGGGCAGAACACCTTACTTAGACTGTAGGGAAGGAGTCTTGGACAGAACCCTGTGCAGTATCGGGAGGTGGAAATGGGGGACAAAGATCCGGGTTCCAAGTGACCCACCAGGGCACTTCCCACGGACGAGGCCCAGCCTCACAAGGAACCATTCAGGGATGAAACAGGCATTTGGGACCCCAGGCAGGAATGCCAAGACACTTGAGACTAGAAGGGCCAGACTTCCATTCATACTCAAGCCACGCCCCTTCACCTAGGTTTCTCCTTCCCTGAATTTCCCTGTGTCAATGCAGGAAACCAGCCAGCGCTGTCCTACTGTGAGCTCTCTTTGCTCTCACTGTCAGTTTTACTCTTCTCCCCGCCCCTCCTTTTTTCTGTTCTTTAATTCTTAATTTCCTTTCCATAGGCTTCCCAACGAGCAGGTTAGCCCGTCTGCAGCATCTCCATGGCCCAGGCTTCTGAGACCTGGGAATCATTGTACCGCTTGACCTCTTTCTCTCATTCTACCCTTAGCCAACACTGCCTTGTTCCCCATCCTCACCTCTGTCCGTATTGTTCCATCACAAGTCACTCTGCTCTTGTCCCTCCAATTCGTATCCACAAGCTAGTATCTTAGTGATATTGATCAATTCATATTTGTTTATTCCTCACAATGGACGAAGATCAAGGGGTGATCACTTGCCATTACTATATGTTCTTGGTAGGTCTTGACTTTGCTAGCAGTCATATTTTTTCCCAGGTAGTGTCTTCTTCAGGGGGTATATGGGGCCTAACCTGATGATGCACAAAACACCAGCCAAGCAGAAAAACAAAACAAAACAAACAAAAAACCTCAAAAAACAAACAACAACAAAAAACCCCAACCTTATTGCAACCCCGTCACTTTTGAACATTTCTGAATATTTGTCTTAAAAGAAAAGCCCAATTAAAAAAAAAAATTCAACCAGTAACCTATCTTAGATGATCCAGCCCCAGTAAAAAACAAACAAACAAACAAACAAACAAACAAAAAGGCCAACATGGGAAAAAGCGAAGACAATGTAACTCAGCGCTCTGAGGGTGGCAAAGGGATGATAGAGGCTGCTGCATGCTGAGAAGGACACAGAATGTCCATAGAAGCAGGACTCTAAGGCCTGGTGGCATGTGTCCCAGTGCCCCTGTCAGCCTCCTCAGAAGCCACGAGGCAAAGGGCACAAGTGGGCCAAGTGCACATTCTAGGACCCACCTGGATATCTGCTCAAATTTGCCATTTCAGAACCCGCCCCCTCGTTCTTCCCTTCACAGCTCCACTCCTGGGATTCTCTCCTGAAGTCCAGTGAGCTGGTCTTTATCCATCCAGAATCCATAGCAAGCATCATTGCACTCACCTGTCTTCTAAGGACGCCGCATATTACTGTGCAGCCAGCCACCACTCATCCCTCCATCTCACCGGCCTCTCCCATTCCTGTATGCCCCATCTGGATCTTGAAGGTGTAGTTCCTGTAAACTAGATACTTAGGTCTTCTTTTGGGTTTTTTTTGTATTTGTTTTTGTTTTTAATTTTTTAAATAAACTTCCCATTTGATTACTTACTGTAAGCATTAGTGTAGTTGGGTTTAGGTCCAAAACTTACTGCTTGATTATTTTGTTTTTAACATTTTTTTCTTTTATTTAAACAATATTAGATTTTTCTAAATTTACTTCTAGTAATGCCACTGTTGATCTTTTAAGCATGTATATTTGAATTATTTCTTTTGAGTTTTCTCTCCATCAACCTTTTGATCACACTCTTAATGAAGTATTTGAGTCTCTTGACTACTGAGTTATCTTTCTAAATTGTTTTTTGAGACAATGTCTCACTATGTAGCCCTGGCTGGCCTGAAACTCACCATGTACATCAGGCTGGCCTCAAA
Organism: Mastomys coucha; assembly: GCF_008632895.1. Classification (NCBI taxonomy): domain Eukaryota; kingdom Metazoa; phylum Chordata; class Mammalia; order Rodentia; family Muridae; genus Mastomys; species Mastomys coucha. The sequence continues at coordinate 68,909,153 of NW_022196891.1, read as the reverse complement.
ATCACAAAGTTTCCCCTGCCTCTGCCTCCCAAGTACTGAAATTAGTGTCATGGACCATCCCTTCTGGTTTACCTTAGTAATTTTTATTGATATGAAGTCTTCTTTAGATATGTGTTCATATCCCTTGTGGGATATAAAAATTACAAATATCTTCTCCCACTCTATGAATTATCCTAGTATTCCCATAATAGTTTCTTTTGGTGAGAAGACCTTGCTTCAGATTATTTTTATTGTTATTTGTGTATATGTGCATGTCTCTGTATGTGTGTCATGTTCGCAAGTGCCCCCTGAGAGCAGAGGAAGGTGTCAGAGCCCCAGAATCCCCCTACGTCAGTGCTGGAGTCAGAACTCAGGTCCTCTGGATCACTAACAACTGTTGTTAACCATTAGGCCATCTCTCCAGCCCCAAAAAGGGCCTTAGATGTTGCTGTCATAGGCACTAAGCTATAAGTTCTCAACTGGAAAATAGGATGTATAGTAGAATTTAATTTGTAGAGCTCATGTGAAGAATAAATAAAACAATGTGTATATATACACTCTTAGCACAACACCTGACATTTAGAAAAGCATATTAAATATTATCTTCTCCCTTCTGCCCTCCCTGCCCCCACCTAACCTATTTCCTGTTTCTGAGTCTCTTAGAACTAATGGGTAGAAAGTAAAAGAAGGGGAACCGCTTCTATTTTAAAAAAAAAAAACAAACTTAAATGTGTGATTCCTCATGTAATAGAAAGTAAGAGTCTTATCGATCATTCTTTCCTTCCTTTTGGAAATCTTACTACTGCCATGACATAAAAATGTGAGATGACTCATGGTACTCATGACTCCTCCTACTTCACTTAAATCCCAGCTGAGGACCAGAGAAGTAAGATTATCAGAGTGAGTTCTGTTCAGTTTTACTGGCTGACGCCCTGAAAACGCTATGGCTCGTTTCTCAACATACATCATCTTTACCTCGGTCCTCTGTCAGCTAACAGGTGAGTCTAACCATACACTGTTCTTCTGACTTCCTCATCCTTTTAACTAATCACTGATACCTGGACAGAGAAGAAAAGAAACAGCTCTTGGAACTAAGTCTCTCCTGATCACTCACTCGGGGAAGGAGAGGCTGAGAGGATGTGGGCTGTGGGCTGGGTTTTAGGACACCTGTGTTCTGATCCTGATCTCTTGTGAGTTAAGTGGAGAATGTGGAAGCTTCCCTGGACTTCAGAGTCTCTCTGTCTTTTAGCTTTCCTTCCTTCTGAGGACGAATTTAGGAGTAAAGTTATACAACCTGTGTGTTGCTCATGGATATATTTTAATTAAATGTCTCTAAATAGATTTAATGATTGTGCATAAGAATGAGATCAATGGAAGGAACTATTTGAATTTATTCTCTTAACCCAAGCAACTCAATCTGCCTCTATTTAGAAAACTAATTTATTATGGGTACTCAATGTTTATTCCCATGGCTGAGGGATATTATGACCCTGTTATAGGCATGATAGTCATGGAAGACTCCACTATACTTTGTGTTCTCTCACACAGGGAGTAATGGCTATGAAGATGTGCTATTTCTCCATCTATCTCTGTCTCTCTGCTTCTCTCTGTGTCTCTGTGTGTGTGTGTGTCTATACATGTCTCTCTGTGATGCTCTCTGTCTCTCTCTGTGTGTCTCTGTCTCTCTCCCCCTCTCTCTCCCCACACAGGACCTGTCATATCTGTATACACTAAACCTACCTGAAATAACTTGCTCCTAAACCACACAGCATTTTCAATCCTTTTATCACCATAGCAGACCATTCTGATTCAAATCTACAGACTGTCACTCCTCCTTGCGTTCATCGAAGCTTGCATTGTTAGGAAGCACCTGGCCCATGCAGCTTGTCCAAAAAAACAGTCTTTGTTTCTAAAATTTCTCCCTGAACGGAAATGATGATCAGAATTAGAACCTAAGGGGGAGGTAGGGGAGGCCACGCCAGGGTTTTGCAAAGCCTAGGTGCTCACCTGAAGTGTATATATAGCCCACTGGGTCTATAGACTGAGTCCCCTGCTACCCTGCTCTGGTAAGCTGGGGCCAGCCTGGTGTTATGTCTTCCATGGCTGAAAAGAGTCAGAGACTGTCCTAGAACCTCCAACAGGCAGAACAGTAGAGGCAGTTCAGACCCTGGACGGGAATTTCTTAGTTTAACTTCATACCAATTTACTGTGATCAAGCAACTTTGAACTTTGCTTTCCTACACATATCCAATAATTACAACTAACTTGCAGAACTACTTGATGTTTTAAAAGCATCAAAGGCAAAAACTAATTCAATAATAACTGCCTCTTATGCCCCTGATCCCCCAAGGTACTTTTTGTACCATCTCCTTACAAATCTATAAGACGTGGGTTTAAAGAGAAGGAAAATTAGGCTGAGAGAGCTCACCCTTCATACACAAGGGTACGTAGCAATTCCGAAGTAAAGGAGAAACCAACTTTCCAAAGTTGGTGCTGCCCCCAAGCCACCCAACATTCGAACCACCGTGACACCTGACATCAGAAAGGTGTTCAGTTGCAATGCATTTGAACTAGGTCTTCCACAGCAAGACCCAGATGGGATCTCTTCCTTCTCCAGGTCCATGAGCCCAAGGTAGGGAGTGGAAACCCCCTCAACAAACAGGAAACTCTGTTTTGAGGACATGACTGCATCAATGAGATGCCACTTTGGACAATTTGACGGGAGCCACAAGACGGGTAGCTCTCGCAGCCTTGATGTTCTCATCAGGATAAGGTAGTCCATTCCTCTGAGTGTTTTATAATGACTGAGAAATACAATGGTTTCAAGGAAAACAAGGATGTGGGGGGGGGCGGGTATGGAGGACCACTGCAAAAAGCCAGAAGCAGTCCAGAGAAGGGAGTGGAGGACCAACAAGAGGCACAGTGGTAACTGCCTTCAATGAGAATGAGGCAGACCAGCTGGGTCAGGCAAAAGGTGTGATGAAACGGGAAGTATGCGAGTTCTGCTGGATGTGTACACACCTTTACAATGCAGTTTGCAAGGGTGTTAGAAAAGAAGCTAGCTAAAGGGGAAAACATTCCTAACCTACTTGTTTCTCCTATGGAGGTAATACTGCTCACTCACAAACAAAAACAAACGCATAAGCGAAAGCCTCTCTGTAAGTGAGCTTTACCCCTCCCCCTGAGATTCCCCCAGAAAGACTGAGATTTTGAAACTCCAACTGTAGCAGGAGCCATAGGAGAAATCTCACCTTTAGCATCTTGGTGCCTGGCCTCCCAATTACCCTAAGTCTCTGGAGGCCAGTCTCCCTGTCAGGGCAATAGAATAGAATCGAACTACTAATTATTACCACCCGAAGATTCCTCCCCATTCTGAGGTGCTCTGCTCTTGATTTCCTTGAGGAGGGAAGCTTCGGTGTAGTGGCAGGCTTGTAGAATGCTCAAGGACTGAGCTCTGGACCCTGAGTCCCCTCCCCCTGGGTCTCCCTCCTGGGGTCCCATTCTGAGTTTGTAGCTACTGTTACTTTTGATCTTTCTGGGAGGGTGTAACGAGAGGGAGAAGTAACAAGGTAAAAGGGAGCTGACAAGAGAAAAGAGATGCAGTCCCATTCCGCTCTGGAGTCTATCTCAGAGGTGATGATGTTCATTCACACTAGAGACAAAGGCAGAGGCAGACAGATGGTCTCTCCTGGTCCAGCGCCCTCCGCCTCTACAGGTGGAGGAAGGCCTCTACCGTGGCGCTTGAGGCTCTGGCTTACTAAGAAGGCATCCATTCCTGTTTTGGGAACGGTTTCTCTCACATGTTGCAGATGTGAAAGTGGAAAAGCTGGAAAGCTTCCCCAGGGCACCCTCTGCCCTTGCCTCCCACCTCCCACCTTGCTCTCAGGCTGCTCTGTATTTATCAAAGCATTTTCAGATCCACATTCGCACTTCGACTTCCCCAAGTTCCTAGGACACGAAGGTGCTTTACCTACTATAAGGTTTTAGAGAACTGAAACTCGAAATGGTAAATGAAAAATAAACAAAACAAAAAAAAATCAAAATACAAACCTGTGAGATGGAGGATCTCAGCACCCCCATCTCTTGAACCTGGGGCCTCGTGCGCATCCACCAGGAATTCTACCACTGAGCTACCCCTCTGCCATTTTGATGGCCTTGGGAAAGTCACTCAGCCCTAGTTACCCTCATTTATAAAATGGAATGTGTTAACTCTTCTCTCCTGAGCGTGTTCTGAAGATCAACAAAGGTAAGCCCCTCAGACTTGCTTACAAACATCAGATATTCATTTCTGGAATTATGACTGTGAAGGAGCCCGAGTGGATCCTGGGCCTCTTGATTCTCACTGAAGACAGAGCCCTTTCCATACTGCAGCATCCTAGTCAGAAGATAGACCATCCTATCTTTCTGTGGGCACAGCCATGCCATCACAGGGTAATCTGAGACCCGATACTTACAGACTGGTCATTGGCTAATACAGACACACACACATACATACACACACACACACACTCACACAGAGTTACCACAGAACAGGGATATTTCTTTCTTGAAAATTAAGATGAAAATGAAGGAAAACTTATGTCAAGGTATTCCAGGGTGTAGCATTAAACAAGGTTTGAAGTGAGATTTATTTCAGATAGGCAGAGAAGCTGAAGCACAAAAATGGCATGAAATTTTAAAAAATTAAAAAAAAAAAAAAAAAAGTAAACCAAGGGCTGGAGCGATGACTCAGGGTTAAGAGCACTGGCTGCTCTTCCAGAGAACCCAGGTTTAATTCCCAGCACCCACATGCCAGCTCACATCTGTTTGTAACTCCAGTTCCAGATGTTTTGATGCCTTTACACAGATATACATGCGGGCAAAACACCAATGAACATAAAATAAAAATAAAATAAAGAAAAAGCAATGAACCCCGGGGCTTGGCGGGTGGAGGCACTTGCCACCCAAGTCTGGCAACCTGAGGTCGATCTCCGCAGCCCACATAAACGTGAAAGGAGAAATCTGACTCCATAGTTGTTGTCTGGCTTCCACAACACCACATAGCATGTGTTCATGTACACACACACACACACACACACACACACACACACACACACACCAAGTATCAGAAAATGGGAAAAGCCAGTGGGTTTTGTATTTTTCTACAGCCTTATATCATTATCTTGGCCTTAGAGCGGAAGCCCCAGGCTTCTCTCAGATACGACCATTCTAGGTCACGTGACAACTCTAAGGCAATCCCTTAAACTGAGCACTGTCAGGTTTAAACCACTTGGCTACGGGGTAATGAGAGAGAGAGATGAAGTGGACACAAAGAAAGCAGGCTACACCCTTTCCTCCTGGCATGTGGAAATGTGGCATCTGAGGGCGGTTGGTGAGTCTCTGGGACCCAGATCTTCAGGAAGGTATTGGTTGCCCGTACTCCATTGGTCTAACAAACACGCCCAGCCTGTAGCCTGTGGACCACACACTGCCCAAGAAATCTTTGGCCCAGCACAAGATTGGAAACGTACTTACAACATTATGTGATCTGATTAGTAGCTTTACTTTGTAGTTCTCATGGGCCAATTTTTCAGATGAGTGTCATGATGCTGCGTCCAAAGGTTGGGAGTGCTTGTGAGTCTAGTCTCTAGAGCCTTCTGATTCCACAGGTCAGGTTTAGCCCTCCCATGAGACCCTCACAGTGTTCGTTGCTTCCCTTCTCGTAGCACATGTAGTTCCTTAATTGTGTCTTGCTCACAGCTTTGTGATTCATGACCATCTTGCCCAAGCGCTTGGTTCTGTTTTTAGCTTAAAAAAAAAAAAAATTGCCTGCCATACAGCATCTAAGACAAATGCGGACACTCACAGCCAATCATTGGACTGGGCCCAGGGACCCCAATGGAAGAGTTAGGGAAGGACTCAAGGAACTGAATGGGGATTGCAACCCCATAGGAAGAACAACAATATCAACTAACTGTACCACCCCCACCCAGAGCTCCCAGGAACTAAAACGACCAACCAAAGAGTACACATGGGTGGGTCCATGGCATCAATGGGAGGGGAGGCGCTTGGTCCTGTGGAGGCTTGATGCCCCATCAAAGGGGAATGCTAGAGGGGAGAGGTAGGAGTGGGTAGGTGGGTAGTGGAGCACCCTCTTAGGGGCAAAGGGGTTAGGGGGTGGGATGGAGTTTGTAGACGGGGGACTGAGAAGAGGGACAACATTTGAGATGTAAATAAATAAAATAATCAAAAAGAATGCCTGATATAGCAAACATGATCCACTTATTTATGGGCAAACTGTAGTCATACCTAGACATGGCAAAGCCAGCTCAAAAACCCAGTTTCGGTTCAGCTTAGAACATTATTTTTAAATGTCTGTGGTTCTTAGATCCCTTTTCCCAGTTGACTGGGATAATAAAACCAAACTGGTTAGAATTTACCAGCCTTGACCTTTGTTCATTTTTAGGAAATGGCATTTTCTTCAGTTAACTTCCCTTTTCACCCTGAGGATACACTTAGGACAGAAAAATGATCTTGGGAGGTAGAGGCAGGGAGATCAAGCGTTTAAGGCCATAGCACTGGAGAGATGGCACAGCGGTTGAGAGTACTGGCAGCGCTTGCAGAGGACTTGGGTTTCATTCTCAGGACCCACACAGTGGCTCACAAACATCTGTAACTCCAGTTCTAGGGGAATCTAATGCCCCCTCTGACTTTGGCAGGCACCAGGCACACACATGATATACATGCATATACATACACTCAGGCTAAACACTTATACACATAAAAATCAAAATTAAAAAAAAAATCTAAAAAAAAAATTAAGTAAAAAAAAGTTCAAGACCATCATGGGTCTCTTAACTGTATAGCAAGTTTGAAACCAGTCTGTACCACTAGAGACATTGCTTTTTAAAAAAGGAAAGAAGGAAGAAGAGAGAAATATGGTGGTGGTGTCATGTAGAACCCTGCCCCATGTCGTCTTCCACTTTCATTCTAACAAGGTTCAGTGAATCTCAGCCATTTCTTCACACTCACTCCACACTATTCACATTTGGTGACATTTACCCCTGGGAAAATAGAGACCCACAGTGAGAGAGTGAATACAGGCCTTCCATGCCTGCACACATGCTAACTAACACACTGAAGCCATGTTGTCACAGCTCTGCCACTTAACTGCATTGCTCTCTGCCTTGGATGTGGTTGGTCCCACCCAGGAGTTTGACACTAGCATCTAGGTCCCCACTGTGGTGAAGTAGAGGTGATAAACCCTTCAACAGATGAGGCCTCACAGAGGGTGTTAGGTGACAAGGACACCATGCAGACAAAGAATCCCCACTGCCTCCTTGTAGTAAATTAAGTGTCCTGAGAGCGGATGTGTTATAATGAAGCCATTCTATTCTTGGCCTCTTCTGCACCAGACTGGTTCTCTTTCTGTTTCTCTGCCATCTTGTGACCCAACCAGGAGAGCCTTCCTCAAAGACTTCATGCAGGGTATTGTACACACTCAGAGTTTCAACCTCCCAAACTGTAAGTTAAATAAACCCCTTTTCCTTATAAACTATTCAGCCTCACATATTTTGTTATTACTTTGGAAAAGGACTAATATATACCACAAACATATTCCCCCCTCCTACTAGTGTGAAAATTATATTACTGAAGGTCCAGGAATTGGACCCACATGGGGCACAAGAGATACCCAAATCATTACCTGACTTCAAAATATTTATCCTTTCTATTTCTGTTGTTGAAATGAAAAAAAAAAATGAGCTCATCAATTGGTAAGGAAAAAAATCAGAATAAATTAGATTTTTATCTTTAACTTTTACTCGTGCTATTTTTACATATTTTAAGTTAACTAATGTAAAGGCAGCTTGAAACCTCCTGGCCTACCTCTTCTGGAAGTAGGGTGTGTTTGGAAAACTCATATTATTTAACTAGATCACTTGAAAAGATTGGAGGAATCCAGAGTATATATGTGCGCTGGCTGATAAATTATAAGGGAAAACGTTTGAAAATAGAAATTTGTTCCAGGAAGAGAAGCAAGTACTTTTGAATATTATCTTAGCAAAAAAAGGTTATAGATCCTCCCCTCAGACCTGTAATTAAGAGAATAAGTAGGCCTTGATCTATAAGATGCAAGTATAAAAATTCTTCTCCTAACAACTTTAACAGCTAAAGAAGGTCAGGGTACATGCTTTAAATTGTTGGCCCCAACTGAAGGGACTTTTGCTAGCCCCAGATTTTGTTCCTTAAACTTTTACAGACAGCCACCCAGTCACCATCACTGGTGACTTAGCTTCTTCTAGAAGTTCCACCAAGAGTTCGTTCTTACATGTGCAATCATATAGCCAGTGAAACCTGCTTCAGAGTCATGCTCTGTGGGGTGAGCTAACTGGCGAAACAAAAACAAGAATTTCTTGTGAAATGAAAGCCATACTGTAATCTCTAACATGCGGACTGAGCACCACAGGCAGGACTCCCCTGTGGGGCAGTGGACTCTGACAGGAAACTTGGTGAGGTGGAGTAAGTCCAGTGACCCTAGCACCCATCTGAGGACAGCCCGCATTTCCCTACTCCCTACTAAGATTCCTGGCCTGGAACACATGACCACACTCCCTACATAGGATTGTGACCAATGGTCACATAGATCAGAATGGAGTTCTCTATGCTGATGAGGTATCTAGATGGGTCCTGAGGGTTTAACCAATAAGCTTCCCTTCTAGGACATTCCTTCCTGCAAAAGGTATTTAATCTCTGGTCCACCCTGAGGAAGTGGTATATACCCATTTTCCATGATGAACAGTCAGTAAATGGTATAGATAAGTATAGGCTCTCTCTACTTCATCAAGAACCACCATAGGGAGCATGGGAGAAGCCTTCCTCTACAGAGCCCCACTGTCTAAGTCTCATGCAGAAGGCCTCTCCACGTTCCCAGACAATTGCTAAGCTAAGGACAATCTCTGATAAGCTAAGAACAATCACTGAAGAGCTAAGCCAGAGTCCCCTCACACTACCCCAACCCAACCCTAGGCTTGTCTTCTCCCTGCACGCCCCCTTTGTTCCTGACTCCATACAGTTTCCAGCCTCGAGTGGACACCTGGGAGCTTGGGCACCCCAGCTTCAGCCTCAGCCTGCCTCATTTCTCATCTATGCTGAGGTCCACACCCTAGGCTATAGTCTCTCACCCCCTGAGCAGTGCCTCAGCGCTTCCTGAAAGCCCAGCACCCAACGGTGGCACAGGGTAAATGCAGTCTAACCTTCCATGTTTTGTCTGACCAGTGGAATTCCCACACCCCACTGGAGAGGTGGAACACGGAACCACACTCCCCTAGCTTGTGGGGTGAGCACCACAGAAGTGCTCCCCTAGCATTCAGAGTGAGTGCCACTGCAGTGTTCCCCAATAGCCAAACTCATCCTTTTTCCCTCTTCCTACACGAACAAGTTAGAATGCAGGTAGATGAAAACTTCTTTTTTTTTTCTTAAGATTTATTTTATTTATTTTATGTGTATGAGTACACTGTAGCTGTACAGATGGCCGTGAGCTATCATGTGTGTGGCTGCTGGGAATTGACCTGAGGACCTCTGTCAGCCCTGCTCACGCTCTGGTGTAATTCACTGTAGCTGTCTTCAGATGCACCAGAAAAGGGCGTCAGATCTCATTACGGGTGGTTGTGAGCCACCATGTGGTTACTGGGATCCGAACTCAGGACCTTCGGAAGAGCAGTCACTGTTCTTACCTGCTGAGCCATCTTGCCAGCCCAGATGAAAACTTCTTATGGGAATGACCCTGAGTCCACTAGTACATCATAAACTAGGAAGAGAACTCGCCCCAAAACATGTCCGCGGTTGCTCTTACTACAAACATTCTGTTTTCCTCCCATTACCCTGATTCATGCTTATGAACCACTGGTCTCAGGTTGGGCAGCCTAGCTCATCAACTTCAGGCAGAGCTGTCTCTGGAGCAACTTTGCAGTCCTAAGAGACCCAGACATTAACTTCTTTAGTTGTCCCCACACAGGAACCTGTCAAGGATGGAGCCGGGCTTTCAAAATCACCAAAGAGCTTGTCTGAGAATGTGACACAGTAGCAACCAGAAACCTTACAGGTTCTAATCTCAATGCTTTTGTGGGGGTGGGGTTCTGCTTGTATTGAACTTAGATATTTCTCAGGATTTTCCAAGGTCCCAAAGGACATAGTAATTGGTGACAAGAACTGACATTACGGTTTCTGTGTCTGCCGTCACAGCAGCTTCTGGAACTCTGAAGGAGGTGGCCGGTGCCCTAAATGGATCTGTGACGTTCACTCTGAATATCACTGAAGTAGAGATTGACTACGTTGTATGGACCTTCAAGACACTCTTTCTTGCCATGGTAAAAAAAGATGATATAACATCACAAAGTAGTAACAAAGAAAGGATGGGCTTTCCAGATGGACTCTACTCCATGAAACTCAGCCTGTTGAAGAAGAGTGACTCTGGAGCCTACCGTGCAGAGATTCACAGTACATCGCGTCAGCCTCCTTTCATCCAGGAGTATGTGCTGCATGTCTATGGTAAGCAGGCTATCTATCTAATGGTCGATGGCTAGCATATGGACGTAGTGAGCATCCTGATACCAGGGAGATTCAAGTCCAGGTTGGATGATCACACAGCAAGGATCACAGAGCAGAAGACTCCCAAATGGATGACATGTAACTGGCCCATAAGGTCTCTGCATACTTTGAGATTCCATGAGACTGTGCAGTGTAGACAATGGGCAACCTAAGAAGTGACTGTCAGCCAGGTGGTGGTGGCATGCCCCCTTAATCCCAGCACTCAGGAAGCAGAGGCAGACAGATCTCTAAATCCCAGGACAGCCAGAGCTAAATTGAGAAACGCTATCTCAACTACAACAATGACAAAGTGGCTATCACAGAGATAGAAGTCAAGGGTTGGCTACTTAGGTGCATGCCTTTAGCCAAGTTGCTTTAAGTGTTAGCCTCCACATATGGAAGAGGATAACTACGCCTATCTTAAGAAGATTATTAGATAAAAATGTATTACATGCCTTCCCCTATAGACTCTAAGCAATTGAGAAACAGACACAAAAATCAGGTAAGATCCGGTACTTCGAATCATGCCTGTAGTCGTAGCTACTCTGGGGGCTGGGACAGGAGAACTGCTTGGACTCAGGATTTTGAAGCTAGCCTGGGCAACAGAAAGAGAAAGGTGAAGAGGGAGGGAAGGAGGAAGGAAAAACTACTCAGGGAACTTACACTTACAAAACAGTCACTCAGCTACCTACCAGAAGAGCTAGGTATCTTGTGCACTGACCTACAGTATCAGAGAAACTAGGAGATTTGCCCAAGTGTATTAGTCAGGGTTTCTATTCCTGCACAAACATCATGACCATGAAGCAAGTTGGGGAGGAAAGGGTTTATTGAGCTTACACTTCCACATGGCTGTTGATCATCAGAGGAAGTCAGGACTGGAACTCAAGCAGGTCAGGAAGCAGGAGCTGATGCAGAGGCCATGGAGTGATGTTTCTTACTGGCTTGCTTCCCCTGGCTTGCTCAGCCTGCTCTCTTATAGAACCCAAGACCTCCAGCCCAGGGATGGCACCACCCACAAGGGGCAATTGAGAAAATGCCCCACAGCTGGATCTCATGGAGGCACTTCCCCAACTGAAACTCCCTTCTCTGTGATAACTCCAGCCTGTGTCAAGTTGACACACAACCAGCCAGTACACCAAGATTTGTTTGCAGGAGATAGGCAATGCATCTTAATCCAGGCTTATGTTCCATAGAGACACTGTAGAAGCAAACAGAAATCTGTAGATAATCTGCAGACAGTCTAGCTGGGAGGTATTTGAGCAAAAATATTTAATGGACTAAGCTCTAGGGTAGACAATGAATGCCACTCTCATCTCATCAATAAACTATTTGCTGATTCTCCAAGCATAAAGGACTAGGAGCAAGATAGTAGGGAAAGTGTTACTCCGGTATTATTCTCTCCTGGAGAGGAGGAAGGAAAGTGTGTTCAAGAAAATCTGGGGACAAGAGATAAGAAACCTCTTAGGTAAAGATATATAGCATCTAAAATGCAAATATGCACAGTGCTTGCCCGCAGCTAGGCTTAGTGGATGTCAGACCATTTTTATTGCATGGTTATTTTTGCTATAATACCTGGTATTATTCTTTCTATGTAGACAAGAGCCAAGCAGATTTGCCCACATAATAATAAGATATTCTGCAAGGTGGGGGAGAGGGGGAGTGTGGTACATGCCTTTAATCCTAGCACTCTGAGAGGCAGATGCAGGTAGATCTCTGTGAGTTCAAGGCCAGTGTGGTCTACAGAGTAACACTTCCAGGACAGCCAGGACCACACACACACACACAAGACTGTCTTGAAAACAAACAAAGCAAAACAAAACCAAATAAACAAACAAACAAAAGAATAAGGCATTCTACTCTGATCTGTGGCTCCCTTACCCTTCTTAGATTCCCCAGGGAGATTCGGGTCCTAGATATGGAAGGTTAACTATGAGAATGCAGAGTTTAGGACTAACTTCTATCCTTTGTTGTTCCTTCTCTTTTACAGAGTATGTGTCAAAGCCCAAGATCACCATGAATAAGCAAAGCAACAAGAACGGCACCTGCAAAATCAATCTGACGTGTTCCATGGAGCAGGAAGGAGAGAATGTGACGTACAGCTGGAAAGCTGTAGGGCAGGCAGTCAATGAGTTTCATGACGGCCCCAACCTCCCCATCGCCTGGAGACCAGGAGACAAAGACAAGACCTTAATCTGCATGGCCAGGAATCCAGTCAGCAACAGTTCCTCAACCCCCATCTTTGCCCAGAAGCTCTGTGAAGGTGACAGTCTCCTTTTTTTCCAGGAGCCTCTGGTTGAAGAAAGGACATGTCCTTTAGCTCCCAGTTCCTATGGAAACAGTCTGTGTCAGCTAAAGTCCTCTGGGAAACCACCAGGGTGGGAGGAAAGTGGAAGTTAGATCCTCTTCCCTAGTGAACTCCATCACACACACAGCCACCCTCCTCATGCCTCTACTCATTTTCTCTTTCAAGATGCTGCCAAGGACCTCGATTCACCCGGGGCCATCCTCTACATCATGTGCATCTCAGCATTGCTCATCCCACTCATTGTCTTGCTGATTAGTCTTCATATTAGGTGGACACAGAATGGAAAAGGTAAAGCATGAATTTTTTTTGTCTTCATATATTTTCTCCCTTTTATCCTTCAAGTAATATATGTGTGTACAGGATTTAGTGTTAATTTAGTATTAAAGATATAAAGATAAGAGGGAATGGTCTCTTCTCTTAAGAAGTGCAGAGTCAATGGCTGCAGAGACAGCTCATTCAATAAAGTGCTTGCCATACAAGTGTAAGAACCTGAGTTCAAATCCCAGAACTCACATTAAAAAAAAAAAATTCAGATGTGGCAGCATGCACTTGGAATCCCAGCATTGGGGAGGTAGAGATAGGCACACCCCTGGAGCTTACTGACCAGCTATCCTACCTAACTAGTTAGTTCAAGCTAGCAAGAGACCCTGTCTTATAAAACAAGGTAGACCATGGCTGAGGAACAACACCCAAGGTTGACCTCTGGCCGTCCCACAATGCACATGCACTCACGTGTGCACACACATACACACATACCTGTACCATTCACACATGAATATGAACACACACATACATGTACACATACACAAAGCGAAGAGCACAGTCAGCTCTATGCCTTAGCTCCACAATGGAGAGGGTGCTCCTTGCCTTCTTGCCTGAGGACAGGGTTCCATTCTGGTACCCACTTCTGTCCTTCCCTCAGAACAACATATAGATGTGGCCTTTCCGATGACACAGATCCTACCTACCTTGCTGATTCTCATTCTGCTCCTCTCTGGCAGACGATGGCCCCCCAACCCTTCCTATCCTCACCCCTGTCAGTGCCCCAACCAGCCTGTCTTCTCTATGCAATCAGCACCAAGATCCCTCTTTCTCTTCACCTCAGGCTAGACATACTCCTCTTGGATATGCCGGGTTTGACTCTCTACAGTGTGCCCCACTCTGTGTCCCAAAGCCTTCCCCACTGGTTCTATCCATGGTGGAGTTGAGGGTGGGCTATAGAGGAAAATTGCAGTGACCGTCAAGGACGAATGCAGACTTTCAGATAGATCGTCTTTCTCTGTCAGAGACATTCTGGAGACATTCAAGACCTCCTCTGCTTTCCCACTTTGGCTAGCTGGATCTCGGGATCGGGAAGTGAGGTGACACAATGACTGACTCAGCCTGACTGGTCAAGGACTTTCTCCATTTTACCACTGGAAGCTCCCTGTTTGAGAAAGCATGGCCATTTCAACATGAGTAGGAGGGTTGGGCACCCTGAGTAGCACCATCCAGGGCCAGGGGAGATAGATGGTGAGTGGTAAGCGAGGCGGGCTTTGATTCTCTCAACCTGGTTTCAGGCTGTGAGGAAGTCAAGAAGAGAGTGGATCGCCACCAGGAGATGCCCAGCTCGTGCCCTCACTTAGAGGAGAACACAGACTATGACACAATCCCTTACACAGAAGTGAGTCCTTCGCCATTGTTTTCTGTGACCAGTTCCACCTCTCTAAGGCTTTCCCTGCTACAAGCTTTCCATGCTACTAGCATGGAAAGAGGAAGAGGAAGGGGATTAAGATGCATAATCCCAACCTGCCTCCCCCCACACACCTTAATTCTTGTCTACGCAGAAGTTGGCGGCCTCTAGAACACCCGACTCTGACCCAAACCTGTAACACTTATGCAGGCAGTTACATGAGTCATCATTTCCTTTCCACAGTTTATGATGTTGATCTTTAACTCCTCACAGGGGGTGGGAGGTGGCAGGTGGGCCTGGTGTGCAGCCTAATCAACTTCTAAAGCCACAGCCGTCACTCTGTCACCTACTCCCTCTTCTCTTGCTCAGGTTACATCCTAGAGAGACTGCGAGGCTGCTCCGCAGGTCAGGACCCAACGTAAACTAGCTCAGGATGTTTATCTCCGATCATGTTTTTGTCCTCAGGGATGCTTCATTTTCGGTTCACTGGGCATCCTCGCTCCTTCTCCAGGAGCCCTTCAGCTATTGGATAGAGTCAGCTTGCAACACTAGCACTATAATTTCATGTCAGCCTTTAACCACCTTAGGAGACTCACAGTTTGTGAGACATATCACAGCATATTTTGAAGTTCATTGAAATATAATATGGAAACTAATGCAGTAGGAGAAAATTGAATAAATACATGAGTAAGAAGCAATGGTGCTCTTTAAAAGTGATTAATATACATCATTACAGCAGAAGTTAAACAAGAGAACTTCTACTGCCCACACCTATTCTAGAACCTTCTTTTTCTTCTCTCCACCTTCTCTCTCCTATACTTTGCTTTCTCTGGGTCGTCTCCCTGGTCTTGTCTACATGACTGTCTTGTGTTTATTAATAGAAAAGGAGACCAGAAGAAGATGCAGCAAACACACTTTATTCCACTGTGCAGATCCCCAAAGTGGTAAGGAGCTTTCCATCTGAGTCTCATCTTACTTGCCAATCCCTTTCCCTGGATCACGTTCAGACTCATATTTCTTAGACTACAGGATTCTCAGGGGATTAGAACAGACCCCTGCTGGCTCCTCACATCTGCCTTCAGCTGGAAAGGCCTCACTCCCTGCCTGTGATGCCAGACATATGGAGGCCGTTTAGCTTTGAGCGTATCTTCTGGATAGTTTTTCATGGCTTTGTTTGAGGCTACCCCAAAATATAGGCAATAGATGAAAACAGTAGGGAAGGGGTTCTAGATTGGAATGATAAAGAAAAGCAGAAGGGTTTCTGTCTAAAGTCATGGATGAGGAGAAGAGCTTGTGCTGTGCATGAGAGGAATGTGACTCCCATTATGGTGACCCCTGTTGCTCTTGAGCAGCTGGTAACCTGAGAAGGGAGGTTTGCTTGCTCTGGCTACATAACATTTGCTTTGCAGCCTCCCTCTTAAACTGCAGATGTGGAACAAAGCCTTCTTCTCTGTTTTCCTTTCCTCTCCAAAACAATCAAAAAGATAATGATGTAGGTCATGGTGGCAGAAACATTTGTGAAACCCTAAGACTGCATGGCTTGTTAAGGATGGAGAATGATAAATATATTTCACTTAGAGAATAATCTCTCTAAGCTAAAAGTAAAAAGTAGGACCTTGCATGGAGGAGCTATGGGTTGGGTACCTTTAGAAAGAGTGTCTGGGATGAACAGTTATCGCGGGTGGCAGGGTGGGCTTTGGGGGTCCCACTTGGGGTTTAATAATAAATACATCTGTATAGTCTAAGGCTGTTAGCCTGTTTGCTGGGGCAGTTCCTCAGCGAGTGTCAGATTCAACCCAACTTCCCTGCCACCACG
The DNA here is from genome assembly GCF_008632895.1 of Mastomys coucha. Classification (NCBI taxonomy): domain Eukaryota; kingdom Metazoa; phylum Chordata; class Mammalia; order Rodentia; family Muridae; genus Mastomys; species Mastomys coucha. Next base: position 68,892,815 of record NW_022196891.1, on the reverse strand, counting down.
CCTCTCCATGTGGCTCTCTCTCTCCATTTGCTCTACCTCCCTGACCTGTTCCCTGACCTGCTTCCATCCCTCTGCCCCTCTCTCCCTCTCCCTCTGCCCCAGCTCCAGCCTCCAGTTCTTTATTCCTCAAATGCTTATATCTCATAACAAAATGCTATTAGCATAATAGGAGAGATTCCTCCCCCCATGGCAGCTTTCCTTTCTTTTGGGGCAGGTGAGGAAGCAGCAAACATTTATATATCCTGCCAGTCTGGCATCCCTCTGCAGAGCTGAGGATACAGGAGCACACCTTTATAGCCAGTTGATGTCATATGTGGGGGGGGAGTGGGTTATCCCAACACTGTCTTCAGTTGGAGATCCAGAACTCCACCCATGTTCAGTGTTCTTCTTCATGTCTGCCTGCAGGTGAAGAGTCCCAGCTCCCAGCCTGCAATGCCACACGTGCCAAGGCCATTAAGTTTTGAAAATGTTATCTAGACGGCAGCACTCCGTCTTCTCACTCCAGGAAGGAAAAAAAAAAAATCTCACCATGTTGAGCAGAAATGAAAACTTCTGTCAAAGACTGAATGTAAATGTCTTCCCATCAAACTCATGTATTTGAATACAGACAGTGAAGGTCAGGCTCAAGCTTGGGTTTCGGGGTACAGTGGCACTTGGGGGTTAGGCGACAGCCCATTCCTACATTCTGACAAAGAACCTGGCTCTGCCCATCCTGTCTCCAGTAACTATGAACGAGGCTGCATTCATAGACACCGGACTAATTTGTTTGATGAAGAAATTTTCAAGACAGCACAGCATCCAGGCTATGGCACAACCACGTCCACTGTTTTAATTCGTATCTATAGAAACAATTGTATGTAAATATTTAATCTGAATCATCCAGTTCCCAGATAAAGAGGCACAACCCTTTCTATTTATAATAAGCCTTTATAGCCTGAGAGCTGGGCAGACATCTACCCTTTATGCTATTTTGCCTACTTCCCAATCAATAACCTCGAGGTATAATTTGCTGTGTTCCATCTAGGCTGCTCTTACTCCAATTGGCCCAGCCCTCATGGCCATATTTTCCTGAGTCACCTACCCAATGGTGTCTTCTCCTCTCTTCACCCTCTCTCTTTTCCCTCCTCATGATCCTCCTGCCTCAGATCCCAAGCCTGGGAACCAAAACCTCACCTACCTCTCTTCTGCCCAGCTCTAGGCTGCTAGCATCTTTATTCAACCAGTAGTTTTAAATTAAGGAGCAGGAAGACATGGCATCAACTTAGTGGAGGTAAGGATTCTCTAGTCCCTAAGGGCAACCTCGGGGACCAGTGATAAGTCTTACAATACAGAACAACAGGCCAAACCTCAGCAGAACTCAAAACAAAGAAAAGGAACGGGAAGATGTGAAAAGCATGCAGTTTGATAGGTAGCATGAAAGCATGCAAATGGGTTTTGCAGCTTTGACTGTAATGGTTCAAGTGATGAGCTCCTTTAAAGAGTAACCCCAGACTGTGCCCTAGGACAATAGAAAGGGGGGCACTGAGAGCAAGACCCTGTCTACTAAAAACTTCAAGGTGTAAACTGAACGCCCTATTCAAAAAAACTTTCGTTTAAAAGGGAGAATGCCTGAACACAGAGTGTCCCACATCGTCTCATCAGACTGGGGCAGTGTTTCTCTGGATTCTCACAGTTCTCAGAGGTTGATGGAGCCCTGACCCAAGCAGGTGTGGCTCTACCCTGGCGTGGCAGCAGAATTCAGCAACGTCCACGCATGCAGAATGTAAAATCTGGGGAGCCGCCGAGGCTTGCACTGTTCCAGGGGAGGAAAACCAAGCACTGCGTATCGAGGTCGGGCCTTCGGAGTGGACCTTCCCTGGAAGCTTGCATAGAACTATGCCTCACTTGCACTTTAGACTCCAGGATGCTGGAGCTGCCCAGAACATGAAGCATCTACTAAGAAAAACTTCAGGCACTGAAAACACTCAAGAAAGAGGCCATGTGTGGTTTAGGTTGCAAGGTCATGGAAACAGGCCTCCTCAAATCCACTGGAACATACATGATGATACCATGTACCCAGGATGCCAGACCAGAAGCTTCAAGGTTTATGTCTCTCTGCTGGGTTTTGACCTATCTTTGGCTCTTTCTTTGCCATGCCCTACCCCTGGAATGTGAATGTCTCCTCTGCCATTGTGCATTGAAAGTATTTGAGTTTTCTATTTTATAAGAGCTCACAGCTAGGACTTTGCCTTACATCTCATAAAAGACACTGGACGTTGAACTGTTACGGCTAGGGACTCTTGAAGTTAGATGGGATGCATTTTGCATTGTGTGACGACAGTGAACATATTGAGCCAAGGCCTGTGAGCCAAGATGGGAATGTTACGAATTGAGTTGAAAAGATGCTCCACGTACAGGCTGAGTGTTTGAACCCTTGGTGTCCAGTTTGAACAGTTGATGTGATTTCAGGGTTCTATAGACCCTAGAGAAGCCACAGCCTCCCTGGAGATGGTGAGTCTCCAGGAGGTGGGCCTTGAAGGTGGTATTCACTTCTGACTCTGGACAAGCCTTCTGCTTCACCTCATGCAGGTCCATGTTATGAGGAATCAGATATTGCCAACTCCGTCCAACACAGACCACACCCCTGAAGCCGCCATGCCTCTGATGGCAATGGGTTATAACCTCTAGAACTCAAACTCGAAATCATCCCCTTCTCCTGTAAGTTGCTTCTGCCAGGATTTTGGCCCAGTGGTAACTAATACCACTTCCTTCCAAAATAAGCTGCTCTTGGCCTCTTTGGACTCCGTGGTTCATCGGCCAACTGCTGAGAACTCTCCTCAAACCCAGAATTTATATTCCTGTCTGCCAATGTAACTGAAGCTGTCTGTTAGTCCAGAGAAAATGACTGGGAGATGCCTTGATTCATAAGGACATATTGATTAAGGCCTCAGGACAGGATCTTAACTCCTATCCTATTCCAGAACTTGAGATCAGGACTACCAGAAGACTGCTTGCCAGGGCGGACAGATGTGTCCAGCACAAGCAGGTTTAATTGCCTTAAATAAATGTATTAATTTATTAATGGAACCACCAGCTGTGAGCCAGGTGCTATGTTACACTGGCATGTGTTATTCCAGTACACTCGCTTTTGCTTGGTATCTCATGAACCACTTTATAGGGCGCCACAGACAGAGACTAACTACAGAGACTCTGTACTAACTACAGAGCCCCAGAAGGGTATGTAGGTACCAGTGGCCAAAATGCACAAGGACAGAAAATCCAACTATACACCTATGTTTGGCTGGTACCATTTGAGGTCATTTAAAACATATAATGAAGGACAAGGACCCCTCATCTCGACTTCCCTTATACCTACATGCTCCAAGGGAAACGTGTAAGCCCTGAGCCTATAGAGGAGTCCATCTTTATCAATAGAGAAGTAGCCTACATACAAATTTTGGATCTAGTCTAAGACTAGATCAGAGATAGAGTCTGAGTTTTGATGGCTTGAAAACCTTTACAGTTGTTTTTTTTTTTTTTCCAACGAGTCTTTATTGAGAACGTCTGCTAGATTAGTCTTCTATCTAAAACAGACATATGCCCTCCCCATAAAGCTTATTTTCTTTTTTAAGTGTCATGGAAGAGACACGGGAACATGTAGAGCAGGGTGTGTGTGTGTGTGTGTGTGTGTGTGTGTGTGTGTGTGTGTGTTTACGCGCATGCGTGCATTTGATCTACGCCCAGAATAAGAACTACATGTCTTCATGAGAATGCTGAAAGGGAACTGGGGTTCCAGGGTTGAGGGATATGAAATCAAGTAGACAAATCCATGTTTAAAAAAGAAGAAGCCAAGGTAATGCCTTGAGCTGACTAGAGGGGAAATGAAAGCTAAAAATAGGATGTATCCACCCCCCCCCCAATACGTGGCAACTCTGTCACAACCACAAAGGGCTGGGCTAGGATCTGCCTAGAGCTGCATAAGCATCTACTCAAGGTACAGATGTAAATGCTACTAAATGCTGTGTGTTAATTACTGTTTATTACTTTAATTTTATGAAGAAGTAAAATATTATTTAAATAAAATCAGTACGCATTAAGGAAGGGTTCTCCAAATTTTCTCTCAAAGGTAAGAGGTAGGGCACAGAGCAGCGCCTGGACAGAGCTATTTACAGTGTGGCTGGAAGAAACCAGGGCTTCACATTTGTCCAGGTAGTAATAATTCTGCAGTTTTATTTCTGTGTCCCCTGTATTGATCATTTTAAAGGCATTGTTGAATTCGCATACAGAAAATAATATGTTGTGTTGCTATTTGCAGTAGACACACTCTGGAAACTGCCTAAGAGTGAGTTGAAAAATGAGAGTTACATGAGTGCAGGCTTTAAGAATCCAGGGCAGAGTGCCAGAGAGGTAGCTCAGTGGTTGAAAGTACCTGCTGGTTTTCCAAAAGACTCAGGCTTAATCCCCAGCACTAACGAGGTGGCTCACAACCATCTGTAACTCCAGTTCCAGGGCATCTGGTACACTTCTCTGATTTCCATGGGCACCAGGCATATACACGGTACATACATATACATGCCGATAAAATGTCTATACACGGTGCATACATATACATGCCGATAAAATGTCTATACACGGCACATACATATACATGCCGATAAAATGTCTATATACATAAAATAATGTAATTTAGCTAAATTTTTTCAATACAGGATCTATAGTCAGGTGTGGGGGATCTATGCCTATAATCCCAGCATTTGAAAAGCTAGCCACAAATTTGAGGCCAGCATAGGCTCTATAGGAAGGCCCTGTCAATATTATTATTATTTATTGTTGTTATTATGCATTTACTTTTTGTGAAAATTAAAATATTTAATTTGTGGTGGAACATGCTTATAATCCTAGCACCCAGGAGACTAAAACAGAAGGACACTGCATTTGAGGTCCATCTAGACCATATGAGACCTTATCGCAAAAACGAAAACAAACAAACAAAAAAACAGGTCACACATGTTTATAAAGTACGGTATCACAAATGGAAAAGGTAATATGTAAAGCTGAATGCGCTCCATGAGTACCACTACACTGAAAGACAGATGTTGCAGGAAACCCTGGATCCAGCCCAACTGGACAGTATGAACTGAGCTTCCTGGTGTGTGGTTGTAATGGCTGCACTCCAGAGGTGTTGGCAAGACGGGAAGAAACTCAGAATCCTGTGTAAACAAGCTCAAGGTGAGCTGAAATAGATGAGACACTGTTCCTAAGTAAGTAAGTAAGTAAATAAATAAATAAATAAGTAAATAAATAAATAGGAAGGAGAGGAGAGAGGAGGGAGAGGAAGAGAAACCAATTCTTTTCTCGGCCCTTCAGTTAATATGAAGTATAATTAAAATAAATCTATGTGTATAAATAAATGAAAGAAAATACATCAAAACTATTAAGACTGGTTGCTGGAGAGAGTGGAGGTTTATCTTCTTACCGGTTTGTTTTGTGTGTGTGCTCATTTTTCAAATGCTTTTCAGTTTAAGAAAATGCACCTTGTAGAGCAAAATGGAAGACGTTTTAAAATAGATGTGGGGTGAAAACAAAAGAGCTGGCCTCTGCTAAGAAGAGGAGAAGGGGAAATCTGAAAACCCACCTGCTAAAACTGTGGTTTCAGAAAGTGGAAAATGCCCCCTACTATGGGCGATTAGAGGAAGACCTTCCCACAGTGATCACGGGAAAAGATTAATTTCTGTCAGAGCCTGTGGCTTGAATCTGTGGCGGGTTATGGGCAAAGAGAGCCTGGGCTTTGACTCCAGCACTTCCAGTGTCCTCTGGGAACTAACTAGCTAAATAATTAGGATTATCAACACCCACTCATCTCTACCATCACCACCCCATCCTTTAATTAAATGGGGCCTGGAATCTATTGAACTCAATAGTTCACAATATTAGCTGTGAAAGCAGGTCCCTCCCTCTTGAGCTCAACCTGCAGGCAAATGAAACCACCAGCTTGTCAGTGTGAAAAGTCACACCACCTTGCAGGCCCACCACATACAGCCCTCCAACCTATGTGGTGGAGGACTTGCGAAATGTGAGAAATGAATTCTCAAACGTAAAAACCTAATGAGGAGAAAGAAGGGGGTGGGCAACATTTTATGTATCATGTCAGACAGGCACCTGCTCATGGACTCATGCACACATAGTTTTATCTGTCCAACAGCACTACTGAGTACAACTAATGCCAGGCACTACTCAAAACAGAACACAGAACAGAGGTCTGCACCTTCCGGGTGCTTGTACTAAAGTGAGAGTGGCCACTGTAGACACTACCCTACAAATAACTTACAGCAGACATGACTGCTAAGAATGAGAGGCCTGCGGTGCTGTGGTCACCTGCCACAGGGGGTCTTTCTTAGGGCAAGGGAATAGTCAGAGGAGCTCTAATTTAATAAATGTTGATCTGGCCCACCCCAACATCTGCAACTGCTGGAACAGGCAAAGAGGCCAGTCCTGCGGAACCAAAGCTGTAGAATCTCCGTGACACAGGGCAACAACCGGTTATGGAGGAGACCCAGTAAGGATCCAGTATTGATAGCGTAGCAGAAACCAAAGTCCTTGAACCAGAGACCAGTGACAAGTGATGAACACTTGCAAATAAAGCTGTTTGGGCAAAAGAATATACTATGCAACACACCATGACACACCACGGCTTCCATGGTGAGATGTGTTTTTTTAATTTTTCTTTCTTTATTTATTTATTGTTTTCTTTTGGGGGGAGGTTGCCAGGGCAGAGGGAGGTGAGTAAGATTGGGGTGCATGATGTGAAATTCACAAAGAACCAATAAAAATGTTTTTAAAAAGTTTCCTCCTGATAATTATCACAATAAAGCTTAAGGCGCGACTACATAAACACTCCTTTTAAAAACTATGACTTCTTCCACAAGAATAGATTCTATTGACTGAGAAACAAGGCCGAAGAGTCTGGAAGATCTGGGTAAAGCCTGGCCCTATAAAATAGCAAAGAGTGTCAGGCTATAAACAATATCCACTCAAGCCTTCTGTGTAGGAAACAGATGTAAATCCCTTCTGTTGAAGAGAAAAGCCTGAGTGTATAACATTCTTCTTTCTCTAGTGCTTATCTGTCAGGATAAGGACCTCGTGCCCTTTTGCAGCTTATGTGCACACGTGGAGTAAGAGTGTGCACATACAGGAGGCAGGGCTAGGGGGGGAAGTAGAGTAATATGAGAAAACCAACCTTGCTTTCTAACAGCTCACTCATGTAGTAACCAGTTTAGTCTTGGAAGCTCTAACTCATCCACAAAAGGCAAACATGAATGTCTTCCAAGGGTAGCACCCACAATGACCGAATCACTTCTCACTAGGCCCCCCTTATAACAAGTTCTACCACATGGTAATTCACTTACATTATAAAACAAGCCTCTAGAACATGAGCCTATGAAAGGCAAACCACATTCAAACTACAGAGAAGTTCTTTGGCTCAGGAAAACCTAAATATTTTAAGCTGGTGTAGTAAGGTGTACCTGTAAACTCAGCTATACAGCAAGAGGGAAACCGAGTCCAAGAGTTCAAGAATAGCCTGAGAAACATAGCAAGACCCTATGTCATGAAAAGAGAAGGAGGATGAAGAGGAGAAAGGGATTGTTTTGACAATGAGTTGAGGGATGAATAGAATCACTCCTGTTTCCATCCACCCTGAGTCTAAGCTATGGAGAAACAGCAACCTACATTTGATACGCATTCAGAGCATATGCAACCTGATGGAGAGCCTTCCCTTAGCCTGGAAAGCTATTTGCCACAGTCTGTGTCCCTTAAAACTCACGTGTTAGTCTATTTCAGCTAGCGTGGTGCTTTAAATATGCTCGGCTCAGGGGGTAGCACTATTGGGAGGTGTGGCTTCCAACATGATGATTTCAGGGGAAGTCTTTGAGAAGTAAGTAGGCCTTATGTGTTCTCATGAGTGAAATTTCTGCTCTTATAAAAGGGGTTGCGGGTGCCAGTTTGTCTCTTTTCACCAGGTGACAATATAGCAGCCATGTTCTATCTATGAAAGAGATCCCTCATCAGATAGCACACTTTCCAACATCTTTCTTAGGGGTCCCGGTTACCAAGCTATGAGCAATAATTTTCTGATTATAAAGTGTTTGGTATACGGTATTTTTGGTATACTAGTTGTCTTAGTTTGGGTTTTATCGCTTGCTGTGAGGAGACACCATGACCAAGGCAATACTTAGAAGGGACATCATTTAATTAGGGCTGGCTTACAGTTTCAGAGGTTCAGTCCATTATCATCATGGCAGGAAGCATGGCAGCATGCAGGGAGACAGGATGTTGGAGAAGCCAAGGGTTCTACAGTTTGATCTGAAGCAGTCAAACAGAGACTGGCTTCTCTGCACGTCTCCACACTGGGCATAGCTTAAGCACTAAGAGCAGCCCTCAAAGCCTATCTATACAGTGACACACTTCCTCCAACAACGCCACACCTCCTAGTAGTGCCACTCTCTGGGCCAAGCACCACACCAGCAGAAATAGACTAAATATTGTCAAGTCCTCAAAAACCATCCCACTGTTCGATCAAGCCACCTATTTCAAGGTGGCATGGAACAAAGACAGTGAGAGAGCTTGGACCCATTGTACAGCCAAGTAAGACTGACTGGTAGCACTATATGGACAACCATAATGGTGAAAGAGGCATTCTCTAGGTCCAAAGGCAGTAGCTTGTGTAGAATTATTGTGTCTAGGAAAAGCACATTCACGTCTAAATTGTATCTTCCAGCAAGAACACGGTGCTGCCTCTTTCATGATTAAAGCTATGAGTGCAGTGTAATCAACGGCCACCACAGGCTTGTCAATTCAGAAAATGTCATTTAGTTCATGTTCCACTCAACAAATCAAACTGCCAGAGACCTTTTTTGTTTGTTTGTTTTGTTTTGTTTTGTTTTTTGTTTTTTGAGACAGGGTTTCTCTGTATAGCCCTGGCTGTCCTGGAACTCACTCTGTAGACCAGGCTGGCCTCAAACTCAGAAATCTGCCTGCCTCTGCCTCCCAAGTGCTGGGATTAAAGGCGTGTGCTACCACTGCCCAGCAGACCTTTTGTTTTTAACTCAGAGTTGCAATGTTCGATGCAGGATCTCAGTTCGTGTCATCGTACTTTTACATTTAACTTGATCCAACTTCATGTTCCTTCCACAGTTGTCCCAACGGGTAGAGAGAATCTCTCATAAGCATCACCTGTCAATAAAAAAAAAACAAAACAATATTTTCAACAAGCTCATAGAAGAAAATTTTTCTAACCTAAAGAAGGAGATGCCTATCATCTGACAAACACGTCAGAGAAAACTAAACAGAGAAATAAATGCTACACTGTGACCAAAAGGATTCGCAGAAACAACTAAAGGGAGAAAGATGAACACCTTCTTATTGTAACCCTCCCTCAAGGTCTCTTCTTATTGTAAACAGTTACTCAAGTATCCAAGGAAACTTTGGGATAGAGTTTCTGTTCTATCTATTCTTTCCTATCAAAAGCAGACAGAGAAAACATACAATAGTTAGGGTTTAGATCTTTATAAAACTCCAGATAGTCTTCAAACCTTAGGAAACATAAATCTCAACTGTTATCCATCTCATCATTCATTCTTGCAATATTGACATTTGACATCTCCCAGGGTTTGACATTTGTATAAAACAAACAAAAAGTAACAAAATAGCAGTTCTTACCTTCTTGGAGCTAATAAAGGAGACAGACATAGTCATAACCAGTGTCTAGTCCACTTGTGAATGGGGGCTTCAACAGACATAAGCTGGCAACTGTGAGAAGATAAAACCTTGACAAGTTGATGTTTGAAAGCATGTATTTGAATCAATAATGATTTATGAATTGGGCAATACCAGTCCTCAGTGATCCCAGGCATCCCAAAAGATAAAGGAGGATAATATTTATATGCTGCTAATAGAAGCAAGAGAAAACAGCTGATTGGTCAAAGTGGAGAGTCCCTAGGTAGAGCTTATTCTGTGATTTTTTTTTCATTAGTTAAAATCTTCTGAGTTAGACTCTGTTTGCTTAGGTCAAACCCATTTAGCCATTTCAGTCTAAATGGTTTCCTAACTAATTTTTTAAACAGTACAATTATTATGAATAAGAGCAAATGTCTATTTAAATGTGATAATTAAAGCTGCCCCCCTTCCCAAAAACATCATTTAAAGTGAATCTGGGCCATTTGAAGTCAAGCATTTACACAGTAACACAAATTAATGATCTAGATGTATTAAACTTAATGATTTATTAACTTTTATGTTTTGAACAATTTCATTTTTTTAAATGAATAAAATTCCTTTTCTGAGCACTTTAAAAATAAGCACATTATTTTTAAACATAAGCACTGTATCTGTTTCTTGGGAATTTTTGAGCAATGAAATGAGTTTTATGCCTCAGTCAGAGTCAATGTCCCTCTGTCGCTCACACAAGGAAAGGGTGGCAGCCACAGGGCTCCTCTTGCAGAATCCTTCACTTCTGAGTTTCCAGGGTGCCAGCTTGTATTCTTCTGGTCTTCTCTAAAGTCACCACTCAGATCGATTCAATCTCCAAAACTCCCAGGATGAAAAGGAAAAGAATCA
>NW_022196891.1:68880608-68882077 GCF_008632895.1 Mastomys coucha | reverse complement strand
TGCTCTTCCGAATGTCCTGAGTTCAAATCCCAGCAACCACATGGTGGCTCACAACCACTTGTAATGAGGTCTGACGCCCTCTTCTAGAGTGTCTGAAGACGCTACAGTGTACTTACATATAATAAATAAATCTTTTTTTAAAAAAAAAAGTGGCCGGGCGGTGGTGGCCTTTAATCCCAGCACTCGGGAGGCAGAGGCAGGCGGATTTCTGAGTTCGAGTCCAGCCTGGTCTACAGAGTGAGTTCCAAAATAGCCAGGGCTACACAGAGAAACCCTGTCTCGAAAAACAAACAAACAAACAAAAAAAAAGAATTGGACAAGAAGAAATAGAAAAAAAAATGAAAAGATGAAGAAAGAGAGAAAGATATTGAAGACAGAAAAGCCAGAAGTATGAGCGAGTGGCAGGTCCCCCTAGAAGGAGAAATCTGGGAACTGTAGATGCACCAGAGCTGGAATATGCAGGCTCCATAGAGAGGAAAAAAGAATGTGAATGCCTGAAGTCAGTTTCCATGTCTCCTCACATCCCATAACACCCAGCACAGGTGCTCCATCAACACTCCCTTGTCGGGCTAAGGTTTGTTAGCTTAGGTATTGTATGTTGTGTATTAGAGCTGCAGAGAAAGGGAGGCAGGCTTTGCTCACAAGAAAGCTCAACACTTGAGCCCGCAACGCAGCACAGTCACTGCCAGACGTGGACAACACAGCATCCTGCCAAAGCCATTCACTAGCTGTAACTGAAAGACAAAGTGACCGATAAGCTTGTCGGGAGCGGGTTGTAATGATTGTAACTGAGTTCCTGAAGGCATGGGGCTACATCCACACCTCATCTGCACTAAAACTTAGTGTACATGTTTGCCAAAATGGATAGAAGATGCTAAAACAGTCACACCTCAGATAGTGGGGCAGGTACCACAAGGGGTTTCTAGTTTTTAAATTTTATTTCCAGTGAAGAAACTCAACACTGTGCCAAACCTGGCAATCTACCACTGACATCTCAGCCTTGATATTATTTTTTAGTTTCTTTTATTTTCTGCTTCCTTTTATTTTTAGCCTTATTTTGATTGACACGTAACTGTATATATATATAAGAGTTAAAATGTAATTTTTCGGTATGCCTGTGCAACCAGTGCAACCATGACTACTTCAAATTAATATATCCCTTATCCTGCTTACTTTAATTTTCATAGCAAGACACCTCTGGATTACTCTTAATTGTTCTGACATATATTTTCTATGTGGCCTCACACACGCTAGCCAACCAAGCCATGCCCCTATACCACATTGCTACTGACTATAGTCACACTGCTGTCTAATAGGTCCCGAAACCCACACCCTCTTCTGTCTGACGTTTTACAGCATGTGATCTGCATCTCCCTTTTCCCTGCATCAGGTATTAAGCATGAAATTAGCACATGCATGTTTTCATTTAAAAGTACACCCCCTGCATCGGGTATTAAGCATGAAATTAG
>NW_022196891.1:68878707-68880598 GCF_008632895.1 Mastomys coucha | reverse complement strand
CCGGTACCGGTATCCCCAATAAACCTCATGCGATCGCAGCAAGTTCGGTCTCTCGTGAGTCATTGGGTGGTCGCGTCATCCCGAGACTTGAGTAAGGATCTCCCCAGTTCTGGGGGTCTTTCACCATAACACCCAGCACAGGTGCTCCATCAACACTCCCTTGTCGGGCTAAGCTTTGTTAGCTTAGGTATTGTATGTTATGTATTGGAGCTGCAGAGAAAGGGAGGCAGGCTTTGCTCACAAGAAAGCTCAACACCTTAGCCCGCAACGCAGCACAGTCACTGCCAGACGTGGACAACACAGCATCCTGCCAAAGCCATTCAGTAGCTGTAACTGAAAGACAAAGTGGCCAATAAGCTTGTTGGGAGTGGGTTGTAATGATTGTAACTGAGTTCCTGAAGGCATGGGGCTACATCCACACCTCATCTGCACTAAAACTTAGTGTACATGTTTGCCAAAATGGATAGAAGATGCTAAAACAGTCACACCTCAGATAGTGGGGCAGGTACCACAAGTGGTTTCTAGTTTTTAAATTTTATTTCCAGTGAAGAAACTCAACACTGTGCCAAACCTGGCAATCTACCACTGACATCTCAGCCTTGATATTATTTTTTAGTTTCTTTTATTTTCTGCTTCCTTTTATTTTTAGCCTTATTTTGATTGACACATAACTGTATATATATATATGAGTTAAAATGTAATTTTTCAGTATGCCTGTGCAACCAATACAACCATGACTACTTCAGATTAATATATCCCTTACCCTGCTTACTTTAATTTTCATAGCAAGACACCTCTGGATTACTCTTAATTGTTCTGACATATATCTTCTATGTGGCCTCACACACGCTAGCCAACCAAGCCATGCCCCTATACCACATTGCTACTGACTATAGTTACACTGCTGTCTAATAGGTCCCGAAACCCACACCCTCTTCTGTCTGACATTTTACAGCATGTGATCTGCATCTCCCTTTTCCCTGCATCGGGTATTAAGCATGAAATTAGCACATGCATGTTTTCATTTAAAAGTACACCTCTGACAATTCAAGCTGGATAGAGACAAGTGAACATAGTAGAGAGGCCATAATGGTGGCTTGAAATAGCAATAAAGAGAAAGTAAGCAAGAGCAGGTAGAGTGGGGATTGTACATGGCTTCCAGATGTTTCCAACTGTGCCAAGTTAAAAGGAGAAGCCAAAGGAGTCCACCCTTGGCAGCGCAGACATGAAACCAACAAAGTGTTACAAGGCTAGTTATGCAAGCGTGTCGTCACTGTCCACTGAGTCCTATTTATACCCTCCCCAAACATCACATGCCCTCCCACAGCTCTTGCCTCAGCAAAACACGGAGTGAGTCTGCATCACATGACACTATCAGAAGCTTCTACTTCAGGTCCCTGTCAGAATCAGGGTCAGGGGAGTTCTGCAAGATGGAGTGAGGAAGGGTCTTCTCTCACAGAGTCCCAGGAAACAGCAGGAGTCCCGCTGAGTCTGGGCAAGGAGAGGCCTGGCAGATCTGAAGCTAACAGAGAATGATAGAGCCAGGCTCAGGAACAGTAGCTCCAGAGACTGCATCTCTGGCTATCTTGGAAATACTCCTTGCTACAAACTAACGTCCCCACTTTTCTTCAGCTGCTTTTGGATCCAAGAGGACGGCAAGCCAGGGATAGATGGACCAAGGATGCCCAGAAATAAGAGAAACACAGAAAGGACACATTACCTGAGCAGAACAGGCCGATGGGAAGAGCTGGAGCTCTGGCTGACGGGATTCTTGGCGGTGCCGTGGTTGCTGTCACCAGATGTGCATGAAACACTGAGAGCAGTTCCCCCACGGGAGACAACTGCCCCCTAGCCATGGAGGTCCCACTGGTACTGAACATCCCCTCCTGCC
>NW_022196891.1:68876372-68878232 GCF_008632895.1 Mastomys coucha | reverse complement strand
GCAGGCCAATGCCCCCAGGGTGCCGATCACTGTCTTGCTCTCTGTGGCTTGCAGTAGGGTTCTTGACCCTGCAGCCAGAGGAAGAAAAGCAAAGCTTTTGTATCCACTACTCCTACTCACACGGGGCAGCCTCAGGCCCTGTGATTCTGCCATCTATGATCACACAGGCCCGGGTCCATCTGTCCCAACAGCACCTTGCTCTTGCAAAGGTGTTAAACCTCTTTCTCAAGCTTCCTTGGGGGAGGGGGGGAGGGGGGAGGGCAGCTGGGTTCCTTCTCTAACTTCTGCGTCCACTCCACAGCTGCTGTGATAGGAGAATGCTCAGATTTCTGGGCAGCCAGGTACCGGTGCAGGAGTTTGGCACAATAACAGGGTAGAGCTGCTCTCACTCACTAGGTTCTTGACAGCACTGCAAAGCTCCAGCACTGTCCTCAGGACTCACAGAGACACTGAGAACAGACCCTCTGTGGGACAATACAGTCCTGGTGTAATAACTAGCGTGGGAACCCCACTCGCGTGGAATCAAGGAGGCCGCTGTAATAACACGAGGTTGATTTTTATTTTGAAACGGTGCACCAGGGTCAACTCTGTAATCAAGACCAGAGTGACCCAGAAGAAACAAGGCTCTAAGTTTTTATACTACTTCAGAACAGAGTTTTACAACTTACAAAGTCACAATTTACGACATGAAGTAGTTACACTTTATCTTGTTCATTGTTTTTGAGTTCCTATTGACTTTTCTTCTCAGTTAGGATAAAACACCTGTGATTCTCAGGAGGGGTGGGGGGAGATCCTCTCTCCCGGAGATGTTCCCAGGAAGCCGCATTCCTTGGGGATGGGTGTTTGCTCGGTAAACCCTTCTAAAACCTCTTTTATCTTAAGGATTAGTGGACCTCCTAGCTGTCTGGTATCTTTATGGGGTATCTCCATTTGGCTCAATTTCTACATTGGCACTCAGCAGTGTCCAGCTGCCCCCTCTGCTTTCTGCCTCACGTCAGGATGACAACGCAATGTCCCTTATCACCGGTCCTGGATCTCAGGGTCACATGAGACTGGGCCAACTTCTCTTCATGTGCAAAGGGGAACAAGGCAGGGACTAAGAAAAGTTTTCGGGTGTCCACATACAGGAAAGACGGTACAAGGAAGTGTCACCCAAGAATGAATCACCCTGCCAGGAAGTGGTGGCACACGCCTTTAATCCCAGCACTTGGGAGGCCGAGGCAGACGGATTTCTGAGTTTGAGGCCAGCCTGGTCTACAGAGTGAGTTCCAAGACAGCCAGGGGTACACAGAGAAACCCCGTCTGGGGGGAAGGGGGGAGAATGAATCACCTGCGCATACCCAAGGAACAAAAAGGGGAAGATCTGCCCACATCTTTTCTAGACCTTGGACCTTGATCTTTTACAAATATTAGTATAACATTTGCATTTCATGGCGTAAGCAGGGCATTTCCATTTTCCAGGCTCACACTGCTCCAGTAACTTGCCCAAGGTCTCATCTCTTTAAATGGTGAATCCCAGACTCAAAAGTCATGGATCTGTTCCTATTCCCAGGTTCTGTTTGGTTGGTTGGTTGGTTGGTTGGTTCTGTTCTGGGGGTGGGGTGTTTTATTTTTATTTTTTTTATTAATCATTTTTTTCTTTTACATTTCAAATGATGTCCCCCTTCTCGGTTACCCCACCACAACTCTCCCATCTCCATCCCATCCCCCCTCCCCTTTGCCTCTATGAGGGTGCTCCTCCACACACTCTCCCACTCCTGCCTCACAGCACTAGGATCCCCTTATGCTGGGACATCAAGCCTCCCCAAGACCAAAGGCCTCCCCTCCCATTGACGTCACATAAGGCCATCCTCTGCTATA
>NW_022196891.1:68873891-68874923 GCF_008632895.1 Mastomys coucha | reverse complement strand
GGAAAATGCAAATCAAAACAACCCTGAGATTCCACCTCACACCAGTTAGAATGGCTAAGATCAAAAACGCAGGTGACAGCAGATGCCGGTGAGGATGTGGAGAAAGAGGAACACTCCTCCATTGTTGGTGGGATTGCAAGCTGGTAAAACCACCTTAGAAATCAATCGGGCGGTTCCTCAGAAAGTTGGAAATAGTTCTAGCTGAAGACCCAGCTATACCACTAATGGGCATATACCCGAAAAAGTGCTCCAATGTAGAATCCAGCCAGCGGTTCTACTCGGGTCGGTGGGTTTCTTCAGACTGGAGATTAGACTAGACCTGTAGAATCAAATGGGAGGAGAACAAAAGAGACACGGACACTAAGTAAATGTATCAAAGCATCCATTTACTTGGGGGTGTAATGAGTTTATATACGCAGGCACAAAAGTGAAACCACAATATCTAGACAATAATATATGCATAACATAAATACAACAGCAGGTTCTCTGCAGATTCCTTTCACAGGCAGTCAGTTCTGTGTACATTCAGCAATGTCCTCAGGCAATGGGCATGTCGGCAACCAGGTGTAGTTTCTCGTCTTCAAAGAATGGTTGCAGTGTCGTGGGCTATTGTTTTGCTCCACAGGTGGCCGGCTTGGGTCCCTTGCTGCCAGTTCCGTGAAACTCAGGCAGAGAAAGGGAGCTGAGACAGGCAGAGGGATGCAACACTCCAACATATAACAAGGACACATGCTTCACTATGTTTATAGCCGCCTTGTTTATAATAGCCAGACGCTGGAAAGAACCCAGATAGCCCTGGGTTCTTAACCCCTACCCAGAATATATAATAGAAGCATGGAATTGTGTTGTAATTATGCCTTTCTCCCAGCAGGGGGCTCTGTGGCATACCCTAGGCTTCTGTATAAGGACAGGTTTCTAGAGAACTTGGCTGTGCAGTTTAGGTTTCTCCCCATCCTTTCCCTCCCTTTGACCTACATGACCTTTCTTCTCTCCCCAGGCACATGTCCCCCATCCCCATCCTCTTCTTCCAGT
>NW_022196891.1:68869434-68873453 GCF_008632895.1 Mastomys coucha | reverse complement strand
CTTTGAGCAAGATGCAGGGTATCCCAGAGTGCACTGCGGGGATTTGAGGAAGTCCGACCCTGACTGGTCGCGAGCTCAGCCTCATGTTACTAATGTTGTGATACTTGAGCTCATCCAACTAGGTTACCATCAGCGTGGCAAGAGGCCTCCTCTTCAGCTGCGACCTCACCCTAGATGAACAACCCTATCCAGGTTCCTGTAGCCTCAAGCCCAGAGCTTCAGGGATCTGCCCATTAACAGCGTAGGCCAATTTCCCAACCAAAATGCTTTCCACAGTCATGCACACCTGGAAGGGAGCTATCTCATCAGTGCCTCCATCTAGGGAGCATTTCCGGTCCTATAACCCAAAGAAAAGGCTGTCTTCCCTCTCAATATTAATTTATCTTGAGGGATCATTTATATCCAACCTACTCTAGAAGAGCTCTGCCGTGGCTCCTTGGGACCTTGCCCATCACCCTCAGGAAAAAGCTGGAGCCACAGCCAATCTGAGTTATGGCCACGGCCAAATCCCAGAACAGGAGAAGACAGACGGGGAGGCCAGTGAGATACTGCTTCAAGGTCATTGTCCCTTGTCTCTTCCTCCCTTGGATGCTCTCTCAGACAGTTCCTCCTGGTTTGAGGCTCCTGAGCACCCCATAGAGCATAGATGTAGAGCACAACCCATACCTGACTCCCCATCACTCCCACCCCAACCCCCTACGACCCTCCCTTCACCCCAGCTATAGCCTAGACCAGAATCCTCACTGGCACGTTCCTTCATTTTCAGATCCATCACCTGGGCCTGTTTATTTCAGTACGTCTGTGCTGGTGTAAGGAGCAAGGCCTTGTGGTTCTGGATCTTTGGCCCCCTTGCGTTCTATATAAGTTAAAAAACTACTTGATCCCAAAACTAGTTCCTGGCCTCCTTACTGGCCAGGTGAGTTGGGTTCCGGACTTTCCAAGGTAGTGTGTACCTCACACCACACCTATAATTTCCTTGGTAATTCCCTTGCTAAAAGTTTTTAAATTTTTCTTTGAGGAAACTAAGCCTGTTTATTCTCAGAGAAAGATATCGCTTCTGACATGCAGGTTGTACTTCCTGGGTATGGGTGACGGGAGAGTTCCTCAGGTTAATGTGGTTCCTAAAGTCCCTGCATCCTCTAGGCTTGAGTTGCTAGTCTGCAGAGAGAAGTCAGGGCTCACAATACTTACTTAGTATGGAGGTTTTGCCTGGTAATGTAAGACTTTGACGAGCCTTAGCTTACCAGAGACCTTCCTGAGTGAATCACAAAGAGCCTGAACGATGCAAAGAGCATGAGGATTTTTATTTCAGTGCACCAAGGCCATCTCAGACCCTCAGGAAAGGAGGTGACCCTGCACAACTTGTTCAGTGAGCTTTTATACAATTTTCAGGGTGCCCCTACCTGCAGGTAGTTTCTCACCCTGTGACCTGAGGAATGTTAATTAGCCTTTCCCTTCCGGAGAGTTCCGCTATCTTTCTAAAGTTCCTGAGATTATCTTATTGAGGAAATTCCCGGCCTCCCAGTGTTTTTCTGAGATGTCCCAGTTTACTGAAATCTTACAGTAAAAAGTGTCTAGCTCTGCAGTGTCTATCATGATGATAGAGGCAAACGTCCTTGGTTCTGAAGAGAATGTCCAGGAGGTGCTGTGCAGCAACAGCTGCAGGGGGAGACCCCAGTTACCACCAGGGGTTCTGGGTCTTCTCTGGAAGCCCCGTCCCTGTGACTATTTAAGTTTCGGGGCATCCCGAGTAAGCAGAAGGTCTCAGTATGTCTGAGAGCAAACCAGGGACTTATTTCCTCTGCTTATGAAGTGAAGAAATAGAGATCCGAAGACTGTAGGTGGTTTACGCAGTACCGCGGAGCTAGATGGTGATTCCTGTAAGGGTGCAATTTCCATCCATCCCAGCAGAGGGCATTCTTCAACAGAGACACAGAAAGAAACAGCTACCTGGATACAGTTCTTGCGAGAGATCTTAGCTGCTTGCTGCCTCTGAGTCACTCCCGCTGACAGACGATGAACTAAAACCAGAATGCATATGTAGGGGCTCTTGTCCTGCAGCATCCCCGAGCTGCCTTGCCCAGAACAGCTCTTCAAAGGCCTAGCCAGGATCCCTGAGAGCAAGATGAGCAGCCTGCTGCTTAGGCCATTTTGAAGAGATTTCAGAGGATAAGAATTTTAGTATTCTGCCTAGAGATCTTTCTTGTGGTATTTTGGTGAAGAATACAGCTGGTTTGTTTGTTTGTTTGTTTGTTTGTTTGTTTTGCCCTTCTCTGAAGAGTCTGCCTGAGGCTGAGGTAAAAAGATTCAGATTAATTGCATTGACAAAGGAAGTCTCATAAAAAGCCTCAAAAGCAGTCATCTTGTAATTTCTCACCCTTTCAAGTTCAATCCTACTGATTAGGCCATCCTTGATATCGGTCTTTTCCTAATATTCTCCCGTTGCCTATAGCAAAGCATCTCCAGCTTGGGAGCTTGGGAAAAGCTCCCCAGATGCCTTATGCTAGACTGGTGCTAAGGCATCCATCTTCTACTCTTCGGACTTGGGTACTCCTGGTTTGGAGGCCTTTAGCTGTAAAGCAGGGCACTTAAACAACACCAGCACCACTGTTAACACTGTTAAACACTGTTAGCTCCTAATTCACAGGCCTTTAGACTTGGACTAGGATCAATACTACTAACTTTGATGGTTATCCGGCCCTTAGACTAAGCTATTCTGCTAGTGTCTTAGTTTGCTTTCTGTGCTGTCACAAACTCCATGACCAAGCACAACGTGAAGAAGAAATGGTTTATTTTACTTTATGGTTCATTGTGAAGGAAAGCCAAGGCAGGAACTGAAGCAGGCTGGGAACCTGGAAGCGGGAACTGCATCAGAAGCAATGAAAGCCTGCCGCTTACTGGCTTAGTCTCTAGGCTCACACAGAGCCACCTTTCTTACACCTCCCAGAACATCTTCTAGGAGTGTCATGGATTCTACGTTATGCTGGACCCTTCCACATCAATCATTAATCAAGAAAATTCACACACAGACTTGCCTACAGGTCAATCTGATGGAAGTATTTTTTTTTCTATTGAGGTTTCTTCCCCCAAGATGACCCTAGTTTATGTCAAGTTGACAAAAAACTGACTAGTACAACCAGTTTCCTGGCTCTCTAGCTCTCAGTTCATTGAGATCTATCAACATCATAACTGAATGAATAATTATATATTTACAAAGGTTCATTCCTATAACCTCTTCCTCACATGTGCATGCAAACTATTTAAAGAGATATGCAAAGACGTCTGCATTGGCCACCTCTCATCAATGATATACGAAACCAAAAGATAAATGGCTCTGCATGTGGTACCTCTGACATTTCTTTTAAAATTAATACCCTAATATCTCCTAATATCACAATACAATGTGGCAAAAGAAAAAAAAAGAGTTTAAAAATTCAAATTCCCACAGGCAGTGGTGGCACACACCTTTGATCCCAGCACTTGGGAGGCAGAGGTAGGCAGATTTCTGAGTTCAAGGCCAGCCTGGTCTACAGAGTGAGTTCCAGGACAGCCAGGGCTACACAGAGAAATCTGGTCTCAAAAAAACAAAAAAAAAGAAAGAAAGAATGAATGAAAGAAAAAAGAAGGAAAGAAAGAGAAGAAAAGAAGAGAAGAGAAGAGAAAAGAAAAGAAAAGAAAAGAAAAGAAGAGAAGAGAAGAGAAGAGAAAAGAAAAGAAATTCAAATTCCCAGCCTGAGGCTCCCATAAATAATCCTAGGGTAGAACCGTTGGAGGTCTCACCATCCCTGACCTTAAATTGTACTACAGAGCTATGGGAATAAACACAGCATGGTCCTGGCACAAAGACAGACATTTTGATCAATGGAAAATAATTTAATACCCCAAAATAAGTCCATACACCTATGGACACTTAAAGTTTGAAAATTTTCCACATACTGGAAAAAGGACAGCATCTTCAACAAATGGTGCTGGTCAAACTGGATGTTTGCATATTTGTATAGGAGAATACAAATAGATCC
>NW_022196891.1:68867590-68869424 GCF_008632895.1 Mastomys coucha | reverse complement strand
ACTCCAAATGGATCAAATGCCTCAACAAAAGAGCAGAAGCCTAGATCTGATAGAAGAGAAAGATGGGGATAGTCTTGATCTCATTGGCACAGGAAAAGACCTTCTGAACAGAACACTAATAATGCAGGCACTGAGAACAACAATAAATGGGACCTCATGAAACTGAAAAGCCTATGTAGCACAAAGGACACTGTCATTCAAAGTAGCGGCCAACAGAATGGGAAAAGATTTTTTCCAACTATATACCCAATAAAGGGCTAATATCCAAAATATATTAAGAACTCAAGAAACTAGACATCAAAACCCTAAGTACTCTCATTTTAAAATGGGGCACAGATCTAAACAGAGAATCCTCAAAAGAGGAAATGCAAATGGTAGAGAAGCACATTAAGAAGTATTTCAATATTCTTAGCCATCAGGGAAATGCAAAGCAAAACTACTTTGAGATCTCATCTTCCACCAATCAGAATGGCCAAGATCATTAAAACAAATGACAGCTCATACAAGTGAGGATGTGGAGTAATGAGAATACTCATCCGCTGCTGATGGGAGGTCAAACTTGCACAGCTACTAAGGAAATCAGTGTGGAGGTTCCTCAGGAAGCTGAGAATTGATCTACCTCAAGATCTAGCTATACCACTCTTGGGCATATAACTAACGGATACTTCATCCTAAGACACTTGGCCTGCCATGTTCGCTGCTGTTCTCTTCATAATAGACAGAAATTGGAAATGAATTAAATGCATGTCAATGAGTGAACAGATAAAGGAAATGTAGTGCATTTATACAATGGACTATTACCTAGCCATTAAAAAAAATGACAACGTGGAATTTCTGGTAAATGGATGGAACTAGGAAAAAAAATCATTCCAGGTAAGGCAACACAGACCCAGAAGGTCAAATATGGAATGCATTCATTTATATGTGGATGTTAGCTGTTAAGTCATTGATGAGTCAGCTATAATCTATATACCCACAGAGATTATATAAAGTAAGGGAATAGGGGAAGATGAATGATCATCCTTATGAAAGAAATATATAATCGATAGTGATAGATAGAGGGGTGGGAGTAGACTCAAACAGAAGGATCAAACAGGGAGAGAGGTAAGAGAGGGACAAGGGAGAAGATATATGGAAGGACAGATAAAACTAAAGGCCTCTGAGGGCTCAATAAAATATAAACATATACAATCTAAATGAAATTGCCAAATGAGAGAAGCATCTCCCACCAGCAAATGAAGCTTCCAGTACATGGAATGGGTTACATCTAGTCTAGTTGTTGGCTAAAGGAGTCCTGTGGGAAACTCCAAGCAACTGAGCCTACTGCTACGGCTATTGGTTGTTCTCTACAAACTAACAGTAAGACCCTAGATGAAGACAAAAGCTACACAACTCATTGAGCATGGAGAAGTAGAGCTACTGCCTCCCTAGAGCCTTCACTTCTATAGACTAATGTTCATGGTGCTGGAGGGGACTCTGTGTGCTACCAAAGGAAAAAGCCAGCTACAAACCCCTTGATCTACAATTGTGATCTGCCTGCAAGATACACAGGTGCCATAGTGGCACACACTTCTGGGAGTAGTTAACCAAGTCCCACCCCATAAGGTGGAACCCATACCCAACACTGCTTAGATGGCAAAGAACCTGAGACCAAATAAGACAGGGTCCTAGGGGGCAACTGAATACTAGTGTTCTGCTAGGGGAACAAAGCAATAAAGTGGCTCCTAACAGTGTTCTGTTATGATTGTAGATCAGTGCCTTATTCAGCCATCATCAGAGAAGCTTCCTCCTGCAGAAGATGGGAACAAATCCAGAGACCCACAGCCAGGCAATG
>NW_022196891.1:68867437-68867579 GCF_008632895.1 Mastomys coucha | reverse complement strand
CCATACTAATGGGCCTTGTCTCACATGACTGCATGGCATTTGTCATTATTGCAGAAATGAATTTTAATTTTTAATCTTTAGTTTGATTTAAACATTTGCTTTTAGTATGATGACAACACCAGCTGTGCAGAAAGACCTCTAG
>NW_022196891.1:68866692-68867334 GCF_008632895.1 Mastomys coucha | reverse complement strand
CAACCAATATTGCTTCATCAAACACATTCTTTAGGCCTTTCTGTGTGAGGGCAGAGCACTCCACATACCTGACAGCCATCAGATCCTGCGCCAGCTTTTCAGCAGTCTCTGGAATAATAGGCTTCTGTTTGTTCTTGGCAAGTTTCTCAATAGTAGAGGGGTCATCTCTGAGGTCCATTTGGGTCCCAACAAAAAGGAGTCTTTGGACAGTGGCGAGTTATCTCAGGCACCCACTTTTCTTTCACATTTTCAAATGAGGATGGGGAGACCACTGAGAAACATACTAGGAAAAGATCTGTCTGTGGATAACTGAGTGGTCATAGTCTGTCATCATCCTCTTGCCCTGCAGTATCAAAAAGTCCAAGAGGGTATGGCTCTCCACCAATCATAACTGTAACTGCATAGCTGTCAAAAACAGTTGGTACATATTCCGATGGAAATGTGTTTGTTGTGTAAGGTATCAGGAGACATGCTTTACCAACGGCACCATCACCACCACGAACAAACTTAATTGTCTGCATTTCAGGAATAGTTTTGTATCCACTTTTAATATTAATATTTCAGATTAGATGTTGGCCTCAGCTTCTCTACCGGGGGCGCTGGCAGCACTCCTGCTCTGTGAATCTTTAGGAGGTTTCTTAT
>NW_022196891.1:68866036-68866682 GCF_008632895.1 Mastomys coucha | reverse complement strand
GAGGTGAGTGGTATATTTGTGAACTAATATGACCCTTTACGCTTTTCAAACTATGGTGGAATTGAAACTCATTTGTGGGTATTTCTTCCTCCACAAAACTCCACAAAGTATGGAGGGGTAGCAGGGAGCATCTCAAACCACAATGTACACCAGACTATAATGAAGCCAAGGGATGTGTCTCAGTGCACATGTGTGGGGAAATGCCCTGCAGCCTTGGCTTTTGATATATCAGGAACAATCCATCTTCAGTCTAAGGAAGTTCAATCACAAAGGACCATCAGGATATTAAGACACAGCTGAGGTCTTCTTGAGTACTACGTCTCTAACTCCTCTTTGAGGCTTCTCAAGGTTTCTTGATTGATTCCACTTATGACTATCAGTTAGGATGTTCTGCTGCAGGACTGAGTGAGGGGTCTCCGATGGAGGAGTTGGAGAAGGGACTGAAGAAGCTGAGGGGGTTTGCAGCCCCATGGGGGGAGCAACAGTGTCAACTAGCCAGACTCCCTAGAGCTCCCGGGGACTGGACCACCAACCAAAGAGTACACATGGAGGGACCCATGGCTCCTGCGCATACGTGGCAGAGGATGGCCTTGTTGGATGTCAGTGGGAGGAGCGGCCCTTGGGCCTGAGGGTGTTCGACAACCCA
>NW_022196891.1:68865613-68866006 GCF_008632895.1 Mastomys coucha | reverse complement strand
CAGGAAGACAGGAGTGGGTGGGGAAGAGCACCCTCATAGAGGCAGGGGAGGGGACATGGGATGGGGGTTTCCGAAGGGGAGACCTAGAAAGGGGAAAACAATTGAAATGTAAATAAAGAAAATATCCAATAAAAAAATTTGTTTTAAAAAGAGAGAGAGGTGTTCTGCTGCCACAGAATTAAGGTATCCTGTTATTTTATAAATTGAGGCTTTATCATGAGAGTTGGGGCCAAGATTTTATAGCTTGACAAGTTGTACAAACAAGAGTAAGGTTTGAACTGTTGTTTAGGAAGCCCTTCTAGCTTCCCTGCTCATGGCTGTCTTAGACCTAATCAAGAGAAGGTCCCAGGCTGGTGAGATGGCTCAGAGGGGGAAGAGTACTGACTGCTCTTC
>NW_022196891.1:68865397-68865571 GCF_008632895.1 Mastomys coucha | reverse complement strand
CCTCTTCTGGTGTGTCTGAAGACAGCTACAGTGTATTACGCTGGAGAGAACGGGGCCAGAGCAAGCAGAGGTCCTGAGTTCAATTCTCAGTGGCCATATGATGGCACATGGCCATCTGTACAGCTACAGTGTACTCATACACATAAAAAATAAAAATAAATAAATCTTTTAAAA
>NW_022196891.1:68864598-68865387 GCF_008632895.1 Mastomys coucha | reverse complement strand
AAAAGAGAGAGAAGGTCCCCAGTGCAAGCCATGAGAAGGAACACCATCCCCCAAAAGAACTTCCTGGGGCCTTTTCACGGATTCAAGGAACATCTATAGCAATGGGCACTGCTGGTGTGGGATGAAGGTGGAAGAAAGCTAAAGCTGGATCAGGCCAAATGGACTCGCTAAGACGATTTCTCCATTGGACATTGATTGAAGGATTTAAGAGATCTCTGTTTTTAACTGGATCCAAAATCCTGGGGCATGATAAAAAGATATGGAAAAGTCAAGAAAAAGTGACCTCACTGGGCATGAGCCATCTCACCCATCTCACACAGGCTGAGAGAGTCAAAAAAATTGCAACACAGCTCACTAAACCCCTTGTGAGATGACCTGTAAAGGATTCATGTTCCTCTTTCTGAGAAAATACCACAATCAAAGTTCTTACAGTGAAAATACAACCTTGACCTCTGTGCCACCCACACATAGAAGGAATTCCTTTGACTCTTGTGGTCTATGTTCTTATCTTGTCAATATTCCTTTCTTATATGAAAACCGACACAATGAACCTTATATACCACCTCATAATCTCATCTACAAAAGGAAAATGTTTTAGATAAAATATGCATACCAGAAAATTTTTACTTAATCTTCAAACCCACGTGTACCTTGTATGGTTCAAAGAATGTAACTTAAAAAGCCACAAAATCAGATATGTACACTTACTGCCAAGGCACGCAAAGCGCATCACTCTGAATGACCACCCTGGATTCCATCCCTCTTTGAGTGCACTTTCTTTTCCCAATA
>NW_022196891.1:68864487-68864588 GCF_008632895.1 Mastomys coucha | reverse complement strand
GCTTCTTAACTGACTTGTCCTGAAATTCTTTTCTGCAGCATAAATCAAAATCCCCATGCATACCACAGAAATACATAATCAGCCACATTTCTTGAGGCACT
>NW_022196891.1:68864365-68864477 GCF_008632895.1 Mastomys coucha | reverse complement strand
ACCAACTTAGGGGCTCAGCCTAGATGTCCATCGATAGAAGAAAAATGAGGTATACAAATAAAATAGCATTTTGTTCAATTATAAAGAAAATGAGACGTTCAAGAAAATCAAA
>NW_022196891.1:68863930-68864233 GCF_008632895.1 Mastomys coucha | reverse complement strand
TGCATTCTTTTGGTGTGTGTCTGAAGACAGCTACAGTGTGTACTCATACAAATAAAAATAAATAAATTTAAAAAATAAAATCAACAGAACTGGAGACCATTATATTGAGGAAAATAATCCAGGTTCAGAAAGATAAATATTAGTAATTTCTTTCCTATGTAGAATCTACATGATATATATACATATACAACATGAAGGAGAGAAAGGAGAGAAGAGAGGGAAAAAATGGGAAAGAAAGAGATGGAAGTCACAGCCTTTCTCTAGTCCTGTATTCAAAAGTGACATATCCACAATAGTGTCAGG
>NW_022196891.1:68863620-68863762 GCF_008632895.1 Mastomys coucha | reverse complement strand
AACAATACGAACTAATTAGAATCCTAAGAGCTCCCAGGGACTAAACCACCAACCAAAGAGTACACCTGGTGGGACTCATGGTTCCAGCAGCATATGTAGCAGAGGATGACCTAGTCGGTCAACAATGGGAGGAGAGGCCCTT
>NW_022196891.1:68863320-68863609 GCF_008632895.1 Mastomys coucha | reverse complement strand
TTTCTTGTAGGGTCTGGATGTGCTTGGGACCTCTGCCTCAGCCTGAGCAGATGCAGGAGTCTGTAGTGCTCACTATAAACAGCTCTTCCTGAGACACACACACACACACACACACACACACACACACACACACACACCACAAACCATACACCACAAACCACGCATGCGCGTGCACCCACATACTTCAGGAAGCTGTGGTAAGTGCATCTTCTTTTAAACTGAGATCTAGAATTACACCATCATGGCGGATCTAAAGAGATATCCATTCTCTGAGAAACCAAGAAAGAGT
>NW_022196891.1:68862672-68862976 GCF_008632895.1 Mastomys coucha | reverse complement strand
ACGGTAAGTACTCTGCAACTCTACTTTATTTTGAGAACTGTACATGTGTGAGAGTGAGTATGTATGCAGTGTGTGTGTATATATATATATGATCGTGTGTGTGTGAGAATGGGGGGGGGGACAGGGAGAGAGAGAACATGCACATTGAATCACCATGAGGAGGTGACATGAAATCAAACCATGTTCCCTTCACACTCACACTTTCCTGCTAAGAAATGCTGTCTCCAGTTGGTTTCCTGTGTAATGTATATAAATTCACAGAGGGATTGGAGCAAATCCTTCTGCTGACAAGCCACTTTGCAAC
>NW_022196891.1:68862293-68862575 GCF_008632895.1 Mastomys coucha | reverse complement strand
TACTTCCTGTTTTAATTCTTACATCCCCTGGGCTATAGAAGCTTCATATGCCCAGATGGCCCTAGACAGTGTGACTTCTCCTCCTCCCCCTCCTCCTCCTCCTCCTCTTCCTCCTCCCCTTCCTTCTCCTCCTCCCTCTCCTCCTCCTCCTCTTCCCTTCCTTTCCTCTCCTCCACCTATTCCTCCCTTCCTCTCCTCCTCCTCATTCTCCCTTCCTCTCCTCTCCTCCTCTTCTCTTCTTCCTGTTCTTCAATCTCTTCCTCCTCTTCCTTTCCCTTTAGG
>NW_022196891.1:68860084-68860453 GCF_008632895.1 Mastomys coucha | reverse complement strand
TCAGTGGAGATGGCTACTCCTTGTACATGAGTAACCTAACCAAGAATGATTCAGGATCCTACCAGGCTCAGATAAACCTAAAGAATGTTGCCTTCACCATAAAGAAAGAGTTCACACTGCATGTGTACGGTGAGTTCCAGAGAACTTGAGGGATTTTCCACCACCACACCACCACCAAACCCCTACTGATCTCTAATAACTTTGTGACCGCTAACCACAGGGGACAGATGGCTAGAGATGCCAACAAAATCCACAACAACAACAAAAAAAAACCCTTCAGATAGGAGGTTGCTGCATGGGGCTAGCCTTGCAGACAGTGAGATGGCTGGGGCCAGAGAGTAGCCAGAGATAGCGTGAGATGGTGCCTTT
>NW_022196891.1:68859940-68860073 GCF_008632895.1 Mastomys coucha | reverse complement strand
TTTGTTTTCTGTGTAATGTATATAAATTCACAGAGGGATTGGAGCAAATCCTTCTGCTGACAAGCCACCTTGCAACATCCTGGGGTCACAAACACTGTTGGATTTTACTTCCTGTTTTTATTCTTACTTCCCC
>NW_022196891.1:68859489-68859930 GCF_008632895.1 Mastomys coucha | reverse complement strand
AAGCTTCATATGCCCAGATGGCCCTAGACAATGTGACTTCTCCTCCTCCTCTTTCTCCTCCCCCTCCTCCTCTTCCTCCTCCCTCCCTCCCTTCCTCTCTCCCTTCCTCTCCTCCTCTTCCTTTCCTTTCCCCTCCTCTTCCTCCCTTTTCTCCTCCTCCTCCTCCCTTCTTTTCCTCCTCCTCCTCTGCCCCTCCCCTCCTCTCCTCCTCTCCTCTTCTTCCTGTTCTTCATTCTCCTCTTCCTCTTCCTTTCCCTTTAGGCTACAGCTATACTTCTTTTTTTAAAGATTTATTTATTTATTTCATGCATATGAGTATACTACCATTGCTCTCTTCAGACACATCAGAAGAGGGCACCAGACCCCATTACAGATGGTTGTGAGCCACCATGTGATGGCTGGGAATTGAACTCAGGACCTCTGGAACAGTAGTCAGGGCTC
>NW_022196891.1:68859174-68859447 GCF_008632895.1 Mastomys coucha | reverse complement strand
TACACTTCTATGTCTTCTTTTCCTCTCAAAAATTTTCCACCCAGAATTCTTGGAGTAACCAGGTTTCAGATCTTGTCTGATTTGATCTAAATTCTCAGGGTACTCTGCAAAGCCTCAGGAGCCCTGGAAACTGGGAATCTAGGCTGGGGTTGTCCCTCAGATACCACAGAACCTTCATAGCAAATTGAGTTGTGTTGACCAAACACCTGAGCTCTTAAGAGCTTTGATAACAATATTTACCAGAAATATGAATCTTGTTTAAAACCAAAAAAA
>NW_022196891.1:68858774-68859120 GCF_008632895.1 Mastomys coucha | reverse complement strand
AAAAAAAATCAGGAGTGGGCCAGTGGTACCATCTCTTCCCAACCCCAAGACTGACATGACTAAGCCAAGACAGTCCGGGATCCCCAGATGATCAGGTGGGAGGAAGGCTAATAAAGACATTTTCAAGCTTGAAAAGAGTGAGAATCGTGCTTAGTTAGCACAGTGGCATGGAACAGTGCCTTGGAAAGCATTGTTATTTCTCTAGCCTCTTAGTGACAGCCTTCTCCTTATGCTGAGCATCTAGGTTCTACCCCAGGGAGTGGCTTCATTTATTCTACCACTCACCTAGCCATCTCTCCACCCCTCTAGGTGTTTTCCTGTTCAACTTATTTTTAAAGAGATGATG
>NW_022196891.1:68858319-68858764 GCF_008632895.1 Mastomys coucha | reverse complement strand
TTCTAGCTCTTTACAATTTGCAACAACCTGCTTTCATTGAAGTTTTATCAGAATATCCCTTGTAAATGATGTAGCTATGATGAGTCTATCGGTCTCTTACAGATGGATAAGCTGACTCTCAGAAAAAATCAGAAATTCACCCAGTCATAGCCTGACTAATTTCCCAATTAGAGCAGAAATTTAGAAGAAATGTTTTATTGATTACTATAGCTGATTTCATGGAAGAGAGTTTGATGAATGAGTCGGTGAATGAATGAATGAATGAATGAATGACTTTGCTAGCCAGTGGGCTTAGGGGGAGAATGCCTAGTCTCATTCATTTCTCAGCATATGGAATTTGCGATAAATGAGTCTTTATGGAGTGAATGAATGAAAGGTAGTTTGAGGAATTCAGCTGTTCCTCCAAGTCCCTCTCCTGTTTCCACAGGGCTAGGAGCCTCTGAAA
>NW_022196891.1:68855902-68856129 GCF_008632895.1 Mastomys coucha | reverse complement strand
GATAGAATCTGGGCCTAACTAACAGAGTCACCCCTATCTCCAAACACAATCCTGTCTTCAGAGTCACAGTCTGCAAAGTTGGAGGTTAGGGTTGAATATATGACGTTTTGAGTAAAAGTATTAATTTTATAATCTCATCTTTCTACTGACCAGGTAGTTTGACATCTCTGTTCATTTGTAGGGTGTTCTATAGCTACTAAGAAAATTTTGTGCAGCTACTAAACTTA
>NW_022196891.1:68853897-68854191 GCF_008632895.1 Mastomys coucha | reverse complement strand
TAAGGATGGGGACAGGCAGTCAAGGGAGATAGGAACCGGGGCAGAAGCTACAATGTCTCATCTCTGACTTCAAATTCAGGAGCCTCCAGAAGAAAATCAGCAGCCGGAGAGACTGTGGTAGGGATCCTGAGAGAGCCAGTGACCCTGCCCTTGGCACTTCGGGCCAGTCAGTTCACAGAGAATGTTGTCTGGGTGTTTAACACGTCGGTTATCAGCCGAGACCCGAAAGGAGCAGCAACAGCGGATCCTCACCATAATAAACCCAAAGGTCCTGAAGAGAGGAGGGTGAGGATC
>NW_022196891.1:68853692-68853887 GCF_008632895.1 Mastomys coucha | reverse complement strand
AGGACCGCTCCCTGAAGATCAGCCAGCTGAAGATGGAGGACACAGGTCACTACCGTGCCTATGTGTGCTCCGAGGCCTCCAGAGACCCCCGTGTGAGACACTTCACCCTGCGTGTCTACAGTGAGTACCCCTCGACAGCTTCCTTAAGTCTCCCTTCCTGCCAAAATGCACTAGTCACAGCTAGTCAAGTCACAC
>NW_022196891.1:68853211-68853682 GCF_008632895.1 Mastomys coucha | reverse complement strand
AGGACGGAAACGTTAGAACCGTCAGCTGAGCCGACCCTAACTGCCCAGGTGTTCCTTGATCTAGGCCTCAGGCACCTACAACTTTCATCTATCTGCGCGCTCGCGTTCCATCATCGCTTAGAACGAGGGCGAGGATAACTCGGGTGGAAGCCGAGTACACTAGAGGGAAGATCTTCATCTCTCAGGACACGATGACGCAAGAGGATGGGCCGTTGGGGACCCAGAGTATGAGACACAGAATTTCCATTCTTCCTCCTCCATCTTGGGTTTTCCGGGAGTTGGGTTTTGATATTTTGGGGTAGTTTAAGCCTGCCTGCTCCCTTCCCTGTCTACATCCTAGGTTGACACAGCAGGTTAGAAGTCAGCCTGGACTACACGGGACCCTGGCTCTAAACAAGTGTAAAATCATTTTGTTTAAGTAACAAAAATGAATGTGGTATTTAAGTACTATTTTTTCTTTCTTTCTTTCTT
>NW_022196891.1:68849365-68849717 GCF_008632895.1 Mastomys coucha | reverse complement strand
TTTATATGATCCAGCTTCCTCATTTCTGTGCTTCATGACGTTATAGCAGATTAAAGACACTTGGAGCATTGCCTGACACATCAGATACTTAGTGAATGGTAGGCATGTTTATTCTACATTTAGGTCAAACGAGCTACTTTATTTACCCCA
Source organism: Mastomys coucha (assembly GCF_008632895.1). NCBI lineage: Eukaryota > Metazoa > Chordata > Mammalia > Rodentia > Muridae > Mastomys > Mastomys coucha. The sequence goes on along the minus strand of NW_022196891.1, from coordinate 68,849,567 downwards.
AGGCAAGGTTGATACCCACTCAGGATGCCATGTAAGTTCCTTGAGACTGGCATCTGTACTGATTGCACTACACCCAGGCCATTACACTTGTTAAGTATTGTGAGTGGATCCCTTTCTCAAGGGAGTGGGCTCCAGGTTTCTGTCAAATGTCTTAATTGTGCTTCTCCCTACACAAGATACACCCTGTCACTCATCAAAGCTT
>NW_022196891.1:68848761-68849355 GCF_008632895.1 Mastomys coucha | reverse complement strand
TAATGCCCACCTCAATTCTGCCACTTTCAAGGTCTTCCTTGTTCTAACGAGAAGCATGTACTCCCACCTCAGCACTTTCCTTACACCATCCACATGACACCTATCAGAAACCACCTTATATTAATAAGTAATAAGTATGCATGTATATGATTCCTCTTCGCCAGCTAGACAGTGAACTCCAGGACCAGATCTAATTTATTGCTATGTTTCCCCAGAATACCTGCCTGTGTCCTTGGCCAGGTTTATCCAGTGGGTTAGTTCTGTTTACTTAAGGTTGCTGGGAAGACCATAACACATTATATGCAGTGAACATGTACGTGTCAGATGAATAAATTATTTGGTGTTTGAAAAGGAAGAAGGAAGCACATAGAGGAACTCCTAATGGAAAACAGATGAAAATTCCCCCAGCCTTGCAATCTGATCTAGGATAGAAGTCGGAGCAAGTTGGGTCTTTGTAGCAGATCAAGAAAGATGTGGGAGTTGACACACTTTTGTTAACCCTGCACAATGTGTTCTAGAAGCCCCAGCTGGCCACGTACGGTTTTCTGTGCTCTCCCAACGGTATGAGAAACTAGACATGCCTGCTAAGACTAC
>NW_022196891.1:68848287-68848751 GCF_008632895.1 Mastomys coucha | reverse complement strand
CCTACACCCACCTCAGACACCAGCTCTGAGAAAAGTGCAACAACAGAAGAGGATGACAAAGAGACTGGAATACACAGCACTGCTAATGGTAGAAATCAGGTGTATGACTTGATCACTCAGGAGGACATCGCACATGACTTAGCCTATGGGGGGCAAGCAGAGTATGAAGCAGTCACCCCAGATGATAAAATGGCTGAGTCTATGGATGAAGAGGATATGACATATATACAAGTGTCCCTGAATGTGCAGGTGAGCACTTCTACTTCTACTTCTAGGACTCTTGGAGGCCTGGAAAAGTTCTTACAAACTGGGGTTCTGTCTGAGGATAGGTCAAGGACCATACAGACTGATGGCAATCATGGCTGATTACCAAACCTTGAGATTCTTTGAAATGGAAGAACTCACTCTTGGCCCATCATTATAGGGAGCAAGAGAGTCAGAGGCACTGTCCCCAGCACAAAAGC
>NW_022196891.1:68847735-68848277 GCF_008632895.1 Mastomys coucha | reverse complement strand
TTCTGAGACCAGAACACAGTGGGTGTTCTCTGGCCTCAACAGCTATGGGATAAATAGGAAAGGGGAAAGCTCTCATTCAATGGATTAGTAATGCTAATCTGATACTCACCTGTTACAGAGAGAGACCCCACTTCCTCAGAATAAAGAAGACTCAAATACAATCTACTGCTCTGTACAGAAGCCTAAAAAGGTGAGAACGATTTTCTTTTTCCCAAGACCCATCAAGTAAGAAGGTGTTCCCAGTGGCTTTAACTGAAAGTCCTAGATTTCCATAGCTGAGGAATGCAAATCTGCTCAGTATGTACAGATCTGACACATTCTATGGGCAACAGAGGTGTCTGATGCACACCTGTGTGACAGAAGGTTGAACACTTAATAATCGATTTAATATCTGATGTTGATTATTCTCAACATCAACCATAAGCTTATAGGACTGTTTTATATAAACACGTGCACACATATAAGTAATATATCCATTTGTATTTCATACAGCTACACACAGACACAAACACACACACACACAGAGACACACACATACACAC
>NW_022196891.1:68847557-68847720 GCF_008632895.1 Mastomys coucha | reverse complement strand
CACACACACACACACAATCTAAGATCTTGATCCACCAAAATGGTAATTTACAATTGAAAATTAATCAACAATTTAATGCAAAGAAAATGTGCCATTAATTATAATATGTTGATGTCTTGTAGTTTTGAACAGGTCAGCTAATGGTAGAATTTACCATTAAATA
>NW_022196891.1:68846907-68847547 GCF_008632895.1 Mastomys coucha | reverse complement strand
AACTAACTTATATAAAGTCTCACAGTTCATAAGGCTTTGACAAACATATTCCCTACATCCTTGTAGCCATCTCTGTAAATGTGTTGTCTTCACATTTGAAAGCTAAAGAAGCTGACTTAGAAAAATTAATTTTGCCTCCTGTCAAGTTCATGGTCATTGAAACTTCCAGTACTGCAAACCAAAAGCACTTACATTTTAAAAAGTTTCTGTGCAAGTATATATCATATGCTGAGCATATTCCTCCCAGAATCTATGACCTTACCTTCTCTCACCCCTTCCCACCCTGTTGTAGAAATTTTTAAATCCTGACCCAGGGTTTTTACCCCACCTTTGACCATTTAGTTCCCAGATAAAAGACACACACATTCTTTATATTTACATTAACCTTAATCAGCACAAGAACTGGGCAGCTATATTCCCTTTATGCTATTAGAATCTACAGTCTACTATCTTATAGATAACCCCAAATTATTATGTATTATGTTTGGTCTGGGCTGCTCTTAACTCCAATTGGCCAGCCCTCAGGGCCACGTTTTTATGGCTCACCTAACCCATGGCTGCTTCTCTTACCTCCTTCCCTTCTCCTCTGACCCCAAGCTCAAGAAACCTAAACCCCACCTATGTCTCTTCTGCCCAACTA
>NW_022196891.1:68846694-68846897 GCF_008632895.1 Mastomys coucha | reverse complement strand
GCATCTTGATTTACCAACAGAAATAACTTGGAGGCAGGGTCACAGACCTATGTGCAGACTCTAGGCAGTCTTGTAGCTCAGTGAGTGAACTTCCAAGAGAGGTGACAGTCCACAGAGAGCCTTTGTTTTACTCCCCAGGTGGGATAGCAGCTTCCAAGCAGAGGCTGGCAGTGTGTCAGATGGCTTGGCTAATGGAGGAGGTT
>NW_022196891.1:68846547-68846684 GCF_008632895.1 Mastomys coucha | reverse complement strand
CCTGTTTATCAAAAATTAACAGTACTAGGGCATAATCATGCACCATAGTCCCGCATGGGAATTTTTACGGTGCCTTGGCAATCTCGCCTGTAGTAAAATATCTACTGGCAACTCTCTTACCCGTCTTTGGAAATCAA
>NW_022196891.1:68846069-68846482 GCF_008632895.1 Mastomys coucha | reverse complement strand
AAAAAAAAAAAGCCACTTGGCACATGACCCTGTCTTAGGTTGAGAGTACCAGAGACCTATTTCACTGAATGTAGGTTTTCATGATGTACCTTATTCTCATACAACAAATGTCACGACATGCCTTTATGGCCTGTGATGTCAAACTGTCACAGTCTCTTTGGAGTTCACTCTTTCTGAAGTCGACATGAAGCAGGGCTGGTGTGCCAATGGGCAGATGAGTGTAGACACCTAATTGAGTTGCAAAATAGCAGCTCCCAAGCTAGAAACCTTTTTTGACAACCTTGCCTAGGCCTTCAATTCAGTTGCAAATTGGTAACTTCCAGGCTAGAAGCTCCAGGATTGAGCTAGAGTGTTTTTGTGTTCTGGGAGTGATCAAGCTTTCAGGTGAAGGGAGGAGGTGCTCTGAGAGTGAG
>NW_022196891.1:68845130-68845542 GCF_008632895.1 Mastomys coucha | reverse complement strand
GTGTAAGCTGGCCCATTGTCTGTCTTAATGACTTTAGGTAAACCCATAACATTAAAGGCTTGTAAACAGTGATCAATTACATTTCTAGAGACTTCTCCTGAATGCAGGGAAGCAAATAGAAATCCTGAACAAGTATCAATAAGTCATGTATGTATTTAAGCTTTCCAAATTCTGCATAATGAGTTATATCTATCTGCCAAATATGATTGGGCATAAGGCCTCTTGGACTGACCCCTAAAAATGCGGAACTGGTGATAATGTAACACAGTTAGGGCATAGTTTTACAATAATTCTTGCTTGTTTGTTGGTAATATTATGTCGGAGCCTTAAGGTATGGCTAGAAAGATGGAACTTATCATGGTCACATCTAGCCAATGCAACAGGATCTGAAACTAAGACTTCTCCTACAAGA
>NW_022196891.1:68844992-68845120 GCF_008632895.1 Mastomys coucha | reverse complement strand
CACAATCATTGCCTGTAGCTAATAGTCTAGGAAGACCAGAATGAGCTCCTATATGACCGATATAAAACTGATTTTTTTGAGCAAGAATGACATTTTGTAATTATGAAAATAAAGATCCTGCTGTCCTA
>NW_022196891.1:68844859-68844982 GCF_008632895.1 Mastomys coucha | reverse complement strand
ACATACCACATGTTTCTAACTAAGGAACTGATTGGGCTATGTATAGGCTATCAGTGAACAGATTGAAAGCACCAGTCACAGCTTGGAAAACACTTAATACTGTGGTTAATTCAGCTAACTGAG
>NW_022196891.1:68844520-68844849 GCF_008632895.1 Mastomys coucha | reverse complement strand
AGGAGTTTCTATGACTACCTGTTGATTATTTATAAGATACCCAGCTCGTCCTCTAGAGGAACTGTCAGTAAAAATCAAAAGAGCATTACTCAAAGGCTGTGAAGAAGTCATGTTAGGAAATATCACTTCATGCACACTTAAGAATTTTATCAGTTTATCTTGAGGATAATGATTGTCTATAGTTCTTTGAAATCTTAGCAACCAATCTGTGCTATGCTGTTTTAGCCAGGCATCTTGATCTATAGTAAAAGACTGAATGAAAAATCTGACTCTTTGCCAAAATAAGTCAGTGCTTGCTTTCTTCTAAGCACAATCATATGAGCTACCGC
>NW_022196891.1:68844352-68844510 GCF_008632895.1 Mastomys coucha | reverse complement strand
ATGATATTACGTTTAGGAGATACCCTTGAATGTATCTACATGAGAGGTGCTTTTTGCCACAACAACGCTGTAGGCTTGTGAGTTGTGTTGAATATTAACAAATGCAAGGGTAAAGTGTAATCTATATAAGTAACAAATTGATTTTCAATAGCTCTTTC
>NW_022196891.1:68843439-68843658 GCF_008632895.1 Mastomys coucha | reverse complement strand
ATCCGCCTGCCTCTGCCTCCCAAGTGCTGGGATTAAAGGCGTGCGCCACCACCGCCCGGCTCATTTAAGGTTTTTAATCTGTCTCTGTGAATGACTATCTTTTGGGAAATAACAGCTTGGTCTGTAAGACTAAAGCCTAAATAATTATACAGATCTTGAGTTTGCACCTTTTCTGGAGCTATCTGCAGTCCCTTCTCAGCTAGGGCAAGTTGTAAGTTT
>NW_022196891.1:68843146-68843429 GCF_008632895.1 Mastomys coucha | reverse complement strand
GAAGCACATCCTGAGGATTTTTTCCTGCTAGTAAGAAATCATCTGTGTAGTGGGAAATATATATCATTGGCCATTTTTTGTCTTACAGGTTCAATGGCTTGTGCCACAAATTTTTGACATAAAGTGGGACTATTAGCCATGCCCTGAGGAAGGACTGACCATTGATATCTTTTTATAGGTTCCTTAAAATTAATAGATGGAACAAAAGAAAATCTTTCACAATCCTCAGGGTGCAAAGGATTGTAAAGAAACAGTCTTTCAGATCTACTACTATCTTATAGTA
>NW_022196891.1:68842934-68843136 GCF_008632895.1 Mastomys coucha | reverse complement strand
ATAGCCATTGGAGATGGGAGTCCAAGTTGTAATGCTCCCATAGGTAGCATGGTTTCATTCACCTTTCTTAAATCTTGTAACAATCTCTATTTACCAGATTTTTTCTTAATAACAAATATTGGCGTATTCCACAGGGATTTGGATTCCCTCAGAGGTCCTGTCTCCAATTGCTCCTATACTAGCAAGGAAGCAGCTTCTATCT
>NW_022196891.1:68842630-68842763 GCF_008632895.1 Mastomys coucha | reverse complement strand
TTACATAAGGCTAGATTTGTCCTGAATTATCCTCCTCATCTCTCCAGGTTAAAAGCTTAGAGCTTCGTTTTGGGTCATTGGCATAACCAATTTCTTGGAGGTGAGTAATTGTATCAGACAAAGCCCAGGTTGA
>NW_022196891.1:68841722-68842620 GCF_008632895.1 Mastomys coucha | reverse complement strand
TGTCCTCTAATAATGGTCACATCAGCTCCAGTGTCTATTAATCCTTTAAAACTTTTTCCTTCAATAATTAATTTAAGATTAGGTCTTGTGCTGGTGATCGATAAGACCCAGTACACATCAGAGGAACCAAAGACGCTCTGTCCTCTCTCACTTTTAACAAAATTTGAAGGCATTGGGTACAGAGGGACTAAAATAAGCGGAGCAATTCTCTGATTGGCAGGTACTGTAATATCACTGTGAGGGAAGCAGCCATGATCCTAATTTCCCTTTGATAGTCACAGTCTATAACACCTGGATAAATCTGCGACTCTTTTACGATAGAACTGTTTCTTCCTATTGGAAGTCACCAAGTCTCTGTGGGCAAACCAAAGACTCCAGTAGGCAGAATTTGAACTCCCATTTCTGGCATTAATACTGTGTGGCAGGTGGAAAATCCTGCACTTCTTGGGGTTGCCCTGAGAAGTTCAAAGATGGATTTTTTTGGCTGGGCAGCAGCCTCATGGCCCCATATGCTGACTGTTGTTTTAGGATGGGGGCCTGGGGCTAACCCCTCCCACTCGTTTCCTGACAAGGTATTGCCTTGAATGACTTTTTTGAATCTACATTCCCTGGCCCAATGCTTCTCCCTTCTGTATCGGGGACAGGTCTTCGGGGCACTGCCTGACTACTGCCTGTTTGTGGCCCCTGGTTTCCTAGGGCAGTCATACTTAAAATGACTCAGGTTTCAACATTTAAAACATCCTTTATTTTCCCGCGTTTGCACCAGAATTTTTTGAACCATAGTCCCCTGTAACGCAGCTGCCATGGCCAACCCTTGGTTATAAGAAGGCCAAATATCTGCACAAAGGTGAATATATACAGCTAAATCCTTCCAACTGCTATGTAGCTAAATAGCAGC
>NW_022196891.1:68840654-68841562 GCF_008632895.1 Mastomys coucha | reverse complement strand
GCAATTTGAGTTTAAACTCAAGCAGGTTACCCAATCTCGTTAGCATATCCTTCATACTGCCTTTCCCCCAAAAGCATGTCTAGATTCCAGTCTGGGTTGCCTGACTGAGTTTTGTGTGGCACTTTTCTTGCTGACTTCCTGCCATTCTGAACGTTCTGGCGCCACTTGAAACTGCCTGCAGTTTCAGGAACTGGATTCTTCCCAGGTGGAGGAAAAGGACTTGAAAAAACAGGGTTCGAATTGTGGGAGAAATAAATGAAACCAAGACACATATTTCTGATCAAGGTTCAAACTTTACTGAAGGAGTCAGGTATATATACACTAAGTAGAGAAACAAAAGCAAGTCTCTAGGTTCCATGATATTTGCATAACATAAACATTGCAGTAACTCTCAGGTGCCAGTGTCTCAGCAACTCTGCAAGCCTTCTGGCTGTGGGCAGTCTCATAGCTCTGTGGGTGGACTTCTAAGCTGCTGCTTCTAAGAGAGGTAATAGTCCACAGAGAGCCTCTGTTTAGCTCCCCAGGTGGGACAGCAGCTTCCTGGCAAGGGCGAGCAGTGTGTCTGATGGCTTGGCTAATGGGGGAGGTTACAGGAATCATTCTCAGATGAGGTCATAGATTTCACGGAGATCTGAGGCTCCTGTAGCTGCTCTAAGGGGGATAACAACATCAAGAAGAATCTCAGATTTCTTCCTTATCAGGAAAAGGCTGCCTGAAGAAGGAGGTGATGGTAGAGAAGCTAGGCATGGAGGAAGGCCAGCATTCGCTGTTTCTTCCCTATTCCTTCTCTGTTCTAAGGAAGTTGTGTCTGTAAGTTAGGGTGAACACCTCTCCACTGTGTTTCTAAGACATTCTCCATAGTTCTTATCACAACGGATCAAAGTTCCTTTTTTTGTTGTTTTTTTTTT
>NW_022196891.1:68839931-68840513 GCF_008632895.1 Mastomys coucha | reverse complement strand
CTACCTCTGTCCCTCCCTCTCTTGCCTCCACTCCTTGTTTGGGAACCCCTCACCACTGAGTAATTGCTGAATGACCTAGGGAGTAAGGCGCTCACTTCCAATTTTGTATTAGTCAGGGTTCTCTAGAACCCTGACTAATGGACAGAACTTATGGTAGTCTCTATGTAGTAAAGAAATTTATTGATGACTTACAGTCTGTAGTAAGACTGTAGGGAGTGAGGCGCTCACTTCCTAGAACTTGAATCATCCCTGCATTTTGGTCTGAACTTAGACCCCACTGCTTTTGGTCCTTTTTTCCTTCGCCTTCCTTTTTTATTCCACCTCCTCCGTTCAACCTTGTGTTTAATTTTTCTTGAACAGGCACTAGTTACATGCACAAAATTGAAAAGAAGCAAAATGGTATGTGATTTCAGAAAGTAATCATTACCACCACATACATCGATTTCTTCCCCCCATTAACTTTCTATAGTCTGTTACTACTAAGACTTTTCTTTTAAAGTAATAGTTTCAGTAATTACCTGAGAATTCTATAGTGTATATTTTGTTCATATTCACCCTAAGTGGCATAATAAAACTTACACG
>NW_022196891.1:68838889-68839370 GCF_008632895.1 Mastomys coucha | reverse complement strand
TTTCTGTGTGCTACATGCATACAGTGTACATGGAGGTCAGAAGAATGCATCAGATCCGCTTGGAACTGGAGTTCCTGACTCCTGTTATTGGCCATAATGTGCAGCCGGTGCTCTTAACCACTGAACCATCTTTCCAGCACCTTCAGCCAATAATATTTGATTACAGCAATCTTAGCAATCCAATAGAGATTTTGACACCAAAAGTAAGGTGTTGTAACAAATGTCTAAAAATATGTAAGGTGTCTTTAGAAATGGATAGTGAATGGAGGTTAGAAAAAAAATTGAGACAGAGTTTCACAGCGTAGTCCTGACTGTCCTGGAACTCACTCAGTATACCAGGCTGAACTTGAACTCAGAGAAGTCTGTCTGCCTCAGGAGCGCTGGTATTAAAGGTTTAAGTCACCATCACCCAGCTTGAGGTTGGAAGAATTTTGAGTAGTATGTTAATAAGAGAATATGTTGCCGTCAAGAGACCATGTGG
>NW_022196891.1:68838693-68838862 GCF_008632895.1 Mastomys coucha | reverse complement strand
TTGAGGTTGGAAGAATTTTGAGTAGTATGTTAATAAGAGAATATGTTGCCGTCAAGAGACCATGTGGCCGTCAAGATGCTTTTGATAGAAATATGATGGCAAAGTCAGTTACTGAAGACTCAGCAAGAAAATAAGGGCACTGTACAGAAATTTAATATACATGTATATT
>NW_022196891.1:68838342-68838593 GCF_008632895.1 Mastomys coucha | reverse complement strand
TATATATATTACACATATATATTAAAAAGAAAGCTGACAGCCTTTTGGAATTCTAATACTTTATATATATATGTATATGTATATATATATATACACATATATACATATGTGTATATATATCACCCTAACCACCCCACTATTTTTATGTATATATGTGCGTATATTTATGTATATATGTGTGTGTATATATATACATATTATGTATATGTGTGTATAGATATAGATATAGATATAGATATAGATATAGATAT
>NW_022196891.1:68831468-68838331 GCF_008632895.1 Mastomys coucha | reverse complement strand
TAACCGCTAAGATATCTCTCTAGCCCTCTCAGGTGTTTGTCCAAGTTGACAATGCAAAATTTGCCACAAATATCATGACCAAGAAGCAAGTTGGGGAGGAAAAGGTTTATTCAGCTTACACTTCCATATTGTTGTTGGCTGTAGCATTTTCTCTGTCCAATTACATTAGGGAAGTGACAGGCCTGTGATAGACAGGACAGGAATAGAGAGGTGGAGCTAGAGTTGGAGGAGGAAGAAGGGTCAGGAGCAGGAGGAGAGGGGTGATCATGAAGACAGATGATAAGGACAAGCCAGACACCACGAGGTTATACAATCAAGCAAAAGTTCTTACAAAAATAGATTAATTGGGTTAGAATATTGTCTTTATTAATTGGTTCTGAAATTATTGTATTGGCATCTTGTAAATTGTAACTTTATTATTATATAAATCTGATTGGATATTAAGGCCTTAAGAGTCATGCTTTACTTACCAGGTCTTAGGCGCTATTTAGATAAATGATTGTGTAAAGAGTTGCATGTGAGCGAGATGTTTTTAATAGCTGGGAGAGAATAATAAGAGCCTGCAGGGATGTGGCCCAGTGGGAAAGCAGGTTTGTGGGGTGGATTCATTTTTTAAATTCCTGCAATAGCTGTTCATCACCACAGGAAGTCAAGACTGGAACTCAAGCACGTCAGTAAGCAGGAGCCGATGCAGAAGCCATGGAAGGATGTTCTTTACAGGCTTGCTTCCCCTGGCTTGCTCAGCCTGCTCTCTTATAGAACCCAAGACTTGCCGGTCAGTGGTGGCACATGCCTTTAATCCCAGCACTTGGGAGGCAGAGGCAGGCAGATTTCTGAGTTGGAGGCCAGCCTGGTCTACAGAGTGAGTTCCAGGACAGCCAGGGCTACACAGAGAAACTGTCTTGGAAAAATAAAAAACAAAAAACAAAAAACAAAAACAAAACTTCCAGCCCAGGGATGGCACTACCCCACAAGGCTCCCCCCACCCCATCACCAAATGAGAAAATGCCCCACAGATGGATCTCATGGAGGCACTTCCCCAACTGAAGCTCCCTTCTCTGTGATAACTCCAGCCTGTGTCAAGTTGACACACAAAACCAGCTGTAACCTCCCCCATTAGCCAAGCCACTGGAAGCTGCTATCCCACCTGGGGAGCTAAACAAAGGCTCTCTGTGGACTGTTACCTCTCTTTGAAGCAGCAGCTTTAGAAGTCCACCCACTGAGCTGCAAGACCACCCACAGCCAGAAGGCTTAGGAGTTACTGAAACTGAGAGTTTCAGTAACCTGAGAGTTACTGCACCTGAGAGTTACTGCAATAGTTACGTTATGCAAATATCATGGAATCTAGAGACTTGCTTTCGTTTCTGTACTTCCTGTATATATACCTGGCTCCCGCAGTAAAGTTTGAACCTTGATCAGAAATATTTGTCTTGGTTTCATTTATTTCTCCCGCAATTCGAACCCCATTTTTCCAAGTCCTTGTCCTCCACCTGGGAAGAATACAGTTCCTGAAACTGCAGGCAGTTTCAAGTGGCACCCAATGTAGGGCCAGGCACAGAGGGTATACAGAGAACATGCTGTCATAAGCAGAATCCAGAAGATCATGTGTAGGCAGCTGCTCAGACGATACACCGGCGGTGGCAGCAATAGACGATTCCATTGCACATGCAGGTGCCCCTCCGGAGCGGGCTCTTGCAAATTAGGTGTCTCCCGAGCGGGTGTATGCTAACCAATCATGCACCAAACCCGAGCAGGGGCATGCTACCAAACACCTCCCAAGCAGGTGTATGCTAAAGAGACGATTGCCAGGGAAGCAATTCAGTAGAACCACGAGGGCTTGGGCACGGGTATAAAAAGGGGCACTCTCCAGGCAGGGCCATTCCACGCCACTCCAGTGACTATGCAGGAGCAAGAGCAGCAGCGACTACACAGAAGAAAGAGCCACTGCAGCCCGCTGCCCATTCTGCAGAAGCGGGAAGAGCCATAACACCTAAAAAGAGCCATAACATTTAGGAACCTAAGAGACCTGTAACACTTGGGTACCTAAAAGAGCTGTTAACACAAAAAGAAAATTTTCCTGAGTAAACCGTCGAGAGAAGAAGTCTCGGTGTTTGGTCGTTATTGCTGCCATCCGGCAAGCAAAGCTACCATTTACAATCGTGAGTGGATCCCAGACATTGGACGATTGAAGTTTGATATTTATTTGCTTTTGATTGTGACTGTGCCCTGATATTTTTCCCTCTTGAAGGAAGAAAGTATTTTAGTGGAGCCCACAGTGAAGAGACCTTGAATTTTAAAAGATATTGGACATTTTAAATGGATTGAACATTTTAATATGTAAAGACTATGCCTGAGACTTTTAAAGTTATTTAGATTTTGGGGATGAATAAGAAAGTAAGGGTTGAGGCTTGATAATGATGTTTTTGTGTGTCATGCTGACAAGGGGTCAACTGTACTGGCTGGTTTTGTGTCAACTTGACACAGGCTGGAGTTATCACAGAGAAGGGAGCTTCAGTTGGGGAAGTGCCTCCATGAGATCCAGCTGTGGGGCATTTTATCATTTAGTGATCAAGACGGGTATGGCCCCTTGTGGGTGGTACCATCCCTGGGCTGGAAGTCTTGGGTTCTATAAGAGAGCAGGCTGAGCAAGCCTGGGGAAGCAAGCCAGTAAAGAACATCCCTCCATGGCCTCTGCATCAGCACCTGCTTATTGACCTGCTTGAGTTCCAGTCCTGACTTCAATGAACAGCAATGTGGAAGTAAACTGAATAAACCCTTTCCTCCCCAACTTGCTTCGTGGTCATGATGTTTGTGCAGGAATAGAAACCCTGACTAAGGGGGCTGGCGAGATGGCTCAGAGGGTAAGAGCACTGACTGCTCTTCCGAAGGTCCTGAGTTCAGATCCCAGCAACCACATGGTGGCTCACAACCATCCATAATGAGATCTGATGCCCTCTTCTGGTGCTGTCTGAAGACAGCTACAGTGCATTAAGCCAGAGAGAGCAGGAAAGGAGAGAGCAGAGGTTCTGAGTTCAATTCCCAGCAGCCACACACATGATGGCTCACGGCCATCTGTACAGCTACAGTGTACTCATACACATAATATAAATAAATAAATCTTTAAAGAAACCCTGACTAAGACTGTAGCTTTTTAAGACATCTCAATGCTGATTTCCACAGAGACTAGATGAGTTTACACTCATACCAAAGGTATGTAAGGTTCCCTCTGAGCACATCTGTGACAGCACTTGTCATTAGTTTTCTTAACGACTCACATTCTGACTAAGTAAGGTGGAATCTTAATCTTTTTTTTTTTTTTAATTTTTTCGTTTTTCTGATGGTGTCTTAGTTAGGGTTTTACTGCTGTGAACAGACACCATGATGAAGGCAACTCTTTTAAGGACAACTTTTAATTGAGGCAAGCTTACAAGTTCAGATGTTCAGTCCATTATCTTCAAGGCAGGAACATGGCAGAATCGAGGCAGGTATGGTGCAGGAGGAACTAAGAGTTCTACATCTTCATCTGAAGGCTGCTAGCAGAATACTGGCTTCCAGGCAACTAGGATGAAGTTCTCAAAGCCCACAACCACAGTGACGTACCTATTCCAACAAGGCCACACCTACTCCAACAAGGCCACGCCTCCTCATAGTGCCACTCCCTGGGCCAAGCATATACAAACCATTAACAGATGGTTAGTGAAATTGAATGTTAATATATTTATGGGCTTTTTGTGTTTTTAGGGGAAGCATTTTCTGGTTAGTTGGTTCATTATCCTATTTATCAACTGGGTTGTAAGTTTTGCTGCTGCTATTGTGTTAATGGGGATTTTTTTTCAGTTCTTTGTATATTCTAGATTATCAATCCTCTGTCAGATATAGAGATTGCAACAATGCTTTCCCAGTCGACAGGTTCTCTGCACTCATTTAACTGTTGTCTTTGCTACACTAAAGCTTTTTAAATTCATAAGTCCCATTTGTTGATTGTTGGCCTTAGTTCCTGAACAACTAGGGTACTATTCATAGTCTTTACCTATGCCTACATCTTAAACTACTTCTCTCTTTTTTTCTCTCTAGAAATTTTAAAGTTTCAGATCTTTTACATTAGGTATGGCCTTTGATCCCCTGGGGTTAGTTTTATGCAGAGTAGGAGATAAGCAGGATAGTTTTATCCTTGTACATGTGGGCATCCTACTCACCATCACTATTTGCTGAAGAGAATCTCTTTTCTCCACTGTGTGCTGTCAGTATATTTGTCAAAAATCAAGTGGCCAGCTATGTCACTTTATATTTGGGTCCCCTCTTTGGTTCTGTTAATCTGTGTGTCTGTTTTTGTGCCATTGCCAGGCTGTATTTGACACTGTGTGGCTGGACTATAACTTGAAATCAGGGATTTTGATATCACCCAAAGTATTCCTTTGGCTTGGTTGGGATGACTTGGTGGTGTTTGTGCTTCCATCTGAACGTTAAGATTGTGTGTGTGTGTGTGTGTGTGTGTGTGTGTGTGTGTGTCTGTGTGTGGTTGCATTGAGTCTATTTATTAGCCTATATACCTCTTTGTGTTAGAGATGGTCATCTTCACAATATTGATTCTCTCAATCCATAAGCATAGAAAGTCTTCCTATCTTCTGCTTGTTAAGTTGGTGTTAATTTTCATTGTATATACCTTTCACTTCCTTGGCTAGCTTTATTCCAAGGTTTTATATTCTTGGATCTGTTTGTTTGTTTCATTTTATTTTGTAGCAATTGTAAATGGCATTTTTCTTCTAATTTTTCGTTCAGCATATTTGCCACGGGTCTGTAGGAAAGCTACTGACTTGGTATGTCAAATTTCTCTCTTGTCCCTTTGTTAAAAGTAGTAATCAATTTTAAGTGGTTTTTTTTTTCTTAAGTATGCCTCAGCAATTATTCTTGCTCTGAATCTGGCTGATTATTCCATCCTCACTTTCCTAAATACATTGAGTCCTCTAACACTTTTGCTGTTGAATCTATCCCCAAATCTCATCCACCCACCCCCATAAAACATTCAATAAGAACATTTTTAACTCTAAAATTTTTCAAGCATGATTCTTGTTTGTAATTAATGGTCCAGTCAGTAACGTTTAGTGAGTGCCTTTTATTCGCAATCAGGTGGTGCTGTGAGGATCCACGCATTTGCAGCAGCTCCCCGACCCTGAGGCTGTGTCTTTTATCAGTCATTCGACGGAAGACATTAAAGTTGAATCTGTCAGTGAGAGATGGAGAAAAACACTATGTGATTACTTAATAAGTTGTTTGTGAAATTCCACAGGCATTCTCAGACACTAGTAGTAGCAAATGTCACCACACTGAGAGACAGAGCAGCTGTCACTGCACTGGGGGACAGAGCAGCTGTCACTGCACTGAAGGACAGAGCACCTGTCACTGCACTGGGGGACAGAGCAGAGCAGCTGTCACTGCACTGAGGAACAGAGCACCTGTCACTGCACTGGGGGACAGAGCAGAGCAGCTGTCACTGCACTAGGGACACAGCAGAGCAGCTGTCACTGCACCAGGGGACAGAGCAGCTGTCACTGCACCAGGGGACAGAGCAGCTGTCACTGCACTGGGGGACAAAGCAGAGCAGCTGTCACTGCACTGGGGGACAAAGCAGAGCAGCTGTCACTGCACTGGGGGACAAAGCAGAGCATCTGTCACTGCACTGGGGGACAAAACAGAGCAGCTGTCACTGCACCAGGGGACAGAGCAGCTGTCACTGTACTGGGGGACAGAGCAGCTGTCACTGCACTGGGGGACAAAGCAGGGCAGCTGTCACTGCACTGGGGGACAGAGCAGAGCAGCTGTCGCTGCACTGGGGGACAGAGCGGCTGTCACTGCACTGGGGGATGGATAGAGCGGCTGTCACTGCACTGGGGGATAGAGCAGATATGACTTCAGAAGGAAAAGTTGAGTTGGGCTTAAGAAGATGGGCACTCTGCCATGTATGGTGTCATAGTCTTAGATATTTGAAGCTGGAGAATTGCAAGTTTCAATACAGCAAGACCTTGTCAGGAGAAGAAGGAAGAAGCAGAACTTCTCTATAAACAGGACTTGATAAAAACCTACTCAGAGAGCAGGTTAGCTCATCATCTTCTTTCTCCTTCTGACTTCAAGCCCATGGTTGAAGTTTAGGGATTTCTCTGTTGACCTTGAGAATTAATCTATAAATTTTACTACATTTCATAGCTGCTTTCCTCTACAGTCTAATTCTTTGGGCCAAATTTACAGGTATGAATATTGATTTTTCTTTGGCTTCAACTTTTAATGTGACCCCGAGTCACCACACCCTACCCTACAGTAAGTAGAAACTAGTACATTTCCTCAGCTATGTTCTTTGCAAAATTTATCTGACTTCAGGAATTGGGGAACCAGGAGTTCTAGATCTGGGTCCAAGGCCATCACATTTCAATCAGGCACTTCTCAAACCTATATTAATCATTTTCTAACACACATCTCTAGACAGTGTCTTGACAACTAACCTCCCCCTACTCCCGCACCCCATCATCAGTTCAGATTTCATCTTCTCTGTAGAGTATTTACTATATATTCTCTAGAACTGAGGTTTAACTGGAGCCTAACCTCTTTCATCTAATTTGTTTTGTTTTGTTTTGTGTTTTTTTGAGACAGGGTTTCTCTGTGTAGCCCTGGCTATTCTGGAACTCACTCTGTAGACCAGGCTGGCCTTGAACTCAGAAATCTGCCTGCCTCTGCCTCCCAAGTGCTGGGATTGAAGGCGTGTGCCACCATTGGCCAGCCTAAATTATTATACACACACGTTCACCTCTTTCCTCTAGTTTCAAGCAGAGACTGGGATCACTCAGGGGTAGCTTATAAAATGGAAGGTATTT
>NW_022196891.1:68830443-68830656 GCF_008632895.1 Mastomys coucha | reverse complement strand
CACTGGGAGGTGGACTTTAAGTTCTCAAAAGCCCAGCCAGGCCCAGTGGATTTCTCTTCCTGCTGCTTGGTGAATCGAGATGTAGATCTCTCGGCTACTTCTTCAGCACCACCGCGTCTGCCTGTGGGCCAGCATGCTCCCCAGCGGGATGGTAATGGATGAAACTGTAAGCAAGTCCCAGTTAAGTGCTTTCTGTCCTAAGAGCTGCCATAG
>NW_022196891.1:68828194-68828877 GCF_008632895.1 Mastomys coucha | reverse complement strand
ACTGTAGTGTACACTCACATCTCGTGCATCTCGCAGCCCTCTGCCCTTTACTGCTGCGAATCTGCTCATCTGCATGTGGCCTTGAAATCCACGTGGTTGTGCTCTGTAATAGGTACATTCGTGCTCCTAGACATTCAGATTGTGCTTCATACTCCAGATCTTAGCTGCCAGCTGTTCATTACTTAGTTGTGTGGGTCACTGTCTTTGTGAGGCACTACTACAAGAGCTCAACCAACAGACATGCAATGCAGTGGTGATATACGCAGCATGTGTCACAACACAACCTTCCAAAAATCCTGGGCCTGGGAGTTTCTTCTGCTCCCTAGAGCTACACAGCCCATGACCCTTCAAAGCCTAGAAGAAAGCCATGACCATGTTGGCAAGATGGCTCGGTGGGTAAAAGTCCAGGCCATGCAACCTGGAGACCTGAGTTTGAATCCACAAACTCATGAAAAGGTGGGAAGAGAGAACCAAACAGCTAGTAACTAAGATCTTGGGCATGAAGCACAATCTGGATGTCTAGGAGCATCCATGTACCTACGCCTGGGCACAACCACGTGGATTTCAAGGCCATACGCAGATATGTGAGCAGATGTGCATCATTAAAGGGCAGAAGGCTGCAAGACCTCCCCATGCATGCCTCGTACTCCAATACACACTACTGTGTGATTTCTGACCCTGGG
>NW_022196891.1:68826857-68827203 GCF_008632895.1 Mastomys coucha | reverse complement strand
ATTCTGCCTCAAGACCACAGGCTCTTCTTGAATATACTCATTTCTTGGCACTTGCTTTGAGATGTGCTCTGTCTGTGTTTCTACCTGAGGCGATGCCAGCCTGCTAGGCATGCACAGGGATGAAGGATCAGGTGAAGCATAAGCAAGCCCATGGCTTGGATGTCCTTCGTGAGGCTGACTAGGCCTGGTCTTCTGGCTCTCTGCTATCTCTGTGTGAACAAGACTGACATCTGGCCAGAGAGTCAGCTCCACTTCCAGCATAATTTAAACAGTCACACTAAAGAGTATTAATCAACAACCCATACACACTGAGTATAGAGAAGTTCATCAGTTTAATCCAGGCACT
>NW_022196891.1:68826655-68826819 GCF_008632895.1 Mastomys coucha | reverse complement strand
ATTCCCATGATAAGCGCGGGGTGAAACTTGAAGAACAAGACTAAGACTCTGATCCAGGAATGGGGCTGTTTGCCTTTCATTCCAGCAGAGGCAGGAGGATCTCTGTGAGTTTGAGGTCAGTGTGGTTTACACAGTGAGGTTCAGGACTGCCAGGGGCAGTATAG
>NW_022196891.1:68825190-68826218 GCF_008632895.1 Mastomys coucha | reverse complement strand
ACAGTGAAAAACTGTCCTGAAGAAGGTAAAGATGAAGGCAAAGACCCCAATGACAAGGTAGACTTCTGCGGTAGGACTTTGTAAGCCAACCATCATACTGTGGGCAACACTGGTCTTAACCACCTGTTATCGGGATGACATACACGTTGGGTGATGCTTGCTTGTCACCAGAGACCTGTTTGAACTGCACCATCTAATCTCACTTCTTTGCACTTTCCTTTGTGAACAACCAGCCAAAAGGAAAGATGTGGGATGATCAGGGGTTCCCCCGCACTGAAGAGGAGCCAAGATTCCTGCCTCTGTGGGAGAACTGCCAGCCAGCTCACAGCCAGCTAGCACAGCCTCAAAGAGGACCTGTGCTTCCTTCTCCTCTGAGTCACTGTCATCTCTCATTGTCCTTGCTTTTGCAGGTCAGCAGGGGAAGAGTCTAGAACACAAGCATCCCATAATGGTCTCCGAGGTGGTGGGGTGGTGGTGGATGACATCTTAGAGAGCCACAAGAAGGGAATCTCCCTCTCTACCTCATAGTTATACAGTGCCATATAATTTTAAATTATGTAATTGATAATAAAAAATAAAATAAAACATAAATCATAGATTACAATGGCTCAGAATGTAGCCAATATAACCTCTCTACCTATTCCTATCTGATCTATAGGTCTTACCCATTCCTATCTGATCTATTAAGTTTGGGGGATTTTTTTTTTTAACAACCTTGATCAGTGGCTGTTGGAAATTGTTTTCAAGCCATAGACAGTGGTACATGCCTGTGATTCCAAAACCTGGGAAGTGTAGGTAGGAAGGACCAGAAGTTTAAGGTCATCCTTGGCTACTCAGCAAATTCAGACCATGCTGAGCTATGTCAGATCCTGTCTAAAAAGAAAAATAATAAAATATAAAATATAAATCACAAATAAACTACATCCTTTCCAGCCTAGAAGCTGGTCCACGGACACATACAGAGACTCAGCATCCTTCGATGTACTTCTTTCCAAAGTCAATGCTGCTGCATGACACGGGACAAGGCC
>NW_022196891.1:68824474-68825051 GCF_008632895.1 Mastomys coucha | reverse complement strand
CCTTAAAATAACCTCGTAGGGTGTGGCTGTCTATGCCCATGTTAGAGACTAATGTGAAAAAAGATCAGAACAGTGTAACACATCCCTCAAGGCCAGTGGTGAGTATGAAGTGAAGGCGGGACTTGAATCCATTCTCTTCCTCAGATCTGATACTTTTTCCCCATGCTTCTTTGCAGCCCCCAGCTTGCCTGGCCATACAGTCTCCCCTGCAACTCCTTAGCATTATACCACAGTAGAGCTAAGATATCCTCACGTATCCCCATGGGCAACCACACAGCTTCTCCCTTGTGACTAAAGACGACGTTTATATTAGACCTTGGGTGTTTTGATTATAATATGAGGGTAATACTTAGGGTGTGCTTTGTGCCTTAATCTCTCTGGATATAAACTGTAAGCATAGAGACAGGGTCATAACTCGGTGGTGGAGTACTTGTTTAGCACACCCATGGTTGTGTATTCTAATTTACCTAGCACTGAAAAGAACAGTTGAAGAGTATGGTCATATCATATATTATGGCTACCTTACAGCATGAAGTGATTTGTGCACAGGCATTGGAAATTTGTCTTATACCTTAGG
>NW_022196891.1:68818280-68819833 GCF_008632895.1 Mastomys coucha | reverse complement strand
TGGTAATATACTTGGGCCACCATACATAGTGTGAACGGGAGGTTGCAGACTTCGGTTGCTCTCCCCAGCCTGTATGCACACACATCCCATCACCTCTCCCAGGAAAAGAAGAGGCTGTGTTTAGCGTATAGCCCATGCACACAGGGTCAACCCACTACCCCTGAAACCTCAAGCAACAGCATCCCTTCAGGAGCCTTCTACTTACCTGACTGCTTTCTCTTCTTCTTCCACACACAGAAGCAAATGATGGCCCCGAGAAATAGTGTAACTAGAATACCGATGATCACCACAAAGGGCAGAAACCCGAATTCTGAGGAACACAGAAGGTAGGAAGACTGAGCACCCATTGCCCCATACATCAGCTTCAGGAACTATCCCAAACCCACTGTCCTCTCTCATGTGGCCTGTCTCCTCACATCCTAGGGATCCATCACCCTTGTCGCTCCTCTTCAGCTGGGTAATGGACTGGTCCAGCTTATAAATTCCAGAACACTGGTGCTGCTTACTTGCCTGGCCTGAAATAAAGGAGATGTTTCCTGCTTCTACGAGCTAATTACATGGTCTGGGTCCTGTAAAACATCTTGTACCAAAGCTGTTACACCTATCTACTGTTCTAACTCTGCAAATATTCACCACAGACCTACGACTACAAGCCTTCCATTTTTCCTTCCTGGTTCTTCCTCATTTGAACTTCTACGTTCACCATCTGTGTTATACATGGATGCAGATCTGTAATCCAATCAACAAGAAGAGAATGGTAAAGAATTTCACATTACTGGTGTCCCACTAATGAGCTTTTCATAAATATTATCTCATTTGATCTTAACGGCAATCCTGTGAGGTACTTCTGATTATTACTCTTCTTTGTCTAACAGAGCAATGGAAACTCATAGAAACTAATTTATCTGCCTGGAATCAAAGAGCTACAGAAATGATAAAGAAAAGATAGTTCTGTTCTATCTATCCAGTGTCCCTGTTACTATGCCTTCCATCACAACTATTTGATCATGTGCTGCCCATGAAGAACTTAGTTTTGTTCCCCACCCCTTGAGGAAAAGTTTGTAAGTAATAGGGTGGAACCAGTTCTGGCTAACGCACAACAGGGAACTGGTTCTAACCAGAGATTCTTCACAGTTTATATAGTTTCTAACTATAACGTTGCGTTTTTACACAAGCTTTAATCTGCAAATCTCTTTCAGGTTCCAGAAACTTGGAACAATTAAACATGTCTTACAGAGACAGTTTGGTACTTAGGGGACATTTCAGAGGAAAAGATACTTTTAGGTATCTCAAGACAGGCCAGAGATGCTTTTCCGGGGCCACCGTCACCTTACCTGTCTGGCAGACGTGTGCCTTTCCAGATAAAAGGCAGAGAGAGGATTTAAAGAGCAACCATCAGCCAGCAGCTTCTTCTCTAAACCTCCCAGCAGAGGCACGCTCCTTTTGGTATGGAAAACGATCCTAATGGGCAGCTGTAAGAGCTGAAGTCATCTCCTTTGAACTTCCCAGTGAAGGTGGCCCTTCCACTCCACTCTCCTTTGTGTAACTTAAGG
>NW_022196891.1:68812758-68813010 GCF_008632895.1 Mastomys coucha | reverse complement strand
AGCACACATACAGAAGCCAAAGGAGAACCTTCAGAAATCGATTCTCTCCTTCCATCTTTTAGAGGCAGCGTTTCCTCTTGTCCCGTCTCCTATTCTACATAGTCCAGGCTAGCCTGTGAGCTTCCAGGTGATTCTCCCATCTCTGCC
This sequence comes from Mastomys coucha, assembly GCF_008632895.1. Taxonomy (NCBI): domain Eukaryota; kingdom Metazoa; phylum Chordata; class Mammalia; order Rodentia; family Muridae; genus Mastomys; species Mastomys coucha. The sequence continues at coordinate 68,812,863 of NW_022196891.1, read as the reverse complement.
TCCCATTTCAACTCAGGAGTGCTGGTATTCTAGATGCTAGCTACCACACTGGGGTGTGTGTGTGTGTGTGTGTGTGTGTGTGTGTGTGTGTGTGTGTGTGTGTTT
>NW_022196891.1:68809767-68811077 GCF_008632895.1 Mastomys coucha | reverse complement strand
ACTTCCCTCCCTAGGGATCAAGATGTGATTTAATTAATATGGTGGTGGTAGATTATGACATAGTGGTGGTAAATTATGACATAGTGGTGGTAGACTATGACATAGTGGTGGTATACTATAACATAGTGGTGGTAGTCTATAACATAGTGGTGGTAGACTATGACATAGTGGTGTAGATTATGACATAGTGGTGATAGACTATGACATAGTGGTGTAGACTATGACATAGTGGTGGTAGTCTATAACATAGTGGTGGTAGACTATGACATAGTAGTGTAGACTATGACATAGTGGTGTAGACTATGACATAGTGGTGTAGACTATGACATAGTGGTGTAGACTATGACATAGTGGTGTAGACTATGACATAGTGGTGGTAGACTATGACATAGTGGTGTAGACTATGACATAGTGGTGTAGACTATGACATAGTGGTGTAGACTATGACATAGTGGTGTAGACTATGACATAGGAGTAGACTTTAGATAGCTACCTCAGGCAGCCCAGAGCAGTAAGTGATGCCATTTGGTAAAGAGGCCATATGGCGCCACCCAGAGGCTATAGATGGAAAAAAAATGACAATCTTGACTTAAAGAGACTACAGTGTGGAGGAGCAGGGGGTCAGAGAGTAAAGTAATAGAGAGACGGTTACACACATGGTTCTTAACAATGTAGCATGTTAAGAAGAATGTCAGACGGAGGAAGAACGAGATGGTGGCTAAGTAAGATCCTCCAGTATTCTTCCTACACCTAATTACCTTGATAAAGCAAGAAGATCCAGTGGGGATCACAGTGCCCAATCATAACAAAATACAAGTACAGAGAGGAACCACGGTCCATGTCACATGCACCCCAACTCCAGCCAGTCCAGCGTAAGGCGTGATGTCACCAACGTGGCGGTGTGACTGAGTTAAATTCGGGCATTAGGCTCGAAACCCACGTGCAGCGGAGCCCCGCAACTCCTACCACCGAGCCACTACCCACAGACTGAGTTACCAGAACTACATTAGCCCAAGAGGCTGAATGGTCCACCTCTCTCTTCAGGTAGTAGAGCAGGAAATAAGACGCCAATAACTGGGGGAGGTGGTCGGCTTGTCTTAGACCTCAGTGGCAGGCCTGTCATAGTAACCGCCAGAACTGCACATGCAGGACAAAGCACACACACAAAGGCCCTGCATCAGATGAACGGGCCAGATGTATGTCTCAGCCCACGTCATCCCCAGCTGTGGCATGGTCCTCATGCATCCCTGAAGCCGTGTAGGTCCTTGAAGCTGCAACACTCAAGCATGACCAGGTTAGCTCTCGCAGAC
>NW_022196891.1:68808585-68808816 GCF_008632895.1 Mastomys coucha | reverse complement strand
AAAAAAAAAAATCCTAGGAATAAATATAACTAAAGAAGTGGGGACTGGAGAGGTGGCTCAGCAGTTAAAAACATCGACTGCTCTTCCAAAGGTCCTGAGTTCAAATCCCAGCAACTATATGGTGGCTCACAACCCTCTGTAAGGAGATTTGACACCCTCTTCTGGAGTGTCTGAAGACAGCTACAGTGTACTCACATATAATAAATAAATCTTAAAAAAAAAAAAAAAAAA
>NW_022196891.1:68808093-68808384 GCF_008632895.1 Mastomys coucha | reverse complement strand
TATGCCTAGAAGCCAGAAGAGGGCGACAAATTTCCTCTTTGTGCTGGGCATTACTCTAGGATGGGGGTAGAGGGGATGGGGGGTCGTGACTTCAACTCTTATTATTCGGGTACCCAAGAGTACTTGGGTATTGGGAGGGAGCTTATGCTATGCATCATTTAGCAACATCCCTGCAGCATCTCTGGCCTCTGTTCTCTAGATGCCTGTGGTACCTAGCCTCAGCCATGACAAACAAGAATGTCTTCAGACATTGCCAAATGTCCCCCTGAAAGAAAACTGTCCTCATTGAGA
>NW_022196891.1:68803743-68804982 GCF_008632895.1 Mastomys coucha | reverse complement strand
TTGCTCCTTCTTAGAAGGGGGAACAAAATACCCATGGAAGAAGTTGCAAAGACAAAGTATGGAGCAGAGACTGAAGGAAAGGCTATCCAGAGACTGCTCCACCTGGGAATTCTTCCCATATTCAATCACTAAACCCAGACACTATTGTGGATTCCAGCAAGTGCTGGCTGACAGGAGCCTGATATAGCTGTCTCCTGAGAGGCTCTGACAGTGCCCAACTAATACAGAAGTAGAGGCTCAAGGCCATCCATTGGATTGAGCACAGGGTCCCCAATGAAGGAGCTAGAGAAAGGACCCAAGGAGCTGAAGGGTTTGCAGCTCCTTAGGATGAACAACAATATGAACTAACTAGTACCCTCAGAGCTCCCAGGGACTAAACCGCCAACCAAAGAGTACACATGGAGGAACCGATGACTCCAGCCACATATGTGGCAGAGGATGGCCTAGTTGGTCATCAATGGGAGTAGAGGGCCTTGGTTCTGTGAAGGTTCTATGCCCTAATGTAGGGGAATGCCAAGGCCAGGAAGAGGGAGAGGGTGGGTTGGTGAGCAGGGGGGTGGCTCACATTAATAATTCCAGTACTTAAGAGTTGAAGGTAGATGGATCAGAAGTTCAAAGCCATCCACAGACACATAGGAAGTCTGAGGTCAGCCTAGACTGAGGAGACCCTGTCTAAAGGGTGGGAAGCTCAGGCAGACCCACAGGTGTCACAACAGTTGTTGCTTTGGGTTTTTCAGATGGGAGAAAACTTAACTAAGAGTGGCACCCTCTCCAAGTGACTGTGTGCAGGTACAGACAAGGTGGGAGACACTGGGAAACTGTGGGTAGGATCGAAAAAAATCCCTAACCATGCTTCCATTTTCTGACATCAGCAGCTGAACAGCAATCTTGAAAAGATGATTATCATTTAGTACCACCTCTGGAGGATAAAGACACTACAGACCAGGGGGAAAAAGGCAGTGGGCTTGGGCCCAGGTCCCACCAATAACTAAGAAGCTATTCACAGTTGATAGCTACCAGGAAAGAGTACATTAACCACATTCCAGAATAGGACCCATGTTCAAGAGTAGCTGACCAACATTCTGTGCATGTGTGCGTGCATGTGAGCTTCGAGTGTGAGCTTGTGTGCGTGCATGTGTATGTGTGTGTGTGTGTGTGTATGTGGTGTATATGTGTTGTTTTCTCAAGAGAGAGAAAAACATGAAGTTAGGTGGGTATGTGGGCAAGAATGGGGGAATC
>NW_022196891.1:68801888-68802364 GCF_008632895.1 Mastomys coucha | reverse complement strand
TATCCTGACTGACCACCGCCTCTCCTGTCTGCAGGGAAGCTGATTGTCCCTGTCTGTCAACACTGGCCTGGCTGTGTCCCTTCCTATCCCCAGTCCACTGAAGTATTTGTTTTCTCCAAGGGACCTATGGCACTATGCCTCTCACTCAAACTCCTGGTTTTCTTGCTTTTATTTAGGCTATTTCTGTGCCCGGATTGGTTCACTTTACTCGTTTTTTCTGAGCTCTTACCACACTAAGCCAGTCCCCATGTCTCCCCACATAGAAGAATCCGACCTTCTCTTAGATTCCTTTCAATGTACCCTGACTGTCAGTGCCAGGGCCTCTTCTGCCTTCCCTTGGAGTTGGTATTGTACACACTTATTTTCCTGACTGGAAGATTTTCATGGGTAAAATCTGGGGGGGTGGGGACATAGTTTAGTTAGTAGGGCCCTTGCCTCTCATGACCAAAGTTCTGTCTTACAGGCCATCCTGGAAT
>NW_022196891.1:68795624-68796222 GCF_008632895.1 Mastomys coucha | reverse complement strand
AGTTCAATTCCCAGCAACCACATGGTGGCTCACAACCATCTATCATGGGATCTGATGAGCTCTTCTGGTGTGTCTGAAGACAGCTACCGTATACTCATATACATAAAATAAGTAATTTTTTTAAAAAAGTCATTTAAAAACTATAGAATAAATAAATTACAAAAATGAATTTTTAAAGAAAAGAAAAGAAAAAACTTACTTCTCCTAGAAATTTTATGTGACAATATGTATGGAATATTGTCACCAGAAAAGCTCACAAGCCTTGTGTCTAGAACTTTTGTCGTTGGTCGCATACATATAGGGTCACCATGAACAGAGCTGCTCTTACTCTCTGATCCCTTCAGAGGATGATCTGATGCTAAGGGGACCAAGTCCTCGACAGGAAATCACTGTTGGCACGGACTATCTGTCATAGTCCAAGGTCCCGTAAATGAAGATACTCTTGGTCAGCAAGATTCCAAGGCTTAGAAATTAACTCGTGAGAGCCAAGGGGAAAGGCCAAAGCCTTTCTCTGGGTAAGGTTAATCCTTTTCTGTACGTCTCAAAAAAGACAATTATTCAGGCAGTTACTAGATGAGCCTTTCAAAAAGGACCCAGC
>NW_022196891.1:68795127-68795601 GCF_008632895.1 Mastomys coucha | reverse complement strand
AGTTCAGTGGCTTTATTTCTATCGATCTGATTACTATCCACGTTCTGCTCGAATGTCAGGATGACATCACAGTAGCAGGAGGCCCAAGGGAATAAGGAACCAGGTCAGAAACTGAAAGCCAGAGAGCTACTCAGGGGTTGGGCACAGCTCAGAGGTCCCATGAGACATACTGCTTTCCCGTTGTTGTTGTTTGTTTTGTACTGTATTGTTCTATGTAGGTTTTGTGGAAGGTTGTTTTTTTGTTTGTTTGTTTTGAGAAAGGGTTTTATTCTACATGTTCCAGAATATATTATGTAGCCCAACAGGTCTCAGACTCACAGTGATCCTCCTGCCTCAGCTTCCCACGAGCTGGGATTATCAGCATAAGCCACCATCCTAGGTCCATGGTGATGTACTTGGATGTGCGTAGGTTCCCCATATAACCTCAGAACCCCTCACTGGGCTCTTCCTCCTGCTGGCCCAATCACCTCTCAG
>NW_022196891.1:68794000-68795116 GCF_008632895.1 Mastomys coucha | reverse complement strand
AGGTTCCCCATATAACCTCAGAACCCCTCACTGGGCTCTTCCTCCTGCTGGCCCAATCACCTCTCAGCGCGCAGTGAACCCTGCTCCAGAAAGATAAATACTTGGGGGGCCACACACAAACCACACCCACCTCAGCATCATGACTAAGCTTTTGACATGAAACTGGCCTTTTTCCGTTGTTATTTCTCAAGAAATCTATAAAAGTACTTGTGTGTGTGTGTGTGTGTGTGTGTGTGTGTGTGTGTGTGTACAGTTCCTGCACACTGTAAACTCTCCCATTCAGATCTGAGAAAGGCTTTGCCTTCCCTCTGAGCCTCACCCAGAGGAGATTTTTGCCAGTCACGTGAGGTTAAGATGTCAAGATCCTTGACGTTGCTGTGCTCATGGTAACCACAAGCATTCGCTCAGGGCGGCAGCAATGCCTAAAAATTAGCCCAATGTTCTTTATTTTTGCTTATGGTGACTTTACGTTCAGCTTCATGTTAAAGGAGTACAACTGTAAGGAAGATGAAACAGGGAGTGTCTTCAAGCAATACTTGGGGCAGCAAATAACCTAGAGAAACTGTGCCTGGGAGCACCTGCTCCTACTCCTGGGAGCGCCTACATCTGCGCCAGGCTGCCCTGGAAGGGACGCACTCTGCAGTTTGCAGTGCGGCTCATCTTAGATTTTGTTTGTTTGTTTGTTTTGTTTTGTTTTTTTCAAGACAAGGTTTCTCTGTATAGCCCTGGCTGGAACTCACTCTGTAGACCAGGCTGACCTCGAACTCAGAAATCCGCCTGCCTTTGCCTCTCAAGGGCCAGAATTAAAGGCGTGCGCCACCACCACCCGGCTCTCATCTCAGAATTTTAACCTGGGAAACTTGCTACTCCTAGCTCTAGCCACGAAGCAGCCCTGAATATTCAGAACTGATGATCCACAGACAGCACTAGCAGCATGGGGTAAAATGGGATGAATGTATGTTAGAGTCACACAAAAGTCGAATGAAAGACCTTTGTCTAATGTCAAGAAAAATGTATCAATAAAGTGCCTTGGACAGCTTAAAGACAATTATATATGTGAGTACACTGTAGCTGTCTTCAGACACACCAGAAGAGGGCATCAGATCTCATTACAGA
>NW_022196891.1:68766161-68793945 GCF_008632895.1 Mastomys coucha | reverse complement strand
TTGAACTCAGAAATCCGCCTGCCTCTGCCTCCCAAGTGCTGGGATTAAAGACGTGTGCCACCACTGCCCGCTTAAAGACAATTAAGTAGCTGGAGAGATGGCTTTTCAGGTCAAGACCTCTGCTTCCAAGCCTAGTTACCTGAGTTCGATCTAAGAATCTTCAAGTTGTCATCTGACCTTTACTCACTAGGCTTGGTATGCAAGTGCATGTGTACACACACACACACACACACACACACACACACACACACCAAAAACATAACTTTAAAAATAAATTAGAGACAACTATAAATTTGTCTTACACTTTTGTACTCTTATACTTTATGGACTCAAATTTGACTTAGTAACATCATATTCTCAAGTTTTTATATTCTGAGCTTGACATATTAATATACCAAAGTGTGTCAAAGATGCACACATATACCACACACAATGATTTCTGGGTACTTGATTGCCTGCTGTGTAAATTCTATGGACCTTCAAAGTTCTAAGTATAAGTGAACAAGTGAAGTTTTAATAATAAAGTAACTTGTACAAGCCCATCGTCCCTTCCATTCTTTCCACTGTACATCCCAAGAGCCCCTAAAAATCACATACACACAACCAGAGTTCAGTATCATCGTCCCCTACAAACCATCGACTCAGATCATTGTAATGAGGGACATTCACAATTGATCGTAAATGAAACTGATTTTATACAACGCGGCTACATTCTGGAAGATTTCACTGTCTCCTGTTTTTCTTTCTCTCTCTTGTAGAATCCATAACGGAGCTGACAGATTCCCTGACTGTGTGCTGCTGTGAACGCCATGCATGTGTTTACACACCCACACAAGGTCATAAAAAATTAAGAGACTAGATCTCACTTCCTCTTCCTGTCCCGCTGGGTTCCTCTTTTCCTTCCCATCCTTGCTCCACTGCCGCCTTCCCAATTCACTTAGACGAGCAGTTCTCTGTGTTTTCTAGCACACTCGTCCTTCCAGCTGCCTCTGATCATGGACCGTAGCACATCTGTGAGCCCCCCGAGGACCATTCCCTCCCCTAGCTCAGCTCGCGCCAGGGCTTCCTTCCTGCCTCCCTTCCCTTCTGGGCAGAGCAACAGTGCTCACAGTTAAATGAACTGTACAAGAAAGACACTCAAGATGCTCAAGACAAAATGCATGGCTTCCTGCAGTCGATGCGCTCAAAGCATCATTTCAGATTTATAAATCCTGATCGGAGACTTTGGATGGCGCATGTTTAAATTTGGAGGCTCCTTTCCAGCCTATATAAGCCACAGATTAGGTCTTGAGTCCCACTCCCTTCCCTGAGTCTGTAGAGCGCCATCTCCGCCTCTCATATCGAGACCTTTCCCCCAATGTTCTGCACATTTGTACCTCCTGCCTTCTTGAAGTTTCAAGGTAAGGTGAGGAGGCGACTCCTTTTCTCTACTCTTTGATTCTAAGTTTCTTTAAATGTATTTTATGTATTTGTTGCCAAGAGATTTACTCAAACAGTTCTCTGGGTCATCAGAATTACATGGAATTTACAGTGAATCTCTCTGATAAACCAAAGTCATTCACAGAAGCACCAGGTGACTTTTTTAGTAAAAGAGCTTGTGCATAGAAAATATCAGCAGCTGCTAGATGTAATCTCGGCACTCAGGAAGCAGAGGCAAGTTCAAGGCCAGCCCTGTCTACACATCGAGTTCTAGGCTATCCTAAAGGGAACAACATATGCATATGCCACACACACACACACACACACACACACACACACTCATTCACACATACACTCTCATATTCACACTAATACACATACACACACATACACATACTCATACACACACACTCATACACACACACTCATTCACACATACACTCTCATATTCACACTAATACACATACACACACATACTCATACACACACACTCATATACACTCATACACATACACACACACTCATACACTCTCACACACACACACTCATATACACACACTCATACACACACAGTCACACACATATACACTCATACACACACTCACACACACACATACACACAGACTCACAAAAAGAGATATAGTCTCCCTATGCAAATTAAGAATATTTAACTGGCAAAAATAATGAAGTCTGATGGCACCAACTATTTGAGAAGATAAAAATTAACTAGCTACATCATGAAAACTTTTCTCAAAAAAAAAGTAACAAGTATAAACTATATCTTTATTTCCTAAAGCTGTGCTAATCATAGAAGACTAAAAACAATCATTAACACTAAGAAGTTCGGACTGGAGAGATGGCTCAGCAGGTAAGAGCACTGATTGCTCTTCCAAAGGTCCTGAGTTCAAATCCCAGCAACCACATGGTGGCTCACAACCATCTATCATGGGATCTGATGCCCTCTTCTGGTGTGTCTGAAGACAGCTACAATTCACTCATATAAATAAAGTAAATAAATCTTTAAAAAACAACAACAACAACAACAAAAAAACACTAAGAAGTTCTATACCTCAAAACCTCAAAAGAAACCATCAATAAAATTAAAGATATAATGAGAACATATGTTTTGACATGCATATCAAAGGATCAATAACAAATAACACTTGTTTATAAAGAATTTCTATTAATCAGCTAATAAAACCAAGAGGAAAAAACAATCTAACAAAAAAACTTTGCACGAATAAATGAGAATTGTACTTGAAAAAGAAATACAGCCAATAAACCATGAAGAGCTATTCAGTCCCAGGAGGTGAGGAGATGGTTCAGTGGGCAAAGTGCTTGATGCACAGCCATGGGACCCCTCAGTTTAGGTCCCAGAACTCACATTTTCAAAGTCAAGTGACCAGGTGTATCACAATGTGCTTGTAGCCCTAATGCTGGTTAGAGGGGTAGATCCCAGGGGCTTTCTGGCCAGCCAGCCTTCCTCTCAGTTCAATGTGAAACCCTGTCCACTGGGCAGACATCCCTAAATCAGCCTCTGGCCTCCTCAAGCACGTGCACTGGTGAACACATCCCACATATCCCACACATTGGTTGACATGTGCATATTCCACACAACACACACACACAAAGAGATGTTCAGTCTCACTGAAAATTAGAGACATGCAAATCAAGAACATTTAATTGGCAAAAATAATGAAGTCTGACAACATCAAGTATTTGATAAGATAAAGATTAATTGAATCAAAAATATACTGGCAATAGGAGTGTTAATTGGTGCATTTTTTGGAAATAAGTTAAAACTACTTTATTCACAAATCTAATAATATTCTAATACATGAAATATTCACAAAACTAGTGACCCAGCAATCTGACTTCTAGTTATAGATCCATATATCCAAATGAAACTTAGATACATCTGTACCTAGAATGTACCTAGAAATACACACAACAATGTTTGTAACACACTTCTCATAATTAAAAACAAAAACAAAAACAGAGGTTTTGAAAGATTGCTCAGTGGTTAAGAATACTTGTTGCTCTTGGAGAGGACCTGAGTTCAATCCCCAGCACCCACATGGTGGCTTACAAATCATCTGTAACTCCAGTTCCAGGGGATCTAATACCCTCTTCTGGCCTTCATGGGCAGCATGCACATGGTACATAGACATACTTGCAGGTGAACACCTATACACATAAAATAAGACAAAATGCAGTTTTAAAGCACCAGGATCTAGATTGTAACTCAGTTAGAAAAAGGATTGCCTAAAAATGTAAGAGGGCCTGGGTTGAATCTTCAACACTGGGCAATGCTGTACAATGATAGTGGGATGTGTCTGTAATCGAAGTTCAAGGTCATCCTTAGCTACATAACAAGTTTGAAGACAGCCTGGGATACATGAGACCCTGTCTCAATCATAATGATAATTTATAAGTAACAAAAACTACTAGAATCACCGAGCATGGTAGCATATGCCTTTAATCCCAGGACCTGAGAATCACAGTACCATAATTTAGGGTTACCAATGCTGAGATGAAACACCAGGACCAAAAGCTATTTGAAAAAGCCAGCTGAAGCTGGGAAAGACAAGTGGGCTAGCAGAGTGAAGAGAGAAGGCAGTTGGTGCAGAAGAGATGTTAGGAGTCAGTGGAGCCAAGAGAAGCTGACCTGAAACATAGGCTAGAACAGTGGTTATGGTTTGGAGCCGCTAGTATTGGGAATATTGTAAAGAGGGATGGTTTCAGCAGACAGTTGGGGAACTGAGGGAGGAATGGTTGGGAGAAAGGTTTGAAGGAGCTGGGCTGGAAACTGGAAGGAACAGTTGAGAAAGAAATTAAATTCAAGCATCCTCTCTCTCCTCCCCCCTCTCCCTCCCTCTCCCCCCATCTCTCCCTCCCTCCCTCCTTCTCTCTCTCTCTTTCTCTCTCTCCCATCCTTCTCTCTCTCCTATCTAGTGTTAGGAAATGAAACTAGGGAGATAACAGGTGGGGAAAAAGAAGAACCCACAAAGTAGCAAAGACCAGCTACAGATAAAGGTAATATAAACAACAGAGTAACTACAAATTGAGACAAAGACAATGCCCAATTGTCAAAGCACCAAGTGGTGAGCCTGGGACACTGGGCATGTGTAGGTTACAGTGATGCCAGTTCTTGGTTGTAAACTTGACTACATCCGTAATTAACTAAAATCCAAAATTGAAGGAAGGGCCACACATGTGAAGGATTTTTGCTTAATCTGAAATAGGAAGATCCACTTCTAATTCCGATCTTTGAGGTGGGAAGGCACACCTTTAATCCATATCTTTTGAGCTGGGAAAACATCTGGGCCATGCCTTCCGTGGGCAGCCTATATAAGGTCATGAAAGACGGACACTCTCTTTTTTTGCCTGCTTGCTTTGCCCTCACTAGCAAGACCAGACCTTCACTAGTATTTGAGTCTACTTCTTTGGGATTGCAGTATATACTGAAGACCATCTGAGACATCCTGTTGGCTACACCGGCCATTCAAGCGGCAGGGAAAGCCTTCCCAGTCTTGGACTCCCTTTGTAAACTTTGTAAACTTACACCTCATACACTTTGTAAACTTTGTAAACCCTCAAGGCAGAAAAGTGGCCAGTGCTCACACACACACACACACACACACACACACACACACACACACACACACACACACACACACACACACACACACACACACACACACACACACACACACACACACATACACACACCTCCTGAGGTACTCCAACATCCATTCCCTAGGCTCACCTAACTGTCATAATGATATTTCCAGCCTCCATAACTGTTACAGAGTCCCTCAATAGGACCCTCCCCATGTTATGCTAGTTTTAGGTGAGAAGTCTGAACAGGAAAACCCACCAATCCCTGAGCTTTCCCAAGCTCAGGACTTGAAATCTCCACCCTAAAAAGCTCTGCACCACCCCCCAAGTCCTATATAAAGGCTGTTTCTGCTCAGTTCCCTGCTGTCTGCTTCCAGGAGCAGAGGCAGCCACCCCTGGATTCATACCTCCACACCCTGGACCCTCACCAATAAATCTCTTTCATGAGATTGGCTGCCTGGTGTGACTCTGCCATCAGAAGAAGCCAAGCCGCAATGAAGAGAAGAAGGGCTGAAGTGGAGCAAGGCTGAGGCTCACCTGAGGATTCCCTGGGCGTTGCAACCCCTCTGTTCGGAGCTATGTGGTTCCTGGGCTCCCCATGTCTCTGGATTCTCTTCCGTTGGAACACTGCCCCACCTCAGAACTGTGTGGTTCCTAGGCTTCTGAGTCCCAGGACGCCTTCCCATCTGATCAGGAAGGCCAACACCAGCCTCATGGACTAAATAACTACTAGATTCCTGGACTTCTGTTCATAGGCAGCTATTGTTGGATTAGCTGGACCACAATCTGTAAATCATTCTAATACATCCCCTTTCGCTATAGAGGGAGATTCACTCTCTACGCTCTGTTACTCTAGAGAACCCTGACTAATAAGGTTACTGATAGCATTCTAGTTCTTTGGGTTGTGTCCTGGTTTGTAAGTGTGGTAGGAAGGAATGAAGGAAGAAAGGAAAAGAGGAAGGAAGGAAGGAAGGAAGGAAGGAAGGAAGGAAGGAAGGAAGGAAGGAAGGAAGGAGAGAGGGGCTGAGGACTATTCTATCATACATCTCTAATATTTTTTTCCAGCCATGAAGAATATTACCTCACCTTAAATCACCTCAGGTAATCATTAATATTCAGATCTTTTCCTAGAAGGTGCAAAGGATAATTGTCTCATTTCTTTGAAGTTAAACTGAATTGTGCAGTTGTAGTAGACACAAAATATAAGCAGAGTCCCTTCGAGGCTGGAGCCTTTGAGGAAGGCAAGACGTCTATCAGCCTCTTTTCCAAATTCAGTACATTCCTAAAATGTATAGCATTTGTGGCGTTACTCACCCTTCTGTCACTGTGACAATACACCTGAGATAATCAGTTGCTAAGGAAGGAAAGTTTATTTTTGGCTGCAGTTTTGATCAGTAGCGAATTGGCACTGTTGCTTGGGCCTGTGGAGAAAACATCAGGGTGGGAAACATGTGGTAGTCATGGTGACCACAAAGCAAAGAAAAGGAAGGAACCAGGCCAGGTCCCCAACACCTCCTTCAAGGGTACATCCCCTGTGTCTTAACTTCCTCCTCTGATACTTCATTTCTGAAGGGTTCCACCCCCTGCCAATGGCACCACAGATTAGCAACAGAGCCTTTGGGAGACACAAAACTGTAGCAGTCAGCTTGGATTATAAGTGATAGAGAAATGTGAGACCAGCACTCCTTAAGGGTTCTTTGGAAGGTGGGTTGGATGGTGTTTTGCTGGGGCAAACATGTGAAGGAACTTTTTGTTAAGGTGGACACAGGTGTGAAAGGCTAAGACAGACTTGTGAAGGGATGTTTCGATGAAGCAGACACAGGAGAGAGGATGTTCTGTTAAAGTAAACACGTGAAAGAACATGTGATGAAGGATTCTTTGCATGTATTGATCTGCCTTACATTGTGTAGTTGAGATGCCTCCAAGGACTCAGGCTGATTGGATGCACATGCTAAGGCAAGACCCATGCTGAGGCAAGACACGTGGAGGACACATGGTGTTTGGAGGGTATAAATAGGATTCCACAGAGTGATGGAGACAGAGCTTGACTTGCTGGTGCTGCTAAATGTGCAACACTAGTGGGTCTAGCATCTTCGCTGAGAGAGGCACAGCTGAGAACTTCTCCTGGTGTTCCTCCTGGTCTTTCCTGACTCGAGTGGAGGCTGAGCCTGGCTATCTTTCCTAGGTCATGTCACCACTGTTGCTAAACCAACTTCACCAAATTGGACTGCTAGTGTATCCCTGAGGTGTTTGCCAGTGGACTGAGCTGACTCTGCCTGCTAACCTGTGAACTGAACTGCTGATTTCCAGACAATACAGATGGGTAATTTTATAAATTATAGGTATGTTGTCTATCTTAAGGGATAATTTACAAATATTATAGAGAGCTTAGACTCAGGGAATTTCTATTGTTCCTTTCCTCTTTTCTATCCTTCCTTCTTAGGTAAAGGAAAGGAGGGTGGAAAAGAAAAGGGGGGTATTATAAAATCTTAGAAATTAGAGGAATAGACAAATGGGGATAGGTTATCAAATTTACTCTTAAACAAAACATTGTATAGCCATATCTTACTGTGGTAGAAATCTTTATAATTAATATAAATTAATATAGTTGTAATTTTAAACTAGAAGGGAATTTATAGATTGATACAGGTTTAAAGATTTCATTGGTGTGAATTTCTTATATTGATACAAAATTTGAAGTTAATATTCTTACTCTTTGATAGGCATTGTACCTATACAATTCATCTAAAAATACAGTAGACCCAGTCCTTCTAATAACCACCATTACAAACTGTTTAAGATGATTACGTAATACAAGTTAAGGGCCAGATAGTAAACTCATGGTTATATTAGGTTCTGATTTAATTAAAATAAAGTGTTTTTAATTTATTCAAATAAAAATGACTAAGAATAGTTAAGATGTAACAGTTCAGATATACTTTACATATATAGTCTTCAAAAAACATCAAAAATCCACAGAATATGACATTTAAGGCCATTTCATTATTAAAGATCATTTGACTAGAGGTATGTCTGTTCCTGACAGCATCCCCTTCTTGGCTCAAAGAAGAAATTGAGCATCAGTGGAGTTGCTCCAGTTGTGGCAAAATAGCCACTAAACAAGAATTGCTTCATCTACAGACAAAAATACTGTCCAAAAAAGGACACTGCGCAGAATAGTCGACTGATAGCTCTGGCAAGAAAGGGTAAGCAGTCTATCATAACTCTGCTTTACAAAGATCTGTCCGATGATCCTGGGCCGGAAGGCTGAAGACTGATGCTCCGACGTTTTGGGGAATAAGGAGGTAGTCAGCCGTCTCCACACATTGGCTGAGTTTTGGAAGTTATGTTTTGTGCTTCTGATACTTTCAGGTCATATTTAAGTCATTCTTGGATTTTTAATGGGGTTGAAGACTAGTTATAGTCTCATAGTCAACTCAAGTTGTTTAACATTGAGAGAGGTAATATAGATTTGAGAAGATGGTTTTCAGATGGTAATACAAGCTAAAACCAGGACGTAATTCAGGTATAAGATTGTAAACTCTTGGGCTGTCGAGATGGCTCAGTGAGTCTTCCAAAGGTCCTGAGTTCGGATCCCAGCAACCACATGGTGGCTCACAACCACCTGTAATGAGATCTGATGTCCTCTTCTGGTGCATCTGAAGACAGTTACAGTGAATTACACTGGAGGGAGTGGGGCGGAGCGAGCAGGGCTGGCAGAGGTCCTGAGTTCAATTCCTACACACACATGATAGCTCATGGCCATCTGTACAGCTACAGTGTACTCACACACAAAATAAATAAAAATAAATCTTAAAAAAAAAAAAAGATTGTAAGCTCTTTAAGTTAGGATAGATGTTAGAGTACTTTATCTAAATTGACAAATATGATCAATTGAGTGTTAAGTATATCTTATACTTTATAACTTACATAATTGTAATGGTTATGCTCAATTTATAACTGAAAGAAAAGAGCCTTTTAATTGGACAGAAAGGGAGAAATGTTGTGGGTTGCCCTGGTGCTGTTTATATTCTGATGTTAATTCTGCTTCCTCAGGAGGGGCCGCCTTGATGAGTAGCTCATGTACTCAGGTGATTTCATGTGAACCTTCTCCCCATTTTAACAGGTCAAATAAAGACTAGAGGCTATGATTGGGCAATTGGAGGGAAAGGTGGAGCTAGAGGTTTTAGAGAGTGGGGTAGAGTAGTAAACGGGAGAGGAAGAAAGATGGAGGAGGAAGAGGTAGAAGGAAGATGGAGCAAAATCATATGGCCTGGAAAAGTTACAAGTAGCAAGGGATCTCATAGCTAGGGAATAGATTAGTGTAGTGGTAGATCCGCCTAATCTAGATGTACAGCTTATAAATATTACAACTGAGTTGTGTGTTTTTACACAGGCTTATTGGGGTTGGAGATATACTACAACACTTTCTTACTGTAAGTACCCCCTAAACTCTCTCACACAGCTGCTATCTCATGGTATCACAAGGCAGGAGGTTTTGTGTACAATATATGTACTGTACACACTTGTTGACTGCATTTTGGCGTTTTCCAGCTGCACTGACATCACAGAACATAGAAATTATGTTTTTGAGG
Organism: Mastomys coucha; assembly: GCF_008632895.1. Lineage (NCBI taxonomy): Eukaryota > Metazoa > Chordata > Mammalia > Rodentia > Muridae > Mastomys > Mastomys coucha. Next base: position 68,784,310 of record NW_022196891.1, on the reverse strand, counting down.
TCATCTCCCTTTATTATTAGAAGTAGTGTGTTGAGTATACTGTGTGAGGTTGTGTCTCTGTTCTTTCTCACCTACCTAAAGCATTCTCTGATTGGCAGGAAATGGAAGACTGTACTATTTGGGAGGGAAAAAGGAACTCTGGGAAGAAGAAAGAGGAAAGGTTTTTGCAAGGAGAGATGAGAGGAAGTGGACATGACTACAGGCCTGGAAGGTATAGCTGGGGAATATAGCTGGATATATCCATGTGGTTCACTGGGGCTGGATGATCAGGTTAACTTATATGAGCCAGTAGAGAATCTGCCCAGCTAAGGCCTAAGCTCTGAAATATTAAAAGGTCTCTGTGTAGTTATTTGGAGAGCTAGATGATTAAGGAACAACAGTCCCTGGATTCTTTTCCAGCCTGAATTAATATATACAGAATATATTATTCATTTTACAGTACTATTTATGTATATTTATTTGTTTGTGTGTATGCATCTGCACATGTAGAGATCAGAACAATTTGTAAGAGTTGGTTCTCTCCATCTACCATTTGGGCCGCAGGAATGACACTCGGGCCCTCAGGTTCAGCAACAAGCAACTTAACCAGCTTAGCCAACATTCTGGGCCAAGATCATCTTCCAAATGGAAAAACTTTCTGTGTGTTTCCATGCTTTCCCTTCTTGCTCTTTTTCTCCCACTCCTCACAGCAAACCCTTAGGTAGAGTTTGCTGTAAATGTTTGGTGTGAATAGTGAGGTTCAAAGAGATGAAACAGAAGAAATCAGCTCTCTTCTCCAGGTAATAGAATGCTTAGGTAGAAAATCTAAACTACAGCTGAAGATCAGTTATCAGACTGAGTGAAAGAGACGGAACGTTTTTACTGGATACAAATCCAATGTGGAAATCAGTTGTCTCTAAGTAGTATCAAAACCCTGAACTTGAGCTGTCTTTAGCTTATAGGAAGTTCTTCTTTCCATTGTACCAACTTGCTGCATTCTTCATGAAATCTAAGACCTGTTGATAAACTGTACTGTGCAGGATGAATCACAAATTACAATATGCTACTGGGTGAACATGAACTATCATTAGAGACAGTGAGGTGCTAAGTCAAATGTTACAGGAAGTATACATTTCATTTGAACACTGGTCTTAGACTCAGATGTAGTTCAAATCTCTTTTGTTTAAAGAGATTATGGAGTTATGCAAATATACAAAGAAAATATTGGCTTAACAAGTACAGCTTCATAAAAGTTTCCTGGGAACTGCCAAAGGAGCTATGTAAACAATGCAACAGCCATACCATTGCAGAGATAACTCTGTGCACAAGGATGAAGTAACACCTAGGAGGAAGGGATCCGTTCCACTGAGGGGATGTAGCAGTGATACTCCTCAGAAGGTGAAGAAATGACACTGAGGCAGGAAAGACAGCCTAGAGAATGGAGCACCAGGGAGATGGAGCAGAGAATGGAGCACCAGGGAAATGGAACAGGGAATGGAGCACCAGAAAGATGGAGCACTAGGGAGATGGAGCAGGTAATGAAACACCATGGAGATGGAGCAGGTATTGGAACACCAGGGAGATGGCAAGGGGAATGGAGCACTAGGGAGATGGAGCACTATAGAGATGGAGCAGGTATTGGAACACCAGGGAGATGGAGAAGGTAATGAAGTACCAAAGAAGTGTGTACTGATTATGCACTGAATCTGGGGACCACTGTAACAGATTCTCAGACCTTAACACAACTGACGCCATATTAGATGCTCCAAGGCATCATCCTGACCTAAGAGCCCATCACATAGACCCCTATACCTGCAAAAATGAGAACAAAGACCTAAATCATAGCTCATAGTTCTGGGAAACTCCCTACGTATACTAACCTTACCTTTTGGCTTTTGTGGCTCCACCTGTTGCTAACTGGTTTTGGTAATTGAAGTGTGTCAACCAGGATACGTTTTTTGTGCATAAAAGGCCAAGAACAATAAAGCTTGTGTCTACTCAATTTGATCTGCATGATTGATTCTCTAGGTAGCCCACCAGCTACCAAATAAAGGCTTTCTGTTGGCTATAGGAGTCCGTGTGTTCTCTGAAAGAGTTACCTTCCAACACCATTGTCATTTGAAGATCAGTTAAACTACTCTAAAATTTTTATTCACTTATGGTGATATTTCTCTTCCCAAACAGTAACCCCTCTCTCTCAGGACTCCACTGAGCTCACTGTCTTTCTTGTTAGGAGGACAAATAAGTGCCATGTTCCCTTTGGGGTCATTACTTGTCTCCTCTGCATGGGAAAGAAGGTAGGGAAGGATGTGTCCATAGCATTCAGAATTCTATTATGTCTTCAGCTAGAGTTGTAGGACAGTAGAAACCAAGAGGGTTACCCAGCCTCTGCACCCAGAGGCCACAGGAATTAGGTGTCCTGTGAAGTACCAGAGAGGTAACTCTAAGCAAGGGCTCTTGAATGGTGACAGGGCTGGGAGGTGGAGCTATAGGGGAGGGGTGATGTTACAGTAGGGGTGATCACTCTGTAGCCACTGTGTGCAGAGGGCACCACAGGAAATGACTACAAGGTTGGTGTCCTCTGTGGTCCACGCTGGGAAAGTGTGAAGATGTGAGTGTGGCTTAAGCATGCCAGAGAGAGGGCCGGAAGAATGCCCCTTGACATAGGGATGAAGAAGTGAAAAATACTGAATCCCAAACTCACCCATCTAGGCTCCTAGGTAAGTAGGTGGTGGCAGTGGGACCATTATCCTTGGAACTGGGTATATCTAAGCATGGCTAGAACCCAGAGAGATCAGCTCTGCTGAGCACTGTGCACATGGGTCTTTTGCTCAGTGAACTCTCCTGCTCTGGTCAGGCTCAGTGTTGGTTGTTTTCCAGAACCCTGGCTACTTGGACATCCAGGCTGAGAACCTGGGGATCTGGCATGTGCCCAACAATAGCCCCCTGGACAACTGGAGGAACAACTCCCTGCTGAGGTACCGCACCTTCACTGGCTCCCTGCAGCATTTGGGCCATAATCTGTTTGGCCTCTACCAGGTACTCAAGACTACTGGCTGGGGCTCCTTCTCATGGGCGTGGAGAGAGGCAGGTGTTTGAGGTTGGGTGGGGAACCATCATTCCACAGGCCTGGGTTCCATATTTCCCTAACTCTAAAGTGTAAGGAATGTAAAAGTAACTTTTATTTGCCTCAAGTAATTGTCATCTAGGAGGTTTACTGCCTCCATCTGCTAACCTAGGCCTAGTCCTGGAAGCTTCTAGCCTCCATACAATCTTATCTAGGCCTAGAATGTTTTTCAGCCTCTGAGACTTACTACTGAATAAGCTCAACCCTTCCTGGTTCTTTCTGATCTCTGGCCAGCTGATTCAACTGAGCTGTTCTGGCTCAAAGCTCCTTTCCATGCTGCCTGATTCAATCTGGCTTCTCTTGGCTTCTTCTGAATTGCTCTGCTTGGCCTCATACTAACCTCGACAACATGTCCTAATCTTCTGGCTCCTTCTCATTCTCTGGCTTGTTCTGTCCTCATCTGTATCTAGCTTGTTATCTCTCTTCAACTTGTCTCTGTACAACTGTCCCAGTGAAACTGTCTCCTTTTTCTTCCTCTTTCTCGCTGCGCTCCCTTAAGTAGCCTCTCTATTCCCTGTTCTCTTGAAAGTTGCATACCTTATTCTCTCAAGTCTTTCTCTGTTCATCACTTTGTCTGGCGCTCAATTAGACATCACTTTTCAAACATGGGTTCTTCCTTCTACAAACTAACTTTATCTTCATTGTTTGGGATTAAAGATGTATACTAAGGGTGTGTCTGTATTCAGGCCAGAGGAATTAAATATGCATGCTAAGGTTGAACCACATCAAGACTAGAAACAGGTTTTTCCAATAAACAACACAATATTGGGATTCACAGTGGGATCAAATATCCTACAACAAAAGATGGTTCTCTTAGGAATTTTGAACCAAGAAAGGCATTAACAACGGAAAGGATTCTTTCTTATCTCATTGGTTTGGAAACAGTCTCAGTTACTGGGCCCATGCTGTGCTCCTCCATGAAGGGCAGCAATCATGGGAGTGCCAATGCCTCAGTCCTTACCCAGTAACTTCTTGTATGCCGGGCAGAACCAGGTGAGAGAGGGAGAGAACCCGGTCCAGCCGAGCCTCTCTCTGGGGCTGAGTGGGATGGTGGGTGAGTATTGCTGCTCTGATCTCCTGCCTCTGGAGAATAACCACCAGGAGTCTGTCAAAGCAGGAACTCGTTTTATTGTATCAATCTTTTCTTTATAAAGGGCTGAGAAAGGAGGTGGAGTTTTCTGCTGAGGTGAGATGAGGTAGGTGAAGGGGAAAGTTGATGAAGGCTATGGGGTGACTAACAGAACCAACAGTTACTCTACATCAGCAGGAGCTAAGCAAAGGCAGGCTTAAACAGGTGGTGCTGAGTCACTCCAGTATGGAAGTGACTGAGACAGTTTACAAAACTCGAGCCAGGCTCAGGTTTGTCCTCAAGGCCCAAACCAGGGCCAAATAGAGCCCAACACTTGTAGAAGTACCTGACAATGGCCATGCATCACCTGTGGTCTATGACTTCGGTGATGCTCAGAAAACAGCCTCTTATTATTTCCCCTATGGCCAGGGTGAGTCTATAATACTCTTCTGAACTCTCTATAGGACATGGGGGAATCAATTCAGTTATGATAAGTAGCCGCCATTTACCAACCATTGCAGCCTGCTAGTCTTGTATGAATGTTTGTGCTTTGTTTCACTTCATTTGCATGATTACCCTTGAGCTCTGAATTATTACTAACCCATTTTACAGGCCAGGAGACTGGAGCACTGAAGGTTCAGGAACTTGGCTGAGAGCCCAGGGGATAAGCAGGGGAGTTGGCATTTGCACTGGGGAAGCTTGACTCTAGAACCTACTCTTAGCAATCCCAATATCAGTCAGGTGTCTTAGGACCAGGCCAGGTTTGTGTGCGCAGGGTAGAACAACAAAAAACTTGGAGTTTGGGGCTGGTGAGATGGCTCAGCGCGTTAGAGCACTGACTGCTCTTCCGAAGGTCCTGAGTTCGGATCCCAGCAACCACATGGTGGCTCACAACCACCTGTAATGAGATCTGGCTCCCTCTTTTGGTACGTCTGAAGACAGCTACAGTGAATTACACTGGAGTGAGTGGGGCCAGCAGAAGTTTTGAGTTCAGTGAATTACACTGGAGCGAGCGGGGCCAGCAGAGGTCCTGAGTTCAATTCCCAGCAGCCACACACAAGATAGCTCACGGCCATCCGTACAACTACAGTGTACTCATGTACTCGTACACATAAAATAAATAAAATAAATCTTTAAAAAAAAAAACATGGAGTTTCATTTCTGTCGTGAGGGATGATTGTTGTATTGTTTAAAATAAATGCAAAGGTGGCACATATAAATGCTGAGCCTACGCTATGCAATTCAAAGCTATTCTTATGCTTGGGATATAAGGATTTAAAAGAAAAGCTAGTAAGATAAATATGAATAGGGCAAGAGTGAATGTATTTGCAAACTGCTGGGACAAGCCCTTGAAGATATTCAATAAAGACCTTCCTGAATTATAAATTTCTCCATTCAAGCTCTGGAAGATGAGGACATTTTTTTAAGGACTGGCCCTTGGGTCTGGGAATGGGAATAGGTAATTTCTCAATATGTCTGATATTTTTTTTCCAGAAGTCAAGATACTTTATTATAAACATTTTCAGACTATAAACTGATTTTGTGTGAAGTCTCTGAAACTTTTAAAACTATATATAAGATAAAATTATTATGTTATTTCACTCTTCAACCCAGAAAATATATTGCAAGTTAGATCTAAGAAGGCAAATCTAAATTGCTTCATAGAGAAAGCCAGTGAGCATAAAAATATGTGACTCAAAACTAAAAGAAACCCAACCAAGAAATAGATTCCATAAAAGTCATCAGTTAATCCTCCAATTTTAAATAAATGATCTCCCAAGGGAAAATAATTCCACTACCACAGCAATTTGGTCAATAAAAGCAGAGCCACTCTCTTAAAGGGAAAGTCTACCATATGTAAGAAAAATGAACACATCTTTTAGAAAATAGAAAAGTAATCTCCATGTTGGAAAGCAAGCACGCTAAATACTTCATGTTCACTTTATTAGAAGTTGAAACTTCTGTCCCCATATTCAAGTGACATGAATATGAATGCACATAAATCCAATTCCTTGACTGTTATTTCAGTTGAGCCTCAGGAGATCTAGGGAGCTTCAAAATCCAAGGATGAACTGGTCCCAAAGCACCGCCTCCTCTGTCCTTTTGTCACCTTGTTCCTTTTTTTCCTTCCTACGCTTACGGTCCTCTTTCTTAGATGATACATCTCGGGTTTTTGGTTTTTTTTTTCTCTTTTCGATTCTTAAGCTTTTCTGTACCATCTTGTAGAGTTTCTGTTTCTGCCTTTGTTTTCTTTCTTTGGATGCTCCTGTGTTTGTTTAAATCCATTTCCTCAGAACTTCTTTTCCTCTCATGTTTGGGCCTTTCTTCCTGCCTTTCTCTGCCCTCTTCTACATGTCTTTTCCTCTTCTGGTGCCTTTGTCTATGACTGACTTGAGGGTCGGTGGTACTGTGATCTGAACAGAGGTGCTTGTACACTACAGATTCTACACTATATGAGCCACAATTGTATTCTTGCTAACTAAAGGTTCAAGGGTACTGTTTTTTCTGAGAAGCCATCCCTGGTAAATTGACAGTAGCTCAGAGAGTTTAGTCTTATCTTGTCATGAGCTAGTAACCACTGGGATACCTGGTCTTCTGTCTGTGAACTACTGCATGATCTTGGGTAGGAATGGTTGGTTCCAGATGGGAATCTTTGATCAAACATTCTATAACTGGGCCTGGAATCAAACTTTTCTCTGTACCCACAGCTTTCCCCTCTCATCCTTCTGAAACAAGTCCTTGGCTCTAAGCCTCTAGCTTTCTGTACTTTAACATAATCTTCAAGTTCATCTTGAAAAGAGTCATATGGCTTATTTGAATGCTTCATTAGGTTAACAGAAAGGGATTATCGTTATCAGGCTGAGAACTTGATGGTGAACTCTGATCATATTCTGTAGGAGTCTGGCCGGCGGACCCCTCACACCGTTGGGTGCTCTCGGACTGTAGATTATTGAGTACCTGTGAACACAAACTGGTAAGAGAGAAAGAAGACACGGACGCCAGGTAGCTGTATGGAGATGTCCATTTACTAGAGGATCACTGAGTTTAAATAACCACACTCAGGAAGGAGACTCAGGGGAAACCGAAAGCCGCCTACGTAACATAAACAGGAGGTAATCCATAAACACCAGACCGGAGGAGGATCTTGAAAGGAAAGTCCGACAAGATTTTAACATAAACATGAGACCTGTCAGTCTTTGATCTCAGGAGCTGCAGTCAGTGTTCCGCACCACAGGTGGCCAGCTTCAGCTTCCAGCCTGTCAGGGCTGATTTCAGATTCTGAATTGCTCTCAAGCAAAGGGGGAAGGAATCCACAATATTCAACCATTAATTGCTTCAGTTTTTCAGCACGGAGTTAAACCATGGAGTAGAGATTATATCTATTTTTGTCTAATACTCAGCTCTCATTCACCTTCTCTGAGGCAGGGGCGGGCGTCTACAACTACTGTCCCCCTCCCGGCCAACAACCACGGCAGGGGGTCAGAGGCTGCGATGGAGGTGGTGGAAGGTGGAGGTGGTGGAAGGTGGAGGTGGTGGAAAGGCAGAGACACCGCTGCTGCTGCCACAGAGCAGGCAGGATGGGGGGAGGAGGCGGAGACCAATGTGTCTGATATTTAATTCCAAGTACTGGAATTAAAGGCATGAGCTGCCACCACCACCCAGCACATAATTCTTTGACACACAAAATAAATAAATAAATTTTATTTTAAAATTTTTATATTTAAAACAAGATGAAGAAGCAGTGGAGTAGAGTGCCCCCTCCCCTCCCTGTACCCTTTAGGATGGTTGAGAGGCTACCTAAAAGAATATTGCTATATCAGGATCCCCAGCCCTGATGTCCCAAGAACAACCATCTAAGGGACCAGAAACCCTTTTGAAATCTCCCACCCCTGCACAGGAAGAATTCATGAAGACACCAAGTTTGCAGTGAACATGATTTATTCTCCTTTCCTGGTCATTAGCATTCTAGTTACTAGGTCAGTTTTTCTGCATGCCTTGGTGTCCACAGATTGAAGAAGTCTGGGTCCATCTCGCAGAGCTCTCAGCGATAGAACAGAAGTACGGCTGCTTCAGTTATCTCCCGGCTACTGCTGTACCCAATGTGAGTTCCATATCCATTCCAATCAAACGCACCGAAGTCTCCACACTGCCGGGGGTTACCTTCTGGAAAGAATCCTCCTCCGCCAATGCAGTGCTGGAAAGCACAGGAGAAGCCAGGAGAGGTCAGCTGGTGGGATGATTTGGAGAGGAGGTACCCTGCCAAAAGGTGTGTGTCCTAAAGACCAGGTCCCTGGCATAAGTAATATCCAGAGGCAGGGGAAGGGATTGAATAAGGGGACCCAGCCTACATCATCAATTGCTTATTTATTGGTGTGTTCATGATTTTGGACTGACTACTGGGAGGTGGTGGAGCTGTGGAAGTTGGGGTCTGGTTAGAGGGAATAGGGAAATGAAGTGGGTTGAGGTTCACATGAAACCAAGTGACTCAAGTCCATTCCAATCACGTGCGTGAATGCAGCCGTTAAAGGGTGTGGGGCCTTGCCTTTCCACCTTGTATGAGTTGGTTCTCCTCACCACTGTGTGAAGCTGACCTGCCAGCTCCTGGAAAGGCTCCCCGTCTCTGTTGCCCGTTCCTCTCTAGGGAACACTGGGATTGCAGACACTTCCACTACTGTGTGTAGCTGACATATGGGTTCTAGAGATATGTACTTGGGTCTCCACACTTGCACCCCAAGGACTCTGACCCCCTGAGCCGTCTATCCCCTCAGCCACAGAGAAGCATGTTTTTGGAGATGATTTTCCCTGGCCTTTCATGCTGGCTCTCACTTTGCTGGTCACCATTCAGTAAGCCACACTTCTGATAGGCCCTTCCGGTAGGATGGTTCTGTCTCATCATGGATCTCACAATGGAGCCAAGTGACCATAGACTAAAATCTATGGAGCTAAATAAGACTTTCTTCTTTAAGCTGTTTCTCTCAGGTATTTGTCACAGAGGTGAAATATAGCTAATATAGCTAATGGCAGCTGAATAGCCAGACTCAGTGGACTTTGTCCTTCACCAGCCTCTCCACTGGCAGCACTGATCTATTTGATCCATAAAAGCCCTTCCAGTGGCTTTAGTGGCATGAGTGTCTCTTCCTACCGTTCTTTCAACTTCTCTGAATCATCTCAGGTTCCCTGGTTAGACTTTTCCTTCATGAATTCTTTATGTGGTATATCCCAGAGGGGACACATTTATAACTCTTCCTATACTTTGTGCCACCCTTGTGTCTTCAATTAACCAAATATTCACCGATGGCTCAAACTGTTCATCGCCAGCCCTGATGTTTCTTAGGCTAAAGGTCTTAAATTCATCTGCCAATTCAAATTGCTATTCTAGCATCTCAAGTTTCACATGGGGAAAAAAAAAAAACAGTTAACAGCCATCTGCCACTTAGCAGTGGGCATTTATTGTGAGAAAACTCATTGTCTGTTCTGAACAGTGTACGTATCATAGAGTGTACTCAGACAATCTAGAATCACTGTGTTGTTTCTAGGCAATACTACGTATGACGTGGAACCACTGTCATATACAATCCATCCTTGACAAAAGCACACAGCAGCATGTGTGTAAATCCCTCCTTAACTCCAAACCTGTCTTCCTTCGGACACTGTGACTTAATAAATGATATTCAGTGGCTTTGAACTTGCTGATTCCATGCCTCAACCTCCCTCTGTAGCAGAATAATGTTCTGCCACACTATCCAAAAAATAAGAGAAGTAAAGAGATTGAATGGGTGCTAAACTACAGCTAAATAGGAACAAGAAATACTAGTGTGCTATTGCAGAGAAGGATGGTTATAGATGATGACAGTAGGTGCAATGTTCAAAAGCTAGAGAATGCTGGGGTTGGTCCAGTGCGCTGTGTGTCTTCAGATGCTGAGTTTTGTGCCCCAAGGTCAGGTTGCAGTCTGAACATGGGCATTGTATTAACCAGTGTGCTGTAAAGAATATGCCCCAATAATCTCTGGTTGGTAAATAAAAAGCGAGATCCTCTGACTGGGCAGGAGAGAGGGGAAGTCAGAACTTTGGATCAAGTGAAGGGATCTCAGGTAGGGACCATAAAGGGAAAGACAAGAGAGCAGGAAGAAGGAGGTCACCATGATGCAGGATAGACCATAAGCACATGACTAAGAGAAGCTAACCCTGAGGACACACATGAAACAGAGCAAGACTCAGTTGGCAAGTACTGGGGCATTAATCTGGTTGTTGATAGCCTTGAAGATTAGAATAGCACAATAAACTGCAGGTATAATACCAGCAGTCTGTTAATGAAATCTAATGTTTCTATGTCATTTATTGGGAGCTAAACAGGATATAGTGGGGCAGAAACCCTCATAAAATTACTAGTATAAGAGGAAAGTAGTTGAAATATTTTCACCATGAGGAAATGAATCTTTGATTTAAACATTGCATGATATATTCATGTATTGTCCCATCACAATGTATCCTATTAACATATAACTTTTGTGTTATCAGTAAAGTAAATTTAATTTTAATAAAATTTTAAAATGATATTCACACACACACACACACACACACACACACACCCCAAGTGAAGGCCATAAGGTTATCCTAGACATCTCTTCCCATGCTGTGTATTCATCTGGTCTTAAATTTTAAATCATTGGTGTTCATTAGCCCCATATGTGGATACTACCCTATTTTACCATTTCATTTGGACCATGGAAATCATCTCTCTTTGTGCTTAGTCTCTCCCCAACTGAAACCTTTCCTACTGTGTTCCCAGTGTCATCTTTGTCACACACAGATAATCAAGCCAGTCTTCCCTTTACAATGTGTTGATGGTGCCCATCATTTACATATACAGTACAAACTCACTAGAGTAATGTAAAAGTCTCTTCCTGGTCTAGTTCCTGTTAACACTTCCTAAATCAGCTCTTGCCTCTGCCCTATATCCGTCCCATACACCAAAACTAAAACACAGCTTGCTTTGCCTCAATACCACATGCTAGCTGAAACACTGGTAAACTCAAACACACTATTCACTCACCCATCGTAAGCTTCTGTCCATCTCCCAAGACTCAACTCAAAAATTTCCTTGCCTGTAAACTGAGTGTGTTGTCACATGCCTTTAGTCCTAGCACTGGGAAGGTAAAGGCAGGAGGATCAGAAGCTCAAAGAAACCTGAGATATATGAGACCTGTCTCAAGACCAGAAATTCTCTCCTGCAGTCAGGGTACTCTGCCATGTCCAGTGCTCATTGTAGGCCTTAGAATTTTTTTTGTTTTGCTTTGTGTTTTCCTTTCTTTTGTTTTATGTCACTAAAAACCAAAACCTAAGACCTTCTGCACATTAGGCAAATGTTTTATCACTAAACCATACCCAAGCTCCCTCATTTTTGTTGTTGTTGTTTTTGTTGTTGTTGTTGTTGTTGTTGTTGTTTGTTTTGTTTTGTTTTTCGAGGCAGGGTTTCTCTGTATAGCCCTGGCTGTCCTGGAACTCACTCTGTAGACCAGGCTGGCCTCGAACTCAGATATCTACCTGCCTCTGCCTCCCAAGTGCTGGCATTAAAGGCGTGCACCACCACGCCCAGCAGTTTTTATTTCTGTTGTACTTCAGACATGTCACAATCAGTATACATGCTGATCTCTGACCAGAGAAAGCCCCTGTGGTATGGAGGAGAAGAGTGTGAGTGAGGTCTACCAGATATCTAAACTCTTCTAGTAACCTCTCAACACAGTGAGTATCTATCGGTCCAAGTCCCAGAAAGGGTACATTTCACTCTGCAAGCTAAAACTAAACCCTGGGTGGAGAGTGACAACACCTGTTATCTCTCTAACCCCACAAAGGCATTGACAATTTCTGTATTGACTTCTACAGGTCTTCGTAAACACAGATGTCACCCTAGGTCTATGTGGTAGGTGTTTTATCTTAATAGTTAAGCAAGCAGCAGCAGTGCATTCGAAGTTTGTAACATTGACTTTGGTCTTCTAACAAGATTAGGTATTTGTTTCTAGACTGAAGTTCTGGTCCCTGAGACCTAGAAAAAATGAGGAAAGATCACACTCTCACATACATGCTCACACTACTATGACAATCTCCCTTGCTCAACACATACTGAAAGACTCAGTCTTACTCACAGGCCCCTTTGGTCCCTAGCAGGACTCATGAGGAATGGCTCAACAATTCAGAACATTTGCTGCTTTTGCAGAGGAACTCAGTTGTGTTCCCAAGCACCTCTGTCAGGCATGTAACAACCACATATAACTCCATTTCCAGGGAATCTGACACCTCCTTCTGGCTTCCAAGGGTACATGTACACAGATGCATCTACCTACACAAAAACACATGGGTATATACATAATTTAAAACAATAAAATGGGGGCTAGAGAGATGGCTCAGTTGTTAAGAATGCCGATTGCTCTCCCAGAGGTCCTGAGTTCAATTCTCAAGCAACTACATGGTGGCTCACAGCTATCTGTAATGGGATCCAATGCCCTCTTCTGATGTGTCTGAAAACAGCAACACTGTACTCACATACATAAAATAAATAAAATCTTTTTTAAAAAAACCAATAAAATGAATAGTATTTTTAAAAAGACTCACAGCTTCAGAATTACATCCAGTGACCTTCATACCAGCACACAAGGCACTGGCCGCTCTCTCATTATTAAACACTCTGAACTGGACATAGCCTGCAGTGAATTCCTCTGAAAAGAAAAAATAGAAAACAGTATTCAAGGAAGGGTCTAGAAATAGCTATCTTAAGAACAACACAGAGATTGTAAGTGCAAGGCACAGGCTCTAGTTCAACACATTAGAAACGCTGGTAGCAGCCAGGTGGTGGCGCACACCTTTAATCCCAGCACTTGGAAGGCAGAGGCAGGCTGATCTCAGAGTTCAAGGCCAGCCTGGACTACAGAATGAGTTCCAGAACAACAGAAGCTACACAGAAAAACCCTGTCTCAAAAACTAAAAAAGAAAGAAAGAAGGGAGGGAGGGAAGAAAGAAAGACAAAGAATTAAAGAAGGAAGGAAGGAAAGAAAGAAAAAAGAAAGAAAGAGAGAGAGAGAGAAGGAAAGAAAGAAACAGACAGACAGACTGACTGACTGACTGACTGACTGACTGACCGGTGGAATGTGACACTACCAATGACCCATGACTGAAGCATCCCACCAACAATTGTAGCCAGGAGGAGCCTTTTCCAAACCCCAGAGCCCAGGAGTTAGTATTCACGAGAGCCCAATCTTCTGAAGGCTTCTATGAAGAGAAACACAGGAAGAGAGCACTGACCTCCGAGAGACAGTCACAGCAGGTGGCCAGTATATTGACCCTGTTCATATTAAACTTTTATATGCCAACCATAAGTAATAAAAGCTTGAAATTGCACAGCATAGGCTCAACATCTATGAGGGGTAAGTGCCACCTTTGGATTTATATTAAACAACACAATAGTCACCCCTCACAACAGAAATCAAACTCCATTTTTTTCTGTTGTTCTCCCTCCATGTTTTGTTGTTGTTGTCACAGTTGTTGTTGCTGCTGCTGCGGCTGGTATTTTGCAGCATGCACATGGACCTGGCCTATCTCTGAGAAAGCAATGGATGGTATAAAGGTTGCTAGGCGTAGATTCCAGAGCCAAGCTTCCCCAGTGCAAATGCCAACTCTCCTGCTTATCCCCTGTGCTCTCAGCCAAGTTCCTGAACCTTCAGTGTTCCAGCCTCCTGGTCTGTAAAATGGGTTAGTAATAGTTCAGAGCCCAAGGGTACTCATGAGAATGGAATGAAACAAAACACATTCATACAAGAAGAGCAGGCTGCAATGGTTGGTAAATGGCAGCTACTTATCATAACTGAATTGATCACCTATGTCCTACAGAGAGTTAAGAAGAGCATTATAGACTCACTCTGGCCATAGGGGGAATAATAAGAGGCTGTCTTCTGAGCATCACCGAAGTCATAGGCCACAGGTAATGCAGGGCCATTGTCAGTCCAACACTTCCCGCCTCCATATTTCACAGGGTACTTCTACAAGGAACAGAAGAAGTTACTGCATAAGGACTGCAGCATTGGCACTCCCATGATTGCTGCCCTGCATGGAGGAGCACAGCATGGGCCCAGTAACTGAGACTGTTTCCAAACCAATCAGACAAGAAAGAATGCTTGCCTCTGCCTCTGCCTCTGCCTCTGCCTCTGCCTCTGCCTCTGCCTCTGCCTCTGCCTCTGTCTCTCCCTCTGCCTCTCCCTCTGCATCTCTCTTCTCTTCTCTCCCTTTTCCCTACTTCTCTTCTCCTCTCTTCTTCTCTCCTCTCCTCTTCTCTCTACCCCTTGTCTTCCTTGGCTCTAACATCCAAAGAGAACCATCACTATTCTTTAGAGTTAGGGAAATATGGAACCCAGGCCTGTGGAATGATGGTTCCCCACCCAACCTCAAACACCTGTGTCTCTCCACACCCATGAGAAGGAGCCCCAGCCAGTAGTCTTGAGTACCTGGTAGAGGCCAAACAGATTATGGCCCAAATGCTGCAGGAAGCCAGTGAAGGTGCGGTACCTCAGCAGGGAGCTGTTCCTCCAGTTGTCCAGGGGGCTATTGTTGGGCACATGCCAGATCCCCAGGTTCTCAGCCTGGATGTCGAAGTAGCCAGGGTTCTGGAAAACAACCGACACTGAGCCTGACCAGAGCAGGAGAGTTCACTGAGCAAAAGACCCATGTGCACAGCGCTCAGCAGAGCTGACCTCTCTGGGTTCTAGCCATGCTCAGATATCCCCAGTTCCAAGGATAATGGTCCCACTGCCACTACCCACTTACCTATGAGCCTAGATGGGTGAGTTTGGGATTCAGTATTTTTCACTTCTTCATCCCTATGTCAAGTGGCATCCTTCTAGCCCTCTCCCCGGCATGCTTAAGCCACACTCACATCCTCACACTTTCCCAGCATGGACCATAGAGGGCACCAACCTTGTAGTCATCACTTGTGGCGCCCTCTGCAGACCCAAAGGTGTTGTAGTTGGCCCAGTTGCCATCTCCCTCGGGGTAATCTGCCCTGCTGCCTTGCTGACTGGACCAGCGATCGCCCACTGTGCACTTCCCATACATGTTGTTCTCATGCACACTAGCCACCAGGGTCCAGCCACCACCTGCAGTGGTCATGTCACAGAAGGTCTGGTAGATGACACCATTCTCCGTGCGCAGGAAATAGAGGCCATCTGTGGAGAGAACCAGTCCACAGAGTCCTCCTCTGTACAGCCTCGTTGACCATCTCAGCTCCAGAAGCCAGATGGCTCTAGGAACTACAAACATGGCTAATGCCTCATACCCTGAGTGTCCCACCACATGGGTCCCTGGAGATACTGGGACCCACCTGAGTTCAGAAAGCCATGTTTCTGTGACTGAGGCAGAACACAGAATTACCCAAACTGACAGTAATGTTTCTCCTAAACTTAAACATAGTATTATCAAAGGACTTAGCAACTCCACTTGCTATATACAAAGAACTGGGAACAGGGACTCAGTTATTCACATTCATGTTCATTACAGCTCTGGTCACAAAACCTGAAAGGCAGAAACACCCCAAGGATTTCTCTCTATTATTAAAGAAAAGAATAAGCAATATACTGTGCTGTATATTATACGCAGTAAGTACTGTGTCCATTCCTATATATCCAATAGATCAAGAAGAGTGAAGTCAATTAGAGGAAT
This sequence comes from Mastomys coucha, assembly GCF_008632895.1. Lineage (NCBI taxonomy): Eukaryota > Metazoa > Chordata > Mammalia > Rodentia > Muridae > Mastomys > Mastomys coucha. The sequence goes on along the minus strand of NW_022196891.1, from coordinate 68,768,432 downwards.
GGTCAGTGGTTAAGAGCAAGCACTGCTCTAGCAGAGGAGTTGAGTTAGCTTCCTGGCGTTCACACTCAGCAGTCAGTGTGCAAGTACCTGTTCCTCCAGCTCCGATGACTAAATGCCCTCTTCAGGACTCTGCGGGTACCTACACACACGTGTACAGCTTCCCATCCATAGACATGTAAATAATAATAATAACAATAATAATAACTTATATAAATTAAGTGTTCTATAGGTGCCCCCTCTTCTGGACTCTGCAGGTAACTACACACACACACACACACACATACACCTTCCCGTTCACAGACAGGTACATCTAATCATAATGATACAATCTTTTAAAAATAAACTATTCTGCCGGGCGGTGGTGGCACACGCCTTTAATCCCAGCACTTGGGAGGCAGAGGCAGACGGACTTTTGAGTTCGAGGCCAGCCTGGTCTACAGAGTGAGGTCCAGGACAGCCAGGGCTACACGGAGAAACCCTGTCTCAAAAAAAACAAAAAAAAAAAAAAGAAAAAGAAAAAAGAAAAAACTATTCTACAGCATGTAGGAACCTTGGAGTCTACTAATGAAATAAGGCAGACTACTCATATGAGGTGACAAGAATGGACAGATTCATAGATGTAGGAGACAGAACAGCAGTTCCCAGGGACTACAGAAAAGCACCGCTTGGTGGCTATGGAGTTACTATTTAATGTTCTGGAGATGGACAGTGGTGATCAATACCATTGTGAACACTGTTCTTACCTCTGAAAACCCTTAAAGTGGTTTAAGCAGCAATTTTTATCCGCTATGTATATGTTATCATATTTTCTATACTAAAAAAATTAAGGCGAAAAATAATAATAAAGGCTTGAGCTGGAAAGATGGTTCTGCAGTAAAAAGCATTAGCTGCTCTTCCAGGTCCTGAGATCAATCCCTGCAACCACATGCTGGCTCACAACCGTCTGTAATGAGATCTGGCGCCCTCTTCTGGCATGCAGGCATAGGTGCAGGACACTGTACACATGATCGATTAAAGATAGGTAGATAGATAGATAGATAGATAGATAGATAGATAGATAGATAGATAGATAGGTAGGTAGATAGATAGATAGGTAGGTAAATAGATAGATTAAAAAAATAATAAAGACTGTTCCAGGGGATAAAAGCCTGATTTCCTCACTGGGTTCTTGGTTTTTTGGGTTGGTTTTTTTGTTGTTGTTGTTGTTTTTTTTTGTGGTGGGGGGGTTGTTTGTTTGTTTTTTCGAGACAGGGTTTCTCTGTGTAGCCATGGCTGTCCTGGAACTCACTCTGTAGACCAGGCTGGCCTCGAACTCAGAAATCCACCTGCCTCTGCCTCCCAAGTGCTGGGATTAAAGGTGTGCGCCACCACTGCCCGGCAAAGATTTATTTATTATTATATGTAAGTACACTGTAGCTGTCTTCAGACACACCAGAAGAGGGTGTCAGATCTCATTATGGATGATTGTGAGCTACCATGTGGTTGCTGGGATTTGAACTCAGGATCTTTGGAAGAGCAGTCGGTGCTCTTACCCACTGAGCCATCTCACCAGCCCCCTAACTGGGTTTTTGTTTGCACTTTTGAGTCAGGGTCTCCCCAGGCTGGCTTGGAGCTCCCAAGTGCTAGGATGACAGTGTGCTCTTAAATGCTTCCTCACTCACCTTGTGCCTTTGTGTCCTCCTGCTTGATTTCCTTGCAGCTTCTGAACAGAGAGGAGAAGAAAGGATGGGCCCATCTGTTAGTGTCCGGGTTCTCTTTGGCTAGGGAAGATGCAGAGAGTCACCATTATGCGACACCCAGGCTCCCCTTGTCAGTTCATCCTAATCTCATTCCATGACACCTGAAAGCTTCACTCTGAGAATCCACAAGGAAGAAAGACAAGAGATTTGACAGCAGGGAGGGCACTGTGTCCAATGTCCTGAGGGGAGCACTATATCCAAAGGGGAGCACTGTGGTCAATGTCCTGAGTAAAATGAAGGCTAGCTTTGCAGGTAGAAGAGATGCAGCTAGCCTAAGGAGCCTGATGCATGGGCACCGAGGTCCGCAGGGCAGAGACTTGACCAAGGGACCATAGAAGGATGAGTTTTGCAAATTAGCCTCAACTCTGCCAAGTCCTGGGAGAGCAGAAACGGGCTTTGGGGTCAGAAGTATTCTGGTGTGAAGTTCCATGTTCACAAGTCCTTCTGGATCGGATTCACCGTACTCCCTAGTGCCGAACATCAAGCTGAAAAAGGCTATGCTGTGAAGATCAAGTAAGACAGCATTTGAGGA
>NW_022196891.1:68765276-68766151 GCF_008632895.1 Mastomys coucha | reverse complement strand
GGAATTATACATTTTTAAAAATACCATTGAGTTCTTGTAGAGAGTAGGACTGAAGAAAATATTGTCTGAACACAAACCAGACCATGCTTTTGGCATTGAAACCCTAAAGCCACGGTCCTAACCAGAGGAGTAACTGGGACAGGACACAGTTCTTGCAGAGGTTTCCCCTGAGCCACAGACAGGCACAGAGTCTGGACTAAGACTTGTCTCAGAATCTCACCGCCTCAGGACAGTTTCTTCAAGAGGCATTAAGCACCCAGCCTACATCTCAAAGTCATCATCTCATTGGGGATGGTTGTATTTCTATGTTCAAGAATATATAGTATATATATAAGGGGAGAGGAAAATAAGTGGAAAAATAATACAATTGTTTTTAATTTCAAAAAAAAAAATTTTTTTAAAGGTGTGATCAGCCAATCTGCAATGGTGCGTGTCTTTAATTCCAGCACGCAGGAGGCCAAGGCAGACAGATCTCTGAGTTTGAAGCCAGCCCGGTCCACAGAGCGAGTTCTAGGACATCCAGGGCTACACAGAGAAATCCTATTGTGGGGGAGCGTGATCTCTGGCCCTCAGAGACCCAGTCTAGTGCTGTTTGCCTCTAAAGCTAGAGGTGACTTGAAGAGAGTGGGTACCTGTAGCTAGACTCACCTGCACTGCACTCTCTGATGGCAACCATAATAAACAGCAGGAAGCCGAGTTGGGTCATGGTGGTCTAGAGAAAAGTAAGATGAAGGTCACTTTCTATCCTGACCTTCTTTTCCCACTATCCCTATCTCAGCTCCTAGCTAGTCCTTCAACTACTCCAAGTCCCTTCCTGGCTTTTAACTCAGCACCTTCTGGCTTTACCTAGGACCTGAGCCAAAATTCTTTCTGCC
>NW_022196891.1:68735548-68762672 GCF_008632895.1 Mastomys coucha | reverse complement strand
GCCAGCCCCAAAGAATTAAGTTCTACTCCCTCAGAGATAAGTCTGCGGAGTGAAAGAAAGATGAGGGGAGAGGAAGAGATGTTCAATATCACCCTCAGCTTCATAGGAAGTTTGAGGCCAGCCTGGGATACATGAGTCTTTGTCTCTAAAAAAAAAAAGAAAAAAGAAAAAAAAAAGAAAATATAGACTTCTTTTAATACTTTTTATCGATTCCTAGATAGATTTTGTGATATTCGACATATTTAGTATTATTATACATTCTTACTGTTACATAAAGCCTAGAACAACCTACAACTAATTAGACCTAAGAGTCTCTGAAAATCTAGACTATTTGAAGCTGTCGTAGTCAGGGTTTCTGTTCCCGCACAAACATCATGACCAAGAAGCAAATTGGTAAGTTATTCAGCTTACACTTCCACATTGCTGTTCATCACCAAAAGAAGTCAGGACTGGAACTCACACAGGGCAGGAACCTGGAGGCAGGAGCTGATGCAGAGGCCATGGGAGGGGTGCTGCTTACTGGCTTGCTCAGCTTGCTTGCCTATAGAACCCAAGACTACCAGCCCAGGGATGGCACCACCCACAATGGGCTAGGCCCTCTCCCCTAGATCACTAACTGAGAAAAAGCCTCACAGCTGGATCTCATGGAGGCATTTCCTCTAGGGAGGCTCCTTTCTCTGTGATAACTCCAGCTTGTCTCAAGATGACACCCAAAACCAGCCAGTATAGAAGGATATCACCTTTTGAGATCTTTTTTTTTTTTTTTTTAGCTGTGACTAATAGAAATTTTATCTCAAACTGGCTTAGACAAAAGAAAAGAAAAGCAAATCCATCACCTGATGAAATAATAATTCTGGAAAGAGGTTTACTTGATGTAGCGGCTTCTCTGTAGCCGCCAGCAGCTACGTGAACTGGGTTCCTGAGAGGAAAGATGGGGCTGAACGGGTAGGACGGCAGAGAAGAATGAGGCCGAGACAAAATTTCTGATCAAGGCCCAATGTTTACGTAAGAGTCTGTCTGGGTTTATAAAGGGGAGAAACCCATGCCCCACTATGTTAGGATCTTGTGGCCTCATCAGCATCTTGTTGCTTTGTCAGGAACTCATCCGGCAGACAGGCTCGGCAGGTCAGTAGGTGGTGGCTCCTTGTAGGAAGCTGCAGGACAATAGACTTCACCTAGGTCGGAAGGCTCCACCCAAGGTGGGCTAGCCGGCTGTAGCAGAGCAAGATCTGAATCAGCCTGCTCCAGGCTGGGGGCAGGGCACACTTCTCCACATCTTTCAGTCTCTTGGCTCATTTGGTCTCTACCCTGACTTCATCATTGAGTTCAGTGATAAATGAACTCAAAGTGGTTGACTATTGCCAGCCCAGGCATTACTGTAAGATAATGGAGAATGGCTCATTTCTTCCTGTGGCTCTTAACCCAGAGGCCTCCAGCATGTCATTCCCCATCAGCCAGAAATGAGACAGACCCTCCTGCAATGGTGCTTCCCTGGGAACTGTCTGACTAGGTGGCCTAAACACTCTCGACTTACTTTCGCACAGTTCTGGAAAACTGGAATCCAGGATAAATGTGCCAGCAAGCCTTCCCCACTCCCAGACCTCTCTGCCTAGCTTGTAAAGAGCCATCTTCCCACTGTGTTTCCTCACAGCCTCCTCTCTGGGTGCGCCTATCCCCAGTATGTCCTCTTGTGCTCAAATGTCCTCTTCTATAAAACATTCCAGCCAAGAGCCAGAAAGACGGCTTAGCGTATAAAGACACTTGCCACCGAGCTTGACAACCTGAGTTCAATGCGGATGATCCTTGTGTTAGAGACAGAGACCTGATTCACAAGAGTAGTCTTCTGACTTCCCCAGGTGAGCCATGGTAGATGAATACTCGAATACACACACCCATATGTGTACACACACACACATAGAATAAATAAACAAATAAATAACATAGTATACATGAAAAGTTTACTTATACACACATACATATCAGGAATACCGGATCAAGATCCATCTTAGTTACTTAATTTTATTCACCTTATTTATTTATTTATTTATTTATTTATTTATTTATTGGTTTTTCAAGACAGGGTTCCTCTGTGTATCCCTGGCTGTCCTGGAACTCACTCTGTAGACCAGCGAACTCAGAAATCCACCAGCCTCTGCCTCCCAAGTGCTGGGATTAAAGGCGTGCGCCACCACCACCCGGCCTATTCACCTTATTTTTAAAAACCGTTTATCTAGATATAATCACATTCTGAGACAGTGGGCTAGGGTTTCCATTTAAAATCGAAAGGACCATAATTCACACCAATGCATGTCCTGAACTAATCTCTGGCCAAGAGGCTGGAACTGTCCCACTTGCCTTGAGCTAATCATCTGGACATGGGGCAGGTGCTGGTCGGTTTCATGACAAAGCTCTCATCTGGCCTCTGTTTTGAATATTCTTTAGCTAGCCTTCTTCTATCCCTAGTATTGGTCCATTCAAATCCCTCCGCACACAGGTACCAACCAGAATCTTTATAAAATACAAGCTATATCTAGGAGCGGTGGCATTTGGGAGATAGGGGGTAGGATTATCTGAAGGTCATCCTTGCACTACAGAGTGAGTTCAAAACCAGCCTGGGCTACCTGAGACGCTGCCTGTAAACACAGCGTACTCACCAAGTTATCGCTAAAATCCCATTAAAAGCACTCCTGGCATCCAGCAGCTCATGAAATAGATTCAAAGCCCATACCTTAGAGGTTGTATCCATTACCTGTTGACACATGACAAACCATTCCACAAACTTAGGGATTCGAAATAAGAATCATTTTTGTGTATGAGGCTGCAATTTGAGCAGTGTTTTGAGGTCATAGGCAGCCTCTGTTGTGTCTGGTATCTGCTGGGTGATTCCTATGCTTTCCCTCACCTTTATACTCAGGATGGGATTTTTAGGGATGAATTACTGACACGTCTGAAAGCAAAGCAAGCCGATCCCGGTCGCTGGTGGTCGGTGTGGTGGTCGGCGTGGGTTGTGCAAATGTCTGACAGCCGCTCTCTCCAGGCTTTCTCTAGCTCTAGATGGAACCCAGGTCATTCACATCAACTTCCCATTGCACGGAACTGCCTTAGGCAACAGCAGAATGAAATCTGAGGCGTTGATAATGTAATTGCAGAACCAGCGAGGGAGCTGGGGGTGGGGAGGCGGCGGGGGCGGGGGGGGGGGGGGGAGGGAGGGATGAGAGCAAGGTCGGGAGACTGGAAATTGCCGCAGTTTATGCTTCAGACTGTGCTGGATAGAGTTTGAGTCTCTGTTGTGTGGAATGACACGCTGGAAGTTTGGAAGACGTGCGATGGTTGGACTATGAGAAAACTAGGGCCTTGGGTTTGATTCTAACCCTGAAAAGAAAAGAAAGAAGAGGACATAAAAGAAGTAAGGAAGCTTGCTTTTGAGGGTGCTGCTTTCTGTGGACTTCAGTTCATCATCGGGGGTCCCTCCAGTTTAAAGTGGCTGAGGGAGAAGCGGGTGGGGGGAGATTTGAAAGTATGTGTGGGCCCTGAGGGTGAGTCTTGCGAAGAAAGCCTCTCTCTCTCACACCATCTCAATCCAGCCAGCACCTGTACCTCCCGGGTGATCTGAAACACTTTACTGTCTTTACAATAGATATGTGTTTTATGGTTCAACAAACACAAGCACATACAGAAAGTGGGTAAAGACAAACACAGAGATAAATGAGTTATAGAAAAGCAAATATCTGTGGATTGCCAGCCAAGTCAAGAAATAAAATCTTATGAGTACCTCAAAAGCATCAAGTACATTTCTTCCCATTACAATCCCTTCCCTCCCTCTAAAGTACCTACCAGGCCAGAGGCAAGCCCTTCCTTAAACCTGTCTGACACTGTCAACAATACTGCCTTTGCTGTTGTGTGTTTGTCATTTGGTTTGGGGTTTTTGCTATTGGTTTAGTTTGGTTTGCTTCCTTTTCCATGTGAGAAAAGGTCTCACTATGTTGTCCTGGCTGGCCTGAAATTCAGAGAGATCCTCCTGCCTCTATCTCCAAGTGCTGTGATTAAAGGTGTACACCATCACACATGTAAAACATTTTAGATCTGCTTAAAGGAGCACACACACCACACATGCCCTCGGTATTTTTATTTTATATCATTTCAGGAAAAAAAATGTTTTGTTTTGTTTTGTTTTTAAAGGAAAAGAGGATTGAAGGGACTCTATACTGTGGTGGGGACAGAATGGTGACATCAGTGGCTCTCCGCTATGATGGCAGCTGGCTGCTCACTCAAGTTTAAGCAGACCAGGGAGGTGAGCAGATGAGTGTGAATGCTCCAACTGGTGTCTTTAAAATATTGAGTGGTACACACCTTAAATCCCAGCTCTAGGGAGATAAGAGACAGTTTGAGTTTGACTCTTTGAGGCCAGCCTGGTCTACATAGTAAGTTCTAAGGACAGCCAGGAGACTGTGTCTCAAAGCGATAGATAGATAGATAGATAGATAGATAGATAGATAGATAGATAGATAGACAGAGACAGACAGAATGTTGGATGAAGCACATTTCATGTTTATCTGGATTTCTTGCTTTCTCATAAAAATGACCCAAGCTTTGTATCTGAGGCTAGACCTGAACTCATAATCCTTCTGCCTCTGCCTCCTGAATGCTGGTATTGTTAACTACTTGAAATGTTTTATATTTTTGTATATATTTCCTTTTTAAAGTTTTTTTTTCCAAGACAGGGTTTCTTTGTGTTGTCCTAGATGTCCTGGAACTCATTCTGTAGAACAGGCTGGCCTTGAACTCACAGAGTTCAAATGCTGAGATTAAAGGCATGCACCACAACTGCCTGGCCCCTTTTTAAATTTCAGTTTCATATTGTTTGATGCGCACATGGAGAAACACATTGGTTTTCCTATAGACTTTATAGCTAGCAAAAATATTCTCTTATTCATTGATCTGATTTTCAGATTTTCTACACAACAGTTATCTTATAGGAAAACAATAACTATTGATTCTTCCTTATCGATCCCTAAGCCTTTCTTTCTCTCCTGTTACAAGTATCACCTTGTAAATGTCCCCAGTATCATGTTGACTAGCAGAAGTAAATGACATCCCTTCCCATCGTACAGGGAAATATTTCAGTGCTGTGCAGCTAAATACAATGTTTTGTATATATTTTTAAGATTTATTTTTAAGTGTATGTATGTGTGTACATATGTATGTATGTATGTATGATTATGTGTATGCGTGTGCAGGTACCTCAGAGTCCAGAAGAAGGTATCACATCCTGTGGAGCTGGAGTTACAGGCAGTTGTAAGCCAGCTGATAGGGATGCTGGGAACTGAATTCCAGTTCTTAACCACTGAGCCATCTCTCTACCCCATGTTGCATATTTTGTTATAAATAACCTTTATTGGGTTTTTAAAGTTTCTTATTTTAGTTTTTATGAATGAACATTTTTTATTAATAAATGTGTGCCTATGTGTTGTATCCACTTGTTCCTGAGTGCATTTAGTGACCAAAGGCTGACACGGGCTATCTTCTTCAATCATTTTCCACCTTTTCTTTTTTCTGAGACAAAATCTCACATTGAGCCAGTGACTGGAACCAATTTGGCAAGTCCTGGGAATCCCCCCATCTCTGCCTTCCTACCTATGGGTACAGGAATGTGCCTCTGTGCCCAGATTTTTGTACGGGTCCTGGAGATCCAAACTCATGCTTGCACAGCCAGCCCTTTACCAAGTGAGCCATCACCCCCTGTCCCTGTGAGTCCATTTTTGATAGTAAGTGAATTCAGATTGCACACACCACCCTTTCAGATCTATCAAATGATCATATTGTCTTTCTTCTTAGTTTGCATTTATCACTACTTTGCCAAGAGATGACAAACAGCCTGTTTTTACTTTCTACCTGCAAGATCTGGAACTCTAGTAATCTTGCAGCAGACCATGAAGAAAAACCCCCCTGAGCAACCTCAAGTTCACTTCAAGGAAAGCTCAGGGCCTGAATGCAGGGAGCCCTTCCATAAGCAGTGCCTGTCTGGTCTTTTTTTTTTTTTTTTTTTTTTTTTTTTTTTGCTTGTCTAAATACTGGCCCCCAGTTTGCCCTAGGGATGAGAGAGTCTGCACATACCCAAGAGACGTTATGCAACCTTGCTCCCAAGTTATCCCTTATTGGTAAATAGAGATGCCTAAAGCCAATCATTGGACAGAAGAGAGATGGGCAGGGTTCTCCGGTTCCCAGGCTTGGGGTGTGAGGAGACCACAAGGAGAGAGAAGAATGTGGAAAGAGGAAGACGCCACCATAGAATAGATGAGTCATAAAAATATGGTCATGGGGACTAGCCAGTTGGAGTTAAGGGCTGCCCAGATGGAACATGGCAAATTATAAAATGGGGTTAATGATGAGGAAATAGATTCTAAAGCACAGAGGGTAGATATCTGCCCAGCTGATTAAGGCTTATTATAACAATAAAAGTTGTGTGTCTTTTAAGCGGGAACTCGATGATCAAAGGCAGGGTAGAAACCCCCAATTGAGATTAGATATTTTCTACAACACCTGTCCGATGAAAACATAGTACTCGCTCAACCTGTGTAATGGCCATTCCTCTCACAGCCCCTCCCCACCTCCTATCATCAGCTACCTGTGGCTTTCCCCTGAGCTCCGATGCCACTCAGGAGCCCTTGCTCACAGGTGCCTCTCTGGTGCCACGTGGAGGCTTCATCCCCGATGCCGCCCTCTGGGAGCTAAAGCAGTTCTGCCGCCAGACTCTCTGCAGCAGCAGCTGCAGACACCACCACAGAGTTCTCAGTGCTCCTGGACAACACCCACCCCGCCCCACCCCTGCCTTCTTCCCCGCCGCAGAGGAGACGAGCTATCAAACATAATGCATTTGAGTTTCTCCTAGCAGAGGAGACAGAGCTCAGTGGTGCCCAGCAACTTTGGAAAAGAAGTATCAACTCAAAAGTGAACAAGAAGATGGCTGAGCGGTTGAACTGACTCATCCTCAAGGGAAACTGGTCCCCAGACTGCACGTCTAGTCACTGACCCATGCATACCCTGGTGCTCCATTCCCTGCGCCATCTCCCTGGTGCTCCATTCCCTGCTCCATCTCCCCGGTGCTCCATTCCCTGCTCCATCTCCCCGATGCTCCATTCCCTGCTCCATCTCCCCGATGCTCCATTCCCTGCTCCATCTCCCCGGTGCTCCATTCCCTATGCCATCTCCCCGGTGCTCCATTCCCTGCTCCATCTCCCTGGTGCTCCATTCCCTGTGCCATCTCCCTGGTGCTCCATTCCCTATATCATCTCCCCGGTGCTCCATTCCCTGCTCCATCTCCCCGGTGCTCCATTCCCTGCACCATCTCTCCTGCCTCAGTGTCATTCCTTCACCTTCTGAGGAGTATCACTGCTTCATCCCCTCAGTGGAATGGATCCCTTCCTCCTAGGTGTTACTTCATCCTTGTGCACAGGGTTATCTCTGCAATAGCATGGCCAATGCCTTGTTTACATGGCTCCTTTGGCTGTTCCTAGGAAACTTTTATGAGGTTGGACTTGTTAAGCCAATATTCTCTTTGCAAATTTACACAGCTCCATTGATTCTGGGTCTAAGACCAGTGTTCAAATAAAATGTGTACTTCCTGTAACTTAGCACATTACTTTCTTTTTTTTTTTTTTTTTAAAGATTTATTTATTTTATGTATATGAGTACACACTGCTGTAGCTGTACAGATAGTTGTGAGCCTTCATCTGGTTGTTGAGAATTGACTTTTAGGACCTTTGCTGGCTCTGATAGACCCCGCTCACTCAGTCCCTGCTCTCTCTGGCCCAAAGATTTATCCCTGCTCTCTCTGGCCCAAAGATTTATTTATTATTATAAATAAGTACACTGTAGCTATCTTAAGACACACCAGAAGAGGGCGTCAGATCTCATTATGCGTGGTTGTGAGCCACCATGTGGTTGCTGGGATTTGAACTCAGGACCTTTGGAAGAGCAGTCGGTGCTCTTACCTGCTGAGCCATCTCTCCAGCCCCACATTACTCTTTCTAATGATGGTTCATGTTCATCCGGCGGCATATTGTAGTGTGGGATTTATCTTGCATAATACATAAAGCAATGGTGCAGTCCACCCATGAAGTCTTAGATTTGGTGGCTGGTAATTCTGACATCAGCAGAGAGTTGCTATAATGGGAAAAAGAACTTCCCGCAAGGGCTGGAGATGGCTCAGCAGTTAAGAGCACTGACTGCTCTTCCGAAGGTCCTGAGTTCAAATCCCAGCAACTACATGGTGGCTCACAACCATCCATAATGAGATCTGGTGCCCTCTTCTGGGGTGTCTGAAGACAGCTATAGTGTACTTATGTATGATAATAAATAAATTAATTAATTTAAAAAAAAAAAAAAGAAACCCTGTCTCGAAAAACCAAAACAAAAAGAAAAAGAAAAAAAAAAAGAACTTCCTGCAAGCCTGAAGCCTGGAGCTCCAATCGAGGGCCCAGTCCTAATTAAATGCAATTGGTTTCCATGTTGACTTCATATCCAGTGAAAAGCATTCCTCCTGCAGTTACCCTGATAGTTGGTTGGCAGATCTTAGGTTTTCTCTTTTTTTTTTTTTTTTCTTGGTTTTTTTGGTTTTTCGAGACAGGGTTTCTCTGTGTAGCCCTGGCTGTCCTGGAACTCACTCTGTAGACCAGGCTGGCCTCGAACTCAGAAGTCTGCCTGCCTCTGCCTCCCAAGTGCTGGGATTAAAAGCGTGCATCACCACCTCCCGGCTAGGTTTTCTCTTTTTAAGACTTATTTTTATTATTTCCGTGTGTGTGCCCATGTGCCTCACATGTGCAGATACCCAAGGAGGCCAGAAGGGGGCAATAGATCCTCTGGAGTTGGAGGAGCCAATTCTTTCTCATACAACAGCCCCACTCCCAGCTCATAATATATGCAGATGGGCTAAGTTTATCAATTGGATGTTGTAGCCCAGAATTATGACCCTTGGTATAGAACGGCAAAGTATTACAGTTTGAAAACTAAATGTCCAACACAGCTTCACGTGTTTTATGCCTAGTCCCAGCTAGTAACACCATTTGGGTGGTTCTGAAATTTTTAGTAAGTGAGGTCCTATAACTAACTGTTCTTCTTCCATAGTTACTGTTGTCTCCAAGGCTTATTGCCTCGGTCTGCTAACCTAGGCCTAGACCTGAAAGCTTCTACCCTCCATACAATCTCACCTAAGCCTAGAATGTTTTCAGCCTCTGAGACTTACTGCTGAACAAGATCATCCCTTCCTAATTCTTCCTGAACTCTGGCTGGCTGATTTAACTCAAGCGTTCCTCACCAAGCTGACCGATTCAATCTGGCTTCTCTCTCAGTCTCGAACTTTTTGCTCTATTTGGCCTCACACTAACTCTGGAAATCTGTTCTAATCTTCTGGCTCCTTCTCATTCTGTGGCTTGTTCTGTCTTCACCTGTGTCTAGCTTGTCTGCAACCTAGCTCTGTACCACTGTCTCAGTAAAACCGCCTCCTTCTCTCTGCATTGCCCCTTAAGTAGCCTCTCTTTCTTCTCTCTTCTTTTGAGAGTTGGGCATACCCGATTCTGTCAAATCTTTCTCTGATTCATCACTTTGTCTGCCACTCAGTTAGACATCACTTTCAAACATGTGTGCTTCCTTCTACAAACTAACTTTACCTTCATTGTTTGGGATTACAGGTGTGTACTAAGGTTATACTTGTATTCTAGCCAGAGGGGTTAATGGTATATAAGGCTGAGAGCCACACTTCAATTATAAGAAGTGTTTATTCAATAAATAACAGAATCTCAGGAGTTCACAGTGGGATCAAATATCCTGCAACAGGGTCTAGTTAAAGAAAGCAGGAAGAGCAGCAGCTGGGGATTCTCATGTCCAACCTGATGAGATTGGTTCTCTGGATCAGTCATCTGCTCATCCTCCCTCTATGTGTCTCCGTGTTTCCTCTGTTTTCTTAAAAGGATATAAATCATGTTGGAATTAGAACCCACCCTAATCTAGCATAATTCTGTTTTAAAGAATTACGTCTCCAAATCATGTTTCTAAATAAAATTGCATCATTACATACTTAGAAAAAGGACTGCAACATATCTTATTAGAGACCATAATTTAACCCACAATAACAATTATCATCCAATGCCTCTTCAAGATTTTTTTAAATATATGTGTGGGTGTGGGTGTGGTGTGGGTGCAGGTGCGGGTGCAGGTGTGAGTGCGGGTGTGGGTGTGGTGTGGGTGTGGGTATGGGTGTGGTGTGGGTGTGGATGTGAGTGTGGGTGTGGGTGTGGGCTTGGGTGTGGGTGTGAGTGCCGGTGTCCATGGAATCCAGAAGAGGCCATTGAAGTCTCTGGGTCTGGAATAACAAGAAGTTATATAAAATGGGGCTTTTGGGGGGACTGCCATCTCCCAAATAATGATACAGAGACATATCTATTTATGAGTGCATAGGCCTTATACAGCTAGGCCTGTTCCAGGCTAGCTCACAACTCAATTAACCCATTTATACTAATCTGACATCTGCCATGTGGCTCATTAGTTAACTCTCCTTCAGTCCCAGCCTGCTTCTTCCTCAGCATCTGGCTGACGAATCTCCCATGCCTGACTCTTTTTACCAGAGTTCTCTCTCTCCCAGAAGTCCCACCTTCCTTTCCTATTAGCCACCTGATTTCTATTAAAACCAATCAGAAGGCGAGAGAGAGTGTGTTTAGGAAATTTGATGTGTGGGTGCTGAGCAATTGGCATAACAATACCAAAGTCTGGCTGTAATCAGATCTCTGCAATCAGAACAGAAATCAGCACTTGTATAATACAGAGGCAATCTTTCCACAGTGCACAATAATATTATCCCAACAGTTGTGAGCTGTTGAACATGGGTTCTGGGAACCACACTTTGATCCTCTACAAGAGCAGTAATGATCTTAACCTTGGAGCCATCTCTGCAGGCCCTGTGCCTTAAATCCTGTCTATATATTTCTTTATGTGTATTTATTTATCTACTTGCAAGCCAGAGCTATTTCCTCTAAATTGAAACATTCCTTCCTGAAAAGACAAGAGCGGCTTTTAAGACTCTAGAAGTAAAAGAAACATAGAAGGCTAAGGAACTAGACACAACTTACAGGGCCCAGAAATGTCCTGAAAATTACACAATCACAAAATCTTTCTCCAAGCTTATAAAAGTCGTAAAGAATTCCTGGGAGCCAGACGGTGGTGGCACATGACAAGCAGGCAAATGTCTGAGTTCAAGGACATCCTGGTCTACATAGTGAGTTCCAGGATAACTACATAGAGAGGCCCTGTCTCCAAAAAACAAAAAACGAAAAAAAAAAAATGAATTTCTGGGAAAAGAGACTTTCTAGTAAGCTAAACTGCTTCCTACCCGTGCAGGGGTCTCCTGAGAAGCAGATTTATGAGTTGTCAACCATGCTGGAAATGGGGCGCTTTGGTGAGGTACAGTTGCCTTTTTGAGTCATCTATACTCCAAAAAGTAATTCCTCACCAGATCCTATAAGACTCCAGTAAACTCAGTTGTTCGGTGAACTGGACTTGGATGGAGTCATCTTCGGTCTATCATCAATGCCTACCTGGGGTGAATAAGCATCTGCTCATATCTTCCCCGGAAGTCACACATTTGTTTCTGGTGTCCAGGTCTGCAGTGGTCTGGATGTTTCTGTCCCCCTCAAAATCCATATGCTGAAACCTAACACCAATATGAAGAGTATTTTGAGGTAGTGACTTTTAAAGCAAAGGTCATAGGAGAGGGCCCTCCCGAGTGGGTTCCTTGCCCTTTTAAAGGTCCCAAAGAGATACCTCGCATCATCCACCAGATGGGTAACAGAGAGACAAGAGCTGTGCATGAGGAAGACAACAGAACCCAAACCTGCCGGTGCTTTGATCTTGAACTTCTCACCCTCCAGAACTATGAAAAATAATTCTATTTAAAAACCTGGAAGCTAGCTGGTCAGTGGTGGCACTCGCCTTTAATCCCAGCACTTGGGAGGCAGAGACAGGCGGATTTCTGAGTTCGAGGCCAGCCTGGTCTACAGAGTGAGTTCCAGGATAGCCAGGGCTACAGAGAAACCCTGTCTCGAAAAACCAAAAAAAAAAAAAAAAAAAAAACCTGGAAGCTAGAGAGATGGCTTGGCAGTTCAGAGCACTGGCTGCTCTTCTAGACGTCCTGAGTTCAATTCCCAGCAACCACATAGTGGCTCACAACCATCTGCAATAAGATCCAATGTCCTTTTCTGGTGTGTCTGAAGACCATGACAGTGTACTCGTATATATAAAATTAATAAATCAGAAAAAAAAAAGCCCTGAATGGCCTCCTCTGGACCCTCACCCCCTGAGACCCTGAGAACATGAAACTATGGGAGATCTGCCCCACCCCAAGGTTGTGAGAGCAGGAGAGTTGGCCCTGCCCTTCACTGGCTGCAGGGCTAGGGGGGCCCTGTACTTCACCTGGGCAGCACAGCAGAGGTGACCCTGGTGGTGAAGGTGTGGGTGAGCTGGCCCTGAGGACATGATAGCAGGAGAGCTGACCCTGCTCCTTGCTGGGTGAAGCATTGGGCGAGTTAGCCAGGGCAGTGCTGGAGAACTCACCCTGGTGGTATAGACCCAGGAAAGCTGGCGGGCTGACCCAACTCAGCTACCTCCCCCAGACCCAGATCCAGGGCCTTGAGTTGGTCCACCTGAAGCAGAAACTTCTGGTTT
Source organism: Mastomys coucha (assembly GCF_008632895.1). Taxonomy (NCBI): domain Eukaryota; kingdom Metazoa; phylum Chordata; class Mammalia; order Rodentia; family Muridae; genus Mastomys; species Mastomys coucha. Next base: position 68,749,961 of record NW_022196891.1, on the reverse strand, counting down.
CTTTGGAAAGTCAGTTATGTCAAATGATGTTTTGCTAGGATACACAGGCAAAAGGATATTTTGCGAAAGCAGACATGTGAAAGGTGAGACATGATGTTTAGAAGGAATATAAATATGACCCCACAGACAGTGGGATCTGGAGCACTGGTTTGCTTTGTTTCACCTCCCTAGTCTTCTCTGATGACACGCATGTATTGCTCCACCTTGTATTGTGTTAATGAGCTTTGTTTGTGGTGACTTCATAGAAAGAAACTTGCCAAGGTAGTTCTTGTGATGTTCCTGCAGCTTCTTGCCACTTTCACAAAATCAGGCTGATTGGTGAGCCTTGCAGTTTCTTCTGGATTGAACTGCCCTTGCTGATTTGTGTGTAGTATCTGCCAAGTGGACTGGACTGCACTGCTGATGTATATTTGGTGTTTGCTAGTAGACTGGACTGAGAACAATGAAGATTAGAATCACTCCAAAAAACTATTCCTAAACAGGTCCACTTTCACCCACATCCCAATGACCTTTCTTCTCCACTACCTCTGGTGGGTGGTAGGCTAGGGGGGAGGTTGAATCCTTTTAAAGTAGGCTATAAAAAAAAAAAAAACATATATGTGCCTACACTTACCCCAGCATCTACCCATTCTATGACCTGCTGGGACAGGTGAAAGGACTGGTCCTGCAGACCCAAAGCTGCAAGATCTCCATGACATAGAACAATAACAGGATATCCAAAAGAAGTATCTGTAATTATCTAGTATAGATAGTGGAGTAGAAGGCAGGATCTCGAGACAGACCAATGACTCATTGCAATGAACGTTTGCTAAAGATGTGTGGAAAGGGTACACTGCGTGAAACACCGTGACATATTACAGCTTCCAGGACAAAACCTTTTATTTAAATCCTATCTTGTTTTATTCTCTTTGTGTGCAGGGCGGTGGGGGTGGTGAGGTTTGCAAGGGTGGCGATGGATGCTACAAAGGGATGAGGAGGTGAGCAGGATTAAGGGGCAGGATGTGAAATTCACAAAAAAATCAATAAAAACTTTTAAAAGGTGAAAAAATAGGAGCAAGCTAGTAAGCAACACTCCTCCATGGCCTCTGCATCAGCTCCTGTGTGGAGAGCTGCGATGTGCCTCGCTTTAAAGATGGCGCAGGCTCCCTCCCGCCTTCTGCTAGCCCGACAGCGTGTACTCTCAATGACAAGCAAGTCCTTAATTGGCTGTGCTTGTCAGTCGCACCTGCTTTCGTATAAGAGTGGCCTATCTGCTGCACCTACGTGGCTCCCAGGGGTTGGTTGGGCAGGAGTACTTAAGCCTGCTCAGGCTCCGCCCCCCACCCCCCCCACCCCCCCCCCCGGGGTCAGAAGTCTTTCAAGGATCCTGAATAAAGCTGCAGGGAGGAGAGCTCAAAGAGTCGAGTCCTTTTTGCCGGGCCAAGAGGGATGCTTCACTCCTGCTTCCGGATTTCTGCTCTGTGTGAGTTCCTGCCCTGACTTCCTTTGATGATGAACAGTGATGTGAACATATAAGTCAAATAAAGTCTCCCCCCAAAAAAAAGTAAAAAAATAAAATAAAATAAAATAAAAATTTAAAAGCCTGAGTGGATTAAGAGAAGCGTTCAGTCACTAATGCTTTAGAGTGTTAGCAGAAAAAAAGCAATGTGCCAAAAATAAGAGACATAGCCGTAGTAGCAACTTCATAGGGCATCTAGGGAACAGAGCTTTCAAACCAGTCTTCCTGCTTGGTGTACTAAAAGCAATAAAAGAGATGATGGAATACGTCTCAGATAACTGAAATTTTATGTTTAAAATTGAAATTTTAGACTTTGGGTTTTTTGTTTGTTTGTTTGTTTTAGTTTTGGTTTTGTATTGTTGTAAGACAGGATTTCTCTGTGTAGCCCTTAGCTGTCCTGGAACTCACTCTGTCGACTAGGTCACAGAGATTCATCTGCCTCTGCCTCCCAAGTGCTGGGAATCAAGGCATGGGCCACCACATCCAGCTATATTTTAGGGTCTCAGTGCCCGAATGCCTTGGGTTTTAAAAGAACTGACAAATGGAGGATGGCTTGGTAGGTCAAGTGTCTGTTACCCAGCATAAGGACCTAAGCTGAGATTCTCCACCCCAGTGTAGCTGAACATCTGCGACCTTAACACTAGAGGAAGAGAGAGGTGGAAATAGACAAATGCCCAAAGCATGCTGGACAGTCAGTCTAGCCAATCAGTGTATGCCAGGTTAAATGAGCGACTCCATCTCACATACGATATGAAGAAGAGTAGCAGAAGACACCCAGGGGGACCTCTAGCCACACACATCGTGTGCACACACATACATCATGTGCACGCCACTTGTGCACACACACACACAATCATTCATACTCATATGCTGTATCACAGAACAGAAACAAAACAGCATTCAAAGAACAAACAGAGTTTAGGCAAAGTTACCATTCTTTACCTTTGGGATTTGCTGCTGTTGCTTTGTTATATGTATAAACGCATTGAAGCCAGGCGGTGATTGCGCATACCTAGATGAAAGGGTTACAGGCAGGTGGGAGCTCCCTGAGTCAATGCTGGGGACCTAGCTGGAGTCCTCCGCAGGAGCAATCCGTGTCCTTAGCGGCTGAACCCTCTCTCCAGTTCTGCATTGGGTTTTTTTTTTTTTTTGGTTGGCCCATACCACGTGATCCATACCCTCTTGGACTTAGGGATTTCTGGATCAGTTTGATAAAGAAACAAACAACTTCCACTATTCTCCAGCCACGATAAAGGTGCGGTACAGCTTGGTGATCAAGGGTGTCGTACCCGACGACGTTCAACCCCAAGCACTGGAAATAAGTAAGCACAGAAGTCCTACGTTGCTTTTTTACTTTCACAAAACTGTAGAGCACATTTCTGTGTTATTAAATAATCCTTTAAAAAAGCTTTGAGGGCCCCACCCCTCTCACCACCCTGACTGTAAAAGGAACAGGGAAGCTACTCTCACAGAGGTATCAATGACTGCAGACTCACAGTTGAGAAAGAGGGACACAGAAGGCTTCTATGACAACACCTACCTCCACACACTCACCCCAAAGTAACAGCGTCAGAAAAGGAAGCCATCAAAGAAAACTCGAACATCAAAGAGGTGCGATTGGGATGCTGAAATGTAGCCCTCCACAGTGACTTCCGGTAGGCTGTGCAGTGAAGGACTCAGCTTTCCTCAGAAAGCTGGCCACTCAGAGTTTCACCATACTCCAGTGAGCATACAGACAACACCAAACGGACCTGGTTTTGTTTTGTTTTTGTTTTTTTTCAAGGTTTTTTTCCCCCTTTTTTGGGGGGGGAGGATCGGGTTTCAAGAAAGATCCAGCTGGCATGGGATGAAGTGGAAACTTACGTGTTCTTTGTAGAGTCAGTTGAGTCAGTTGGTGTTTTGCTGGGGCAAACATGTGAAGGAGTGTTTTCCTGACGTGGACACAGGTGAAGAAGACTGACTCGTGAAGGAATGTTTTGCTGAAGCAGACCCAGGAGAGAGGATGCTCTGCTAAAGCAAACACGTGAAAGGACACACGATGAAAGACTCCTAACAACACGCATGTACTGGTCTGCATGTACTGGTCTGCCTTCCACTGCGTAGTTGAGCTGCATTTGTCGGGATGCCATAGATAAAAACACGCACCAGAAAACTTCTGGCGGTGTGCTGCGGCTTCTTGCTCCCTCTGCAGACTCAGGCTGATCAGCAGAGTGATGTCAGCCGAGACAGACAGACAGACAGACGCCTGTGCTAAGGCAAGACCCCGAGGAGGACACGTGATGTTTGGAGGGTTATAAATAGGACTCAACAGACAGTGACAGAGGCTGAGCGTGGCTTGCTTAAGAGGTAGTGGTGCCACACTTGTGAGTCTTGAGTCTGCTCTGATCTTCAATTCCCTGAAAGAGGCACAGCTGAGAACCTCCGGCTCGCTCGCCCCGAGGCTGAGGCCTGGCTGTCTCTGCTAGGTAGTGCCACTGCTGCTGATTCCTGTTTGCTATGCCGACTCTACCGAACTGGACTACTGGGGTAGCCGTGAAGTGTTTGTGAGTGGATCGAACTGTGCTGCCTGATGACCTGTGAACTGAACTACCGATTTCCAGACAGCACAGACGAGAGTTGCTCCAAGGAACCTTTCTAAACAGATCCTTTTCTTTCTTTCCCACCACTTTGGTGGGTGGTGGGCTACAAGGGAGGTTAAAGCGTTTAAGAACCATCATTAAAAATAGGATTTGAAAAAAAAAAAGTAGGATTTGAGCCGGGCGGTGGTGGCACACATCTTTAATCCCAGCACTTGGGAGGCAGAGTTCAAGGCCAGCCTGGTCTACAGAGTGAGTTCCAGGACAGCCAAGGCTATACAGAGAAACCTGTCTCGAAAAACCAAAAAAAAAAAAAAAAGAAAAGGATTTGAAAAATTAAAGATACAATGGAAGGACTGCGAAGTGAGCTTGATCAGGGTACATGTTGTGAAAGTCCCAAATAATCAATAAAAATATTATGTTGAAAAAAAAAAGAAAGTTGGTGTTTTGGTTTTTGTTTTGTTGTTGTTTGGGGGGGACAGGGTTCTGGGGCGAGGCGATCGAGACAAGGTTTCTCTGTGGAGCCTGGCTATCCTAGAAGCTGCTGTGAGGACCGGGCTGGCCTCACATTCAGAGGCCACTACTTCCTGGGGGCTAGTATTAAAGGCATGAGCTGCCACTACCACCACCCTGCATTTGGTTTCATTTTAGATTAGCCTTTTCTCACTAAAACTCACACTCCTCCTGTCTCTGCCTTACCAAGGCTGATAAGTCAGGCAGGCACCACCCCTACCAGGCAGAAAAGATTTTCAATGGAATTAAACCCACCTTCTCCCTTGCTGCATGGTAGAGGGACTCTGCCACTGAACTGTACTAATTTTTTTTTCAATTTTTTTTTTTTTTTAAGACAGGGTTTCTCTGTGTAGCCCTGGCTGTCCTGGAACTCACTCTGTAGAGTAGGCTGGCCTCAAACTCAGAAATCTGCCTGCCTCTGCCTCCCAAGTGCTGGGATTAAAGGCGTGTGCCACCACTGCCCGGCTTTCAATTTTTGTTTTATTCTTACATGATGGAGCTGAGAATGAAACTCACTTCTTCATGCACGGTAGTCATGTGCTCCCTCTATGGGGGACTCTATCCATAAAAGTCGTACTGTGATTTTTAATTTTTTTTCCTTCTGTAATTTTTTTTCTTTTTCCAGTTCTAAACACATTTCTGTTTTATTATGGCAAAGGTGGAACTGCCACCGTCTCCACAACAGTAAACCAGTAAAATTTATCCCAAAAATAAGTCAGTACAAAACAGGTCTGTTTCAGAATTTTAAAAAAAGGAAAAAAAAACTTTACATGAGTTTTTAGATCGTATTTTAAAACAGGGAAGAAGGAAAATAAGAAATAAAAAGAAACAAACAAATCCACCATTGTCTGCACGGTCCAGTTGCCAACCCTCCCTCTAGGCGTCCCAGACGAGGTTTCTGAGTCCCGTTACTCGCGCGGATTTGCTCGGTTTGCTTTAGCTGGTGTCCCTCCTCGCCTGATAAGCATCCAGCTGTGCGTCCAACTCCTCTGCAGAAAGCTGCTGCTTCGAGCTCCTGCCCGTGCCTCTGCCTCTTCCCTGCCTGCCTCCGCCTGTCCCTCTCCCGGTGCCGCCACCACCACCAAACCCTCCAGAGCCCGGGTTTCTGCTTTGTGCGGGTCTCCGTCGTGCATCCACCGGTGCCGTGACAAGCTGGATGCTCATAGGGCGGCCATCCAAAGGGACGCCCTTGTACTGTTCCATAGCCTTCAGGGCGTCTGCTCTCCGTACAAAGTGCACACCCGCGGTCCCTAAGCTTCGTCCGGAGCGATCGTAGTCCACGGCGGCTTTTTTCAGCGTTCCAAACTCAGCAAAGAGTTCCCGGAGGTCAGCATCCGACACGCCGAAGTCCAGGTTTGACACAAGGAGCTTCCCATCGGTCTGCGCGCCGGCTCCATCCCCGAAGCCGCTGTCGAATAGGTCGTGCTGCCACTTGTCCGGAAGTTGTTTCGGTCGGCTGTACGGCGCCGGCCGGTTCCGGCCGCCTCGGGCGATGGCCGGTCGGTTCCTTTTAGGCCCGCCGCCTCGGTTCCCGCGTCGCTGGCTCCGGTTCAGCTTAATGATGTCGTCCAAAGACATGTCCATCTTGTCGGCCATGGCGGGCGCGGCTTCGGGCCTCGGGTCCTGTAAATTTGTTCTCTGACGTTTACTTTTCTTTCTTATGTAAAGGCCTGGCTGGCCCGGCGCTCGCTCAGCAGGCCAGACGAGGACTCAAATTCAATTATTCCCCTGCCGTGACTCCGCCTCTACCCCCAGCGCTGGAGTTACAAGCGCACCAAAATCGCCCGAGTCTGTGAGCTTGTCAATGTGGCTTTCGCTCTGACCCCTGGTGGCCGCCCAGCGCCTAGCGACCACGGGGGACAAACTCAAGGCACTTCCGGAAACCGAGCCTGCCGGCCCCGCGCCTTCTCGGCGACATTTGCATACCCACAATGCAGTGCACACAGATGGCTGCATGATTTAAAAGGATAACGTGCTTTTTTTGTTTGTTCTGTGTTATTCATTCTATCCCTTAACGTATCGGAAGCGTTAAAGATGTAGCTGGTAGAAGTAAAGGGGTCACTGTTTTGGGGAGGAAATAGTCACCATTACTGTCCTAGGAGATATAGTCGGCCGAGAACCGTACACCAGGACGGCTGGGGTATACTCTGGTTTCTCTTCAGATCGTATAAATCTTTCGCCTTTTACTAAAGATTTCCGTGGAGAGGAACAATTCTGAGTCTTAAACCAATTTTTTGAGGCCTTGCTTATGTAAGGCTGCTAATATTGTCAAAAGAGTAGACTGTGGTTCCTTAACTGCTGTATTCTATTTCTCTCGTGTTAGCTACTGTAAGTACTAGTTAAGAGGTTAGGATCTTTGTAGGTATAACGTCTGCAAAGCGGGTTTCTTTACTCAAGAGCTATGCTGTGGTCTCAGTAAACGTGTATGTAGCTCATTATTAATGTCTTAGTTTATGGACTTAGAGCAGGCGGTTTCCCAGCGCTTCCAAGATATAGCTCATGAAGAACTAGCGCCCCCTTCTGGCTTCTATCCGCACCATCAAGGGCTCAGATAGGCGGGCAAAATATTCATACAAGTAAGACGAGTACATTCCAAGAAATAAATGCAGGAGCCACTCCACAAGAAGGGCAGGTTACCCTCAGAGCTGTGGGAGGAACTAGCCCAGGATGCAATTCCCCTTCCCTACCCCCGCCCCAAATAAAGTGGAAATCACTATCAACTAGAGCCTACTCTCCCACCCAAATCCTTTCCCTTAGGGACGTAGGTAGGTAGATGGTCCCTTTGAAATACTTCACAGTAATAAGAACTGGGAACAAAGTGGCAGGGACCTCAAATGCAGAAAAGCCCTTGGTCTGCTTGGAAGCTCTACCTTCCCATAGAGGCATCAAAGCATCTTTTGGCTTTGCTGTCTCGGAGAAACAAAACAAAACCTCCCTTCTAACCTCTCTGGAATTCCTTCTCTGAATTTGCAAAACAAAGGACCTGAAAGCCAACAGTTTTGGTGACTCTAGAGGCCAATGAATAGTCAGGCACCTTAACACTCCAAGCTATCCATGGCTGAAGCAAGAAAGTTATCATTTCGAAAGACACCCCACTTTTCTTTATCATCAATAAAGTGAGGTATTATCAATAGGTGAAGACGGGGAGTATAGGGAATTCAAGATCCAGCCTGGGATACCTGCCTAAAGAAGAAGAAGAAGAAAAAAAAACAGGATGGACATAACGTGGCTAGCCTAACCTGTCCAGCAGAGAACAAAAGAGTGTTCACAATTGCATCATTTGCTTTCCCGTTACTGTGATAACAAAATCAAAGAAAAGTTCATTTTGGCTTAGGAACCCAAAGGGACATAGCAACAGGGGAATGGAGCAGAAAGTACATCACATCTTCACCTTTAAACACAAGGCATTGAGAGTAAACTGGAAGCAAGGCAAGGCTATAGCTCTCAGAGCCCGCCCCCAAGTCGACATCCTTCTGCCAACACAGTCCGATCGAAAGGTTCTGTATCATTCCCCCGACCCAGCACCTAACTAGGGATCAGGTGTTCACATACCCAAGCTCATGGGGGACATTTCTCCCTCAACCCACCACAATAATGGAGTATGGCTCTTCTCTGGAGAATTGTAGGCTTAAGTTGACCCCTAAAGATTGTTTTAAGGTTTATAAATTCATGATAGCCGAGTACTTGTTAGATCATATTTAGCTTTTTTTAAGTGTTGGGCTCACCGTCTGCTCCTCATCCATGGATAAAACATAATTAAAGGAAAACCAAAGCAAGGCTTCTTGCTTGGGAGGAGAGGGGCCAGACAACAGTAAGGAATGTCATAGGTCAGAACACCACCGCTAACATCATTAGTCAGGATTCTCCAGAGTCGCAGAAGTCATAGGATGTCTCTATACATTAAGGGAATCTGTGGTGATGACTTACAGTCTGCAGTCCAACTAACCCAACAATGGGCAGCTGTGAGTGGGAAGTCCAAGAATCTAGTCGTTGCTCAGTCCCACGAGGCTAGTTATTTAAGCTGGTCTTCTGGAGAAGTAGGTTCCAACAGATGTGCTGGCAAGTGCGAGCAGAAGAGTGAATCTTCCTTCTCCCAGTGTCCTTATGTAGGCCTCCAGTAGAAGGTGTGGCCCAGATTAAAGGTATGTGTACCACCACGCCTGGATCTGGACCTTGCTTGGTCCCAGACTGACCTGGAACTCAGAGATCTGCTTGCCTCAATCTCCTGGGATTAAAGGTGTGTACTACCTGGCCTAAGCTTTTAATGGCCGTTATGCCTCAAGGTCTCCACATCAAGATCCAGATCAGAGGGCTGGCTCAGTGGTTAAGAGCAGTGACTGTTCTTCCAGAGATCCTGAATTCAATTCCCAGCAACCACATGGTGGCTCACAACCATCTGTAATGGGATCGGATGCCCTCTTCTGGGGTGTCTGAAGACAGCTAACTACAGTGTACTCACAAACAGTGTATATATATATATATATATACATATATACTGTTTATGTATATATACATATATAAATATATATATACACCATATATATATATGGTGTATATATATATATGGTGTGTGCCACCAGCGCCCAGCAAATAAATATTTTTTTAAAAAACAAAACAATCAAACAAAAAAGATCCAGGTCAGAAACCTGTGTCTTCTAGCCTCAAGATCTGGATCACAGGTATGTTCTCCATTTCTGAATTGTAGTTCATTTGTCAAGTTAACAACCAGGAATGGCTGTCATACACCATGACCAAGACAACTTGGGGAGGAAAGGATCTGTTTCTGACTGTACTTGTAATCCATCACAAAAGGAAGTCAGAGCTGGGCAGTGGTGGCGCATGGCTTTAATCCCAGCACTTGGGAGGCAGAGGCAGGTGGATTTCTGAGTTTGAGGCCAGCCTGGTCTACAGAATGAGTCCCAGGACAGCCAGGGCTACACAAAGAAACTCTGTCTCGAAAAAGCAAAAACAAAACAAACAAACAAACAAAAAACAAAAGGAAGTCAGGGCAGGAAACTGAAGGCAAGAGCTAAAGCGGAAGTCATAGAGGATGCTGCTTCCTGACTTGCTTCCTATGCCTTGCTCAGCTTTCCAGTATAACGCAGGGCCACCTGCACAGGGGTAGTACCACCCCTGGTGAGCTGAGCCCCCCACATCAATTATTAATCAAGAAAATGACCGGTAGAGTTGTCTATAAGCCAGATTTCTGGAGGCATTTTCTTTTCTTTCTTTTCTTTTCTTTTCTTTTTTTTTTTTTTTTTTTTTTTTTTTTTTTTTTTTTTTTTTTTTTTTTTTTTTTTGTTTTTTTTGTTTTTTTTGTTTTGTTTGTTTGGTTTGGTTTGGTTTGGTTTGGTTTTTTTGTTTGTTTGTTTTTTCAAGACAGGGTTTCTCTGTGTAGCCCTGGCTGTCCTGGAACTCACTCTGTAGACCAGGAGTGGAGGAATTTTCTCAATGGAGGTTTCTCTTCCCAGGTGACTCCAGCCTGTGACAAGTTGACAAAAACACCACGGGGACAACGTACCACAATGCCTTATTTTGAAGGTTCACCAGCTGGTCTCACAAGTTTATAAAGTAATGCATTCTCGTGACTGTAAACTTCTATAGTGTATAGTACTGTCCTGCACACTTCTAGATCGTTCTCCAGTAATAAAAAACTTTAACAGGAGTGAAAACTCTGTGCTTGTTCTGTCATATAAAATACTTGTAAAGCCTAAAGGAATAAGGACTGCATGATAAGCAAGGGGGAAAAAGCGTTACATCATACATGTTTCCGTGGAGCACATTTATTATTAATTATATTTAATTATTAATGTCAATGCCACCTCTCTATGATTGCTTGCTTTGTTATCTGTGACAAAAAAAAAACCAAACAAACAAACTGGGTAATCCTAATTGTTCTAAATTATTAAATATGCCCTGAAAATCCAGGAAATAAAGCTCATTTCTTTGCTTTAAAACAAAAATTGCCATGAGAGTCCATTTCACCTCATTTCTGTCTATTTCCTTTGCTGCCTGGTTGCTTGGGGAGACAGTCATTCATGTCTGCTTCTGGCTAGATGTATGAGCTCTGCCAGGGATCACTACTCGCTAGGGGTCGGCAGAAAGGAGTGATTTGATGAGAGACCAAAGGAAACCGCCAGGCTCACCTACAAGGATACACCAGAGAACTGGGGAATTAGACAGCAGGTGTTCTTTGTAATTCCAGGAATGTATATCACTCCTCCTGAAGAAAATCTCAACGTACTGATAGATTCATTTTCTATTTTTATTCTAAGTTGAAAGACTCAGCAAAGAGCCTTAAAATCTGTTCTTCCACGGTGGAGCTTATTAATGCCTGGCCAAAGGGGGCCCTTACTGAGACGAAAACACTAAGGTGAAGCACCACTCCTGGGGTAAGAAGCAAGGGAAGACACAGATCCAGTAGGGGCCCCTGGGCAGGAATGCAAGCCAGCATGGTTTACTGGCTGGTTTTGTGTGTCAACTTGACACAGGCTGGAGTTATCACAGAGAAAGGAGCCTCCCTTGAGAAAATACCTCCTCCATGAGATCCAGCTGTGGGGCATTTTCTCAATTAGTGATCAAGGATGGGAGAGCCCATTGTGGGTGGTGCCATCCCTGGGCTGGTAGTCTTGGGTTCTATAAGAGAGCAAGCTGAGGGGCTGGAGAGATGGCTCAGCAGTTAAGACCACTGACTGTTCTTTTGGAGGTCCTGAGTTCAAATCCCAGCAACCACACGGTGACTCACAACCATTTGTAATGAGATCTGATGCCCTCTTCTGATGTGTCTGAAGACAGCTACAGCATAATGAATAAATCTTTTAAAAGAAAGAAAGAAAGAAAGCTAAGCAAGCCAGTAAGTAACATCCCTCCATGGCCTCTGCATCAGCTCCTGCTTCCTGACCTGCTTGCGTTCCAGTACTGACTTCCTTTGGTGATGAACAGCAATGTGGAAGTTAGCTGAATAAACCCTTTCCTCCCCAACTTGCTTCTTCATCATGATGTTTTGTGCAGGAATACAAACCCTGACTAAAACACATGGACTCAAGAATAAGGCCAAGAAGTAAGAAGTGGGCTGAGACAGTAACAGGGACATGGTTAGAAAAGCAAAGCCTTAGTGGGGGCGGTGGTGGCGCACGCCTTTAATCCCAGCACTTGGGAGACAGAGGCAGGAGGATTTCTGAGTTCGAGGCCAGCCTGGTCTACAGAGTGAGTTCCAGGACACAGCCAGGACTATACAGAGAAACGCTATCTCAAAAGAAAGAAAGAAAGAAAGAAAGAAAGAAAGAAAGAAAGAAAGAAAGGAAAAAGAAAAGCAAACCCTTGCCCATCCTTGAGGAAACTCTGATTCCTGAATTGTAAAGTGGGGATAGTAACATGACTCCCACAGCTAGGCTGAAGCTCAAACAGGACAATTTGAGTAACACTCAAATAAATAAATAAATAAATAAACAAATAAATAAATAAAATAAAACATGGCACAAATCACTTATCACTGAATGTTTCGCAGTTGCTCAGAGGGTTAAGAGCACTGGCTGCTCTTGCAGAGGACTGGAGCTCAGTTTCCAGCACCCACTTGAGACAGCTCACAGTTTCCTGTAACTCCAGTTCCCAGGCACCCTCTAGGAGGAGCTCCTGGCCTTTAGGAGCATCTGCAGACACATTCACATAAACACACACATATGCAAGTAAAAATAAAACAAAGATTTTAAAAACAAACTCCGATTCTACGCTGGATTGACTCAGCCTGAAATTCTTTTCTGGGACGAAGCCAAGGATCTGGCTTTACTGAAAACAATGAGAGACTTTTCCCCTGCTGGCAACAGTTACAGGCTGTATCTGCTCTGGCTCCCATCAGGTGATGCTGTTGGCTATACGTTTTTATGACGATATGAAGTGGAAACGTATGGTTTCTTTGGAAAGCCAGTTGTGTTGGTGTTTTGCTGGGGCAGACACGTGAAGGAATGTTTCACTGAAGTGGACGCAGGTGAAAGGATGTTTTGCTAAAGCAAACGTGAAAGGATGCATGAAGCTAAGAAGGAATATAAGGCGAGCAGTGGTGGCACATACCTTTAATCCCAGCACTTGGGAGGCAGAAGCAGGTAGGTTTCTGAGTTTGAGGCCAGCCTGATCTACAGAGTAAATTCCAAGATAGCCAGGGCTATACAGAGAAACCCTGTCTCAAAAGAAGGAGGAGGAGGAGGAGGAGGAGGAGGAGGAGGAGGAGGAGAAGGAGAAGGAGAAGGAGAAGGAGAAGAAAAGGAGGAGAAGGAAGAGGAAGAAGAAGGAATATAAACTATATAAACTAAACCCAACAGATGGTGGATGACGCCTGGCCATTCCTTAATGATCATTGTTTGTCATAACTTCATAGAAAAAAACACACCAAAAACCTTCTGGTGGTGTTCTGGAGGCTTCTTGCTGCTTCAGAGGACTTGGGCCGATTGGCAGTGTGATGTCACCTGATACAGACTCACAGAGTTTTATTGAGACAGACACATGTGGTGCTTTGCTGAGGAAAGACCCATGGCAGGACGTGTGATGTATGGAGGAGTTTCATTGGGACTCAACAGATAGCGATGGCAGGCTTGCATAGTGAGCTTTGCAACGCTTTGCTGATCTCTAGTCTTCACTGATCTTCACTTGGTTGAGAGAGGCACGGCAGAGAACTTTTCCTGGCATTTCTGCTGGTCCTTGTCGCTCCTGCACTCATGCTGATTTGGCGGAGGCCTGGCTGTTTCTGCTGGGTCGCGCCACCGCTGCTGGTTCATGTTTGCTCTCCTGACACCACTGAACTGGACTGCTGACAACTCTGATTTACTCCCAAGAACGATTTCTAAACAGGTCCACTTCCCCTGCATCCTAGTAACCTTTCCTTCTCACTACCTCAGGTGGGTGGTGGGCTAGAAGTAAGGTTAAGGCATTTAAATACCCTTATTAAAAGTAAGTTTTGAAAAAAAAATCAAAGCCGAGGCCTGGAGAGATGGCTCAGCAGTTAAGAGCACTGACTGCTCTTCCAGAGGTCCTGAGTTCAATTCCCAGCAACCACATGGTGGCTCACAACCATCTGTAATGGGATTCGATGCCCTCTTTTGGTGTGTCTGAAGACAGCTACAGTGTATTCATATAAACAAACAAACAAATCTTTAAAAAAAGAAAAGAAAAATCAAAGCCAACAACAATACTCCCCCCAAAGTGTTTCTGTAACCATTTAACGTTAAACACAGGTAAAAATCTCATTTGAGAGACTAGGATTCCTCTCAGTAGCAGAGCACCTGCCTGGTGTATTCAAGGCCCTCAATTCAACACCAGAAGGAGGAAAAAAAAAAAAAACAAAAACCTCCAGTATTTGAATATTATTTAAATGGATCCTTTCATATACTTTCTGTGTCCATTCTTGGCAAAAGTCTTCAGGCATCACACTGGCCCCAGAAGGCCACAGTTTATTGGCTACACCAAGGAATGCACCTCCCAGAAACAGAAGGAAAAGATGAGGCTTTTGTACATGCTCCTTGGCGCAAAGGTTTGAAAGCATCAGCCTAGCAGGACTTAAGAGAAGACAGTATAAAGCCAGGCAGTGGTGGCGCACATGCCTTTAATCCCAGCACTTGGGAGGCAGAGACAGGCGTATTTCTGAGTTCGAGGCCAGCCTGGTCTACAAAGTGAGTCCCAGGACAGCCAGAGCTACGCAAAGAAACCCTGTCTTGAAAAAACCAAAAAAAAGAGAGAGAGAGAGAGAGAGAGAGAGAGAGAGATGCCAAGCACACTCGTCTACTCCAGTCACATCCATAATATCGGGGATAAAATCCTGATAAAGGATAAGAGGCAA
>NW_022196891.1:68715003-68734800 GCF_008632895.1 Mastomys coucha | reverse complement strand
TTAAAGAAATACACTCAGATTTTACACCACTCGTGTGTAGTCTATATGTCAAAGCCGAATCCCGTGCCCACCTGGCCAGAACCCATGGTGCCGAGGAATAAGGGACCCCACAAGAAACCCCGGTCCGAGGCAGAGAGAGAGAAGACGGTATGAATGAAGAGTGAATGAATGAATGCGAATGAGAGCGTGGGAATGAACAAACCGAAATGCTCTCTTTGCCTCTCAGTAATGACAATCACCAGCCTAAGACCTGATTTTCAAGCTGCAAAGAACAAGCAACGTCTTACCGGATTACGTGGATTAATCGCGGGTGATGCTATGAAAGTTCAGTTTAAAAGATCACACAGGTCTAATCACTAGTGCCTTTAGCATAAAGGGTTGCACGATCCTAACCAATTCCTCTTTGCTCGGCCTCACCTCATCCCACCGCTTGCTATACGCTTGCCATTTGCCCTGCTTCCGTTAGCAAACTACTTTCTGTGTCCAATTTTTTGCCACAAATTTTTTTCAAATACCCCCTTTCATTTTTTTTTTTCCCAAACTATTCTTCACAATAAAACCCTGGGACAAGGTCAAATGCCTTTAATCTCAGTACTTAGAAAGTCAAGGCAGGTAGATCTTCGTGAGTTCAAGGCCAGCTTGGTCTAAATAGTGAGACTCTGTCTTGAAAAAAAAATCAATAATAGTAATAGTAGTAACAGTAGTAGTAGTAATAGTAATGAAAAACTTTGGAGCACCTTTGTGTCACTTACTTAGTCAGAAGAAGCAAATTATCTGGTTATATCAGGTCCTACTGGAGTCTAAAACCAACCCATCAAGGCTGTAGAGTCCCAAAGCCAGGCTATTAAAAACTGAAGTTTCGCTGGGCAATAATGGTGCAGGTGTTTAGTCCCAGCCAGAGGCAGGCAGATTTCTGAGTTCGAGGCCAGCCTGGTCTACAGAGTGAGTTCCAGGACAGCCAGGGCTGTACAGAGAAACCCTGTCTCAAAACAACAACAACAAACCCTGAAGTTTCCAGATAAAAAAAATCTTGGGCTGGTGAGATGGCTCAGCGGGTAAGAGCTCTGACTGCTCTTCCGAAGATCCTGAGTTCAGATCCCAGCAACCACATGGTGGCTCACAACCACCCGTAATGAGATCTGACGCCCTCTTCTGGTGTGTCTGAAGACAGTTACAGTGAATTACGCTGGAGTGAGCAGGGCCCGGCAGAGGTCCTGAGTTCAATTCCCAGCAGCCACACACATGATGGCTCAAGGCCATCTGTACAGCTACAGTGTACTCATATATATAATATAAATAAAATAAATCTAAAAAAAAAAATCTTAACCTAACATGAGATCCTTCAAGGTTGGTTGTCATATCAGAACTTCCTGCTTATGGAGAGTTGGAACACTGCAGATTCAGAGCCAAATTATTGTGAGCTATCTTTAGTCCCTTTAAACAGACCTTCATTGCCCACATCTAAATCTACCTAACATCTTTTCAACTATCAAGCAAAATATATATATACATATATATATATACATATATATATGTATATATATATACGAATTTAGCAAACCAGTGGCTTCTACGAACCTAAAATCTAAAAACTAGCTGTGATCTAACCCTGTAGTGCCATCTCCCGCTGTGCCGTAATCCTCCTGCCTGGGGTGCCCTTCAACATGTTGGAAAGGTGTCTGGACGTATGACTTTCCTTTGTTTCATGACCATAAAAATTTCATGAACTATAAAAACTTCATGAAACGACTTTCGTGTTAGGACACGTTTTTCAAGTCAACCGTAACCCATGGTCCTAGACCCTGGCCGTTCATATTTGGCTCAAGAAAAACACTCGAGGCGAAAGCTGTATAGCCACTGACACTGTATCGAGCAAACGTGACCCACAGAAGACAAAAGCATCCACACAAATGGACAAACTCAGAGAGGAAGCCCGGAGTAAGAGCAGCTTCAGGGACTGAGGTAGGGGGCAGGAAAGAAGGTAAGCCACCTGCTGTCATAGGGACAGGCTCGTTAAACATGCCGCTGTCCAGACAAACTCGAAAACCCAATGACTTAATACAATGGGGCTTTAATGCTTACTAATGCAAAGTCACTGCCTAATTCTGAAAGGCAACTCGGCTCATCTCACCTGAAGGCCTTCGGGACTGCAGAAGGGATAGAGCCGGGATAGAGCCGTAGGCCTCGCAAATTCACAAGACAGTTCGGCTCGCTCATCACTTCCATCTGGAATTGAACTATGTCCATTAGTGCTGGAAGTCTACCATTCTAAACTAGTCAAATGTCAAGTGCCACCTCACTGCTGTCCCCACTTCCCTTGCAATTAGGTTTCACCTAATATAGACGGAGTCAAATTCAAGGATGTCACCCGCAACCCCCTCCCTTGTGTGCACACAAGCACTCTCTCCATCAAGAAGTGGGTATAGCTAGCTGGGTGCGGTGTCCTTCACCTTTAATCTCAGCATCTGGAGGCAAAGGCAGGCATGTCTCTAGTTCAAAGCCACCCTAGTCTTTATAGGGAGGCAAGACAACCAGGGCTACTTAGTGAGCACTGTCTTAGAAACAAAGACAAATTGAGGTGCCATTCCCAGCACCCAGATGGTAGCTCAGCTCACAACCAACCACCTGTAAATCCAGTTCCAGGTGATCTCCTGACCTCAGGGTGCACAACATACACCCAGACACACACACACACACATACACGCACACGCACACACACACACATACACACATACATACACACACACACACACATAAAGCAAAACCATAAATATTTTTTAAAACATGTAATATACCGGCTGGTTCTGTGTGTCAACTTAACATAAGCTGGAGTTATCCCAGAGGAAGGAGAGCCCCTTGAAGAAATGCCTCCATGAGATCCAGCTGTAAGGCATTTCCTCAATTAGTGATGATGGGGGAGGGGGAGATGGGGGGGTATTGTGGGTGGTGCCATCCATGGACTGGTAGGTAGTCCTGGGTTCTATAAGAAAGCAAGTTGAGGGCTGGAGAGGTGGCTTAGTGGTTAAGAGCACTGACTGCTCTTCCAGAGGTCCTGAGTTCAATTCCCAGCAACCTCATGGTGGCTCACAAACATCTGTAATGGGATCTGGTGCCCTCTTCTGGTGTGTCTGAAGATAGCTACAGTGTACTCATATACATAAAATCATTAAATAAATCTTTAAGAAAGAAAGGAAGGAAGAAAGGAAGGAAGGGAGGAAGAAAGAAAGGAAGCTGAGCAAACAAAGCCAGGGGAAGCAAGCCAGTAAGCAGCACCTCTTCAATGACTTCTGCATCAGCTCCTGCCTTCAAGTTCCTGCTCTGTGTGAGTTCCTGTCCTGACTTCCTTTGGTGATGAACAGCAATGTGGAAGTGTAAGCTAAATAAACCCTTTCCTCCCCAACTTGCTTCTTGGTCGTGGTGTTTTGTGCAGGAATACAAACCCTGACTACAACATGTAGTGAGAGGGTCTAAAGAGATGGCTCAGGGGTTAAAAGCACTGGCTGGTCCTCAGAGGTGCTGAGTTCAATTCCCAGCAACCACTTGGTGGCTCACAACCATCTAATGGTAATGGGATCCGATGTCCTCTTCTGGTATGCCTAAAGAGAGAGCACTCATAAATATGAAATAAATAAATAATTTTTTAAAATGTATTAAACGGAAATTGCTTCAGACTGAGTTCATTGCGGGGCCCAAAACAAACCAGACCAAACCAAAAAGAAAATTCTGCTCAACCAGACTGAAAGGTTAAGGAAACAAATACAACCCCAACACAGCCTTTTTTTTTTTTTCCTTCACAAATAAGAGATTCCAGTCTCTTGAGTCATCACAGTGAGGAAGTCTCTTCTGCTTTAATTTTTACAGGAAAAACAAACAAACAAACAAACGAATAAACGAACCACCAAGCAAATCTCCCCAGCCCCAGATCGTTCTATTTCCTTATCACTCTCAGGAGACCCAGCTTTGCTCCAGTCCAACAGGAGTTGTCCTTCGGTCCTGTAGAAGGAAGACTGCCACCATTCATGAGTTAATTAGAGGCCTTTCCCTCCCACCCTGGATGGAAAGAGGAGCAAACATCTAGTTACAGATCTAATTGGCCCAGGGGTAACCTACAGTGCACATGCTCCCACCACTGAGCCACACAGCCCGCCCGCCTCAGAACCTGCTCTAGAAAGAGAGTAGAAGCTCCTCCCCGACCCCAGCAACGGAAGTCACATCAAGAAGGAAAGTTTCATTGACAGGAGTGACTCCTCTCTGCACCAGGAAGGGAGGGTTAACTAAACTTCAGACTCCTGTCAACAGAGAAGGACTGACTCAAATCTGCAAAACAAACTTTACCCTCACTCGCCTTCTTGTCCTGGCTCTCTCACGCTCACCTCCTTGGTTTCTCCCAAAGAAGGCATTTTAAAAACCTATTCAAAGCCTTCCTGTTTGAAACAGCCTCTGGCTGTTCGCCAGGTATCCGTCAAGTATAAAATAAAAACCCTTTCACCCATGGTTTTATCTTCTAAGGTTTCAGTTAGCGCTGTTAAACTGCAGCCCCAAAATATGGGATGAAAATGTCTAGAAACTTAGAAAAGAATCATGTTTTTTAAGTCTCATGCTGTTGTGGGAAAGCATGACAAAACCTCACACTGCTTTGCTGGTCTGCTCTAGGACCCAGAGCATCACGTTCCTCCCTCGGAGCAGCTGTGGTGTTAATATGGAGAAATAACAATGTAATGGACGTGCATAGAGTCCGATATTGCTGTTACCCAAAGCATGGGAATCTCCTCACCTGGAAAGCCAATATCCAGGAGGCAGAAGCTAGCAGATAGGAAATCAGGTTTAGTCAAGGACTGATGGAGGGTCTAGCATCCCCCAAAAGGGCCATCTCAGGAAACTCAGGCATGAGAAAGGGACTCTTACATGGGTGGGTGTATGGGGCATGGGCAGCAGACCCTATGCTAAGTAATATCTCTAGTCATCTATGGTATAAGTTTTCTTTTCTTCTATTTTTTTCTTTCTTTTTTGGGGTGAGGTGTGGCTAGTTGAGACAGGGTTTCTCTGTGTAACCCTGACTGTCCTGGAACTCTCTCTCTGTAGACCAGGCTGGTCTCTCAGAGATCTGCCTGCCTCAGCCTCCCAAATGCTGAGATTAAAGGCGTATGCCAACCCTGTCCAGCCTTCTCTATGGAACATCGTAACTGATCTCAACTTCCTAGGGCTTTTTTCTGCCTCGTGTATATATTTATATTAGATTTAATATATACTATATATTAAACTATATAACATATATTAGATTTATTTATGTGCCTGCATGTATATATGTGAACCATGGAGGCCAGGAGAAGACATGAGATCCCTTGGAGCTAGAGTTAAATCACAGACAGTTGTGAGCTGCTAGGTACATGCTGGAAATCAAACCCTGGTCTTTTGGAAGAGCAGTCAGTGCTCACGACCACTGAGCCATGTCTCTACCCCCCTGGCCAACTCTTAGATCAATTCTTTTCCCTGAGCTTCTTCAGGGTCCGTGTTGTCTATTACTGGCACTCACTACACTGCTGCTGGATGCACCCAGAGAACTTGGGACAGGGAGTAGACTTAAGCCTAAATTCTCAAGGAGCATGTGTTCACCGGACAGTGGTGGCACACACCTTTAATCCCAGCACTTGGTAGGCAGAGGCAGGTGGATTTCTGAGTTTGAGGCCAGCCTGGTCTACAGAGTGAGTTCCAGGACAGCCAGGGCGACACACAGAGAAACCCTGTCTCGAAAACCAAAAAAAAAAAGCATGTGTTCCTCCAAGAGCCGTGGTCGTTCAGGCAGATGCTGCCCTCCACTCTTTCCAGAACCTTTTGAGGCCTGTACTGATTACGGCAGGATTACTCACACGACCTCGCACAGAATGTCAGCAGAGAGTTTTCTGGTCTTTGATTATCAAGTTTCAATGACCAGAAAGAAAAAAATTTTTTTTAAAAAAGAGAAAACAAATACATAGTTTATCTTTATTGTCCAAACTAGAACAACTCATCTTTTCTGCCCCCTCCTACTGAGTGCTGGGGTTCCCGGCAGGCAACACCGTACCCGGCTGTCATTCTCCTTTTATTTAATAAGTGTATACCCCCCAAATCATAAAATATTTTCATGTTTCTACGTGTTCTCTATAATTATTATTCAATAACTGGATAAGCCTCCATCGGTCTCCACGTTCTGGTTTAACAATCTGCTTATTGTGCAGGGCTTGGTTCCCTTCCAGCTTGTTACTTTACAAATCACGCTACAATGAATGTCTTTCACATGTATCTGCATACGTCCCTTGCTTTGTTTAATTGTCTCCTTGGGGCTTGTTCCCATGAGAGACATCGCTGGATTTCAGGGTGTGAACAATTTTATGGCCACTGACACATGCTGCTCTAATGGGTCCCCAAAAGGTTGTGACTACTTACTAACCCGCTCACCCAACAGAGTCCCTCCAAAACGTAACACCTTCAAGATAAAGGTGAATTATGCCCTGGTTTTTTGTTTGAGTTGGGATGGGTAAAGGTTAGTGATGTAGTTCTGAGGAGTTTTCATTGCTGTTTCATTGAATATTAACACAGGAAAAAGTGGGTTCTCAATTTAAATGCCACTTGCGATCATTTGCTTTTCTTTCCGCATTTACTAGCAGTAAGTAGAACTCAGGTACACCTGACACAGGGTGATTCCAAAAGCTAAACTGCCACAGAGCCCTCAACTGCTGCAGACCACCACAACCTGTGGGGCAGTGGGTAGTTCTGACAGCCGGAATCCAGTAGAGCGGCCACCTCACAACCCCGGAGACCCACTGAGCAAAGTAATTTGTTCACAAGGGACGGTAGGAGTTTGGTGATAAGCTCCTGAGACCAATGGCTCAGATTTCAGCCCAGACCCCTCACAGCTGCCCCTGCAGGAGATGTGTGCTCTATCAGGCAGACACTGCCTCAAACTCCCAGCATTCTAGCTGGACCTTACACACAGTCATCTGACCACAAGCCAGGCATGCCACGCCCCATACAATAAAAGGGGTGGTTTGCCCCCTCCTCACTCTCTTACTCGCTCACCCTCTTGCTCTCTTACTTCTCTCCCCTGTCATTCTCACTTCTTCTTGCTCTCTTGCTCTCTCTCTCCTCTCTGCTCTGTTCTCTTCTCTGCCTTTCTCCTTCTCCTTCTTTTCTTTCTCTCTCTCCTTCCTCTCCTTTCCTTCTCTCTACTCAACCAGCATATTTCTCCTTCCTACAATAAAATAACTCATTTGTACATTGCCCCTTTTTAATTAAGGCGCCCTGCAGCAACAGGCCAGCCCCAGGGAGAGAGAGAGCGCCTCAGCCAGGCCGAGGTCGCAGCCCAGGCCCCCTGCTTTGGAACAACACAACCTAGTAATATTTTTGGTTTTTTGTTTGGTTTGGTTGTCTTTTCAAGACTGGGTTTCTTTGTGTGGCCTTGGCTGTCCCTCCTGCCTCTGCCTCCTGAGTGCTGTGATTAAAGGTGTATGCCACCATCGTCCTGCATAAATAAATTTAAAACTACCATATGGTTATGGAGAACAGGAGGAGCACAAAGACACACATATGCAGGTCATAAGAACCCATTGGACATTTTTTAATTTTCTTATTCCTTATTTATTATTTTATGCATCTCAGTGTTTTGCCTGCAAGTACTTTGTACATGTAGTGCCTGTGGAGGCCAGAAGAGGGCATCAGATCCCCTGGAACTGTAACAGATGGAGCCACCATGAGAGTACGGCAAGAATAGCAAGTGCTCTTAACCACTGAGCCATCTCTAAATCCCTCAAACTAAGTAGTTTAAATTACAGACATTTAGGAGCTGGCTAGGCGGCTCAGTGGGTAAAGCTCAGAAAACTTGACTACCTTAGTTCAAACCCCAGAGCCTAAGTAAACTAAGCAAAGACAGTAGAGCACCTTCTCCATAAAGAGGCCCTCTTCCTCTAATACCTGGAAGTATTCCCCTGAATGTTTGAACACACACACTTTTTAAAAAAGAAAGTTCGAGGCTAATCTCTACAACAGACCAAGTTCAAGGCCTGAGCCACAGAAAATCTTTCCACAAAGTAAACCCAACACTCTGGAGGCAGAGATCCCTGGGAGTTCAAAGCCAGACAGAGCTACATAGTGAACCCTATATGGGAGGCAGGGGTGGGGGGCTGGGGGACAGGGGTGGGGTGGGGGTGGGGACAGAGCACAAGATATTAAAGGAGCGGGGATCCTCTTTACAGCAGCTTCCTAAAGCACATTCCACAACCTCAACATCATTTTTCAAAAACCGTCTTGATAGGTGTGCCTGTGTGCGCATGCGTGTCCAAATCACCGCCCACCTTGGTGGAGTCAGCTCTCTCTCCTGCCTGCTTATGGGTTCTGAGGCTTAAACTCGGATGCTCATGACCCACTGGAGCCATCTCGAAGGCCCTAAGTAATGAAGGCTTCTCATGATCCCTTTTCTCTGTTTTCTCTCCTTGTCCACAGATAATTAGCCAGCAGCCCTGCCTACCTGGCAGGGCTGTCTCCACCCTCCCATGCCCCGCTCCACCCGGCAACACACAGGGCCCTGCCTTGCCTGGATTGAGTAAACTTCCTTTCCGGTTCAGGCCTCTCTTGTGTACCTCAGAACCGGTCTGTCCGGGATCAACTCTCGGGTGGTAGAATGAAGATCTCAGAAATACTGGTGGAGCTGGCAAAGACTGAGTGTGCCGTGTGACTGGAAGAATAACAAACAGTACCGCCCTTACACACGTACACACGCACGTACACACACGCACACATATGCGCACAGGCAAGCGCACGCACACTCACGCAGTACCCCAGCACACCACTGCGTGGCTGTTCTAGCTCAGACCCAAGACTCCCTCTTTGTTGTTGCACCTGAGCTAACAGGTGAAGCCAGGACACATGAGAAACACACATACATTAAAATCTGCAAGTAAAAATACAAAAAAACGAAACCCCCAAGCGTCGATCCCCTCGGCTATGTCCAAATCAATGGGGTACTTGTCCGGACCCTAAACTTTTTGTGTTCACTAATCGTCCATGGGGACACTGTAGAGGCAAGTTAGAGAAGGCCCTCAGGAAGTACTGTGAGAAGTAAGACCCTCAAATCCGTTTTCAGAGAGGGCACATCTGGATGCTTCCTCTGGGACAGTATACTGCTGCTGCGGCTGCCCCTGCCTCTGCATCTCTCCCAGGTCCAAAAGACACAACCCCCAGGGAGTGAGGGGAGTGGTCAAAAACTGCTGTAGAAAAGAATTTGTGTTTTAGCTCGAGGTCTACATCCTTTTGATGGAGGCTGCTAGGCAGGAAGAGAGGAATGAAAAGAGTTGTTGCGATCCAGCTGCTTCCCGGGTATGAATTGAGACGGATTGTACACCTGTCAGCTTCCTCTCCTACAAACGCCAAGCACCAGGCTGACGTTTCTGAGGCAGACAGGAAGCAAATGCCTCCCTACCCTGTCTGTGGCCATCCTCCAGACATATGAACGCCGATGGCTGACATCTTTGGACACAAAATAGCATGGTTCATGGCAGTAACCCCTTTTACCAGGGACTGGGTCATTGTTCGGTTACACCCTTTGATGGAGAGCTTTCCTAGTACAGACGAAGCTGTAGACACCCAGCGATGAAGAATCCTGTTTCACAAGCTAAGACCACAGCCTACCATGCATCTCTAATTCCACCGCTTAGGAGGAAGACAGGAAGATCAGGAGTTCAAGACCCTCCTAAGCTATATAGCAATTTTAAGCCTAGGCTAGGCTACATAAGCTATTGTTTAGGGAGAGGGAGAGAGAGAAGAAGAGAAAGAGGGAGGGAGGAGAGAGAGTAAAGAGAGAGAGTGGGCATTTTACAACATTAAGAAGACCAATCTTGAATCTAGAAAAGATTGGTCTCAGCTTTAAGGTTTTTTACTCCCTAACCATTAAACCATCCTGTCTCCCCAGCCCCCACCATTCATACACTTACACAATAGAACCTTATGTTATTAAAAACTTCAGTACTAGGCCAGGAGGTGGTGGCACATGCCTTTAATCCCAGCACTTGGGAGGCAGAGGCAGGTGGATTTCTGAGTTCGAGGCCAGCCTGGTCTACAGAGTGAGTTCCAGGACAGCCAGGGCTACACCAAGAAACCCTGTCTTGGAAAAAAAAAAAAACAAAAAAACTTCAGTACTATTCACTAGTACTGTGGAGCTGCTTGTCGGGGCCTTTCTAAAGGACAGAAACTAAAGTGAGGTATGGGAATAGGGATGAGATGGCCAATCCATTTGTCCCACCAGGTGGCTCAGTGCCTCCCCCAGTTCCCCTCACAAGGCCACCGGCTCTCATTTAGGAGGTGACATAACCCAGAGCTCTCTCTCTTCCTGCACCTTTGGCCTCCAGCAAGAACATCTGGAAGCCGCTTTGGGGGTCCCTGCCCTAACTGAGCCGTTTTTATCTCCTGATCTCATCAGAGGCCTGAGGATCCCTGTCTCAAAAAAGGAAAGACAAATTTAGACAAGGCATGGCGATACATGCTTAAAATCCCAGCACTCAGGAGGCACAGGCAGATAGATCTCTATGAGTTCAAGACCAGCATGCTCTATGGAGTGAGTTCTGGGACAGACAGGGCAACACAGAGAAACCCTATCAAAAAAAAAAAAAAAAGACTAAAAATATCTCCTGTTTCCATTTAAATTGTTCAAAGCAGATGTGGGGCAAGCCAGGATCTGAAAGAGATTTAAGGATGACAGACAGAATATGTAAATATATAAGCCCAAGACCTATATAAATTGGATTTTTTTTTTTTAATTTCAGGATGGTTTCTTTTTGTACATTAGCCAGAACCATTCACCTGCTATTATTAAAGACCATTTTCCTTTATTGATCTCTAGATGGGCAGAGTGATCTCTCACTGGGGAGACATATCAATTCTAAAGCATAAGGAGCTAATGTTTTTCTTCAGCTAGACATCTCAAGCAAGGATATTAAAAGCGACAAGCTGGTGACTTTGAGTTTAATAATTGAATAGAATCACTAGTAGAACTCCTTCCTCGCCCTGCGTCTGAACAATGTACCCCATGAAATAGCATTTCTATTATTCACAAACTTCTGTTGTTTGTTTGTTTTGGGGTTTTTTGTTTTGTTTCGTTTTTTGTTTTTCAAGACAGGGTTTCTCGGTATAGCCCTGGCTGTCCTGGAACTCACTCTGTAGACCAAGCTGGCCTCGAACTCAAAAATCTGCCTGCCTCTGCCTCCCAAGTGCTGAAATTAAAGGCGTGTGCCACCACCGCCCAGCTCTGTTGTTTGTTTTTTTAGATTCATTTATTTTTTTATGTATGGGTATTTGCCTCCATGTGTATCTATCCACGGTGCCTGACACTCTGACAGGCATGAGATCCCCTGGAACTGGAATTGTGAACAAGTTTTAACTCTGAACAGTTGTGAGCACCCACTTGTGTGCTCGGAATAGAACCTGGGTCAAGGACGACCATTTGGGTGCTCTTAACGCTGAGCCAGCTCTCCTGCTCCTCATTGGATTTTTAAAAGCTTACTTCATCTTTAAACCTTGCTAATTGCATCCTTTGAGTGGTGTAACTTAAAAAGTCATTATGAAGACTTTCTCTTGAAAACCCACACCCATATTTGGGTGTGTACTGTCTTTTTCCTTTGTGCGGCTCTTTAAATACCCACGCTTCAACCTGAAGGTTGTACCATCTCTTATCTCTACTTAGTAAACCCCATGACTCTTTTTCACTCTGACTTGCCCTGGAACTCTTGTCTGGACTGTAGCCAAGGATCCGCCTTTACCCGAGTTAGGTCCCTAAGCAGTAGACTCCGCAGGCTGTTGACATCAGGGCTAGGCTCCATCGCCCCACCACCACAACGGGCAGTTCCGCACTTAAGTGCTTCCTACTCATAGTGTTTCACACCGAGCCTCCTCCCAGCCCCATTTCCCTGAATCTGGATGGTCAACAACGGGTATGGATGCTTCCCACAAGAATTGAAGATGTAGCTCTGTTGCAAGAGTGCTAGCCCATGTGTTTTATGCAAAGCCCTGGGTTGGATCCGCAGCCACGCACCAAACCGGAAGTAGTAACTTAGCACTGTAGTCCCACTTGGGAGGTAGACACAGGAGGATCGGAAGTTCATGAGTATTCTCAGCTCCATAGCGTATTTGGGATCAGCCTGGGGTATGTGAGACCCTTTTTTTTTTTTTAAGATTTTATTTTATTTTATGTGTATAAGTACATTGTAGCTGTACAAATGGCTGCTGGGGTTGAACTCAGGACCTCTGCCGGACTACACCCCCACCCCCCCACCCCCCACCCCGGGCCATGATTATGTTTGTAATCCCAGCATCAGAGAAGAGGAGCCTCATGACTCTGTAGGGCTCACTGGCTGGCCAGCCCTAATATAGTCCTTGCCTTCCAGGCCCCAGTGAGAGACCCTGTCTCAAAACACAACGTCAACAGTTCCTGAGCAACGCCACCAGAGGTTACCCTCTACGTGCACGAACACACACAAAGACTTATTGACCAGACTCTTATATGGCTTCTAACAAGTTAAGGCATGTCCCTGGGCTGGCCCTAGATGATGCCTTAAAGTGCCTGCCTGCAAAGTCTCAATGCTGCCAAGAAACCTGACTGTTTATTCTAGTCAAAGCCTGGTAATACAGACAGGTCCTGGAGCAATCTCATGGAGCAATTACTTGAGAAATGGGGATATGGCTCAGAACATCTGGCTTTCAAGAATTTTTCCTCTCCAACACACACACACATGACTCGCTGCTTCTCTACTCCTTTTTTGATTAAAATCTAACACTCCGGACTGTCTTCTCCAGAACCTGGACACTGTTTCTCTGAAACACTAACATTCAAGTTCAAGGAAAATGTTCTCAATGTAGCTCCCAGCCAGTGAGGCACCACCGGCAAAACACTATCTGTTGGCTTCTAACTCCAACACCAGTATTTCCTAAACCTGAGATGTAAACCAGGTGTGATGTCTCATGCCTATAATCCCTGCTATCAGGAAAGAGGTTAAGGTAGGATTACTATGACATTGAGGCCAGCCTAGGCTACAACATGAGTTTCAGGCCAGCCTGGGCTACAGTGTAAGGTATCGACTTTTAAAATAAATAAATAAATAAATACATGAAATTGGGGGCTGGCGAGATGGTTCAGTGGGTAAGAGCACTGACTGCTCTTCTGAAGGTCCTGAGTTCTGATCCCAGCAACCACGTGTGGTGGCTAACAACCATCCGTGATGAGATCGGGCACCTCTTCTGGTGTATCTGAAGACAGCTACAGTGTATTATGCCGGAGCGAGCAGGGCCAAAGCAAGCAGAGGTCCTGAGTTCAATTCCCAGCAGCCACATGATGGCTCACGGCCATCTGTACAGCTACAGTGTACTCATACACATAAATTAAAAAAAAAAAAAACTTTAATAAAAAAATGCGTTGTTGTTGAATGTTCATTTTTCACCTAGATAGGATCAATTCACAAACCCAGACAGCTTAGTCACACGGTCCAATTCCCTTTAATGTGTCTAATGTAGTTTAAGTATGACCAGTACCATTTTATGACTGTTACTGAAGAGATATTAAAGAAACACTGTTCACTCCAGATAGAGAAAAGAGAAACTGACAGAGCAAAGAAAGGATTCCCTCCAAGTCCAGTTTGGTGAAGCAGTGAGTCTCTGAGTACGCCTTATAGGATCATGGATGACTTAAAGGAAGTGCACCACTGGAGTCTTCTTCCTGCCAGGGGGTGGTGCACACCTGGAGGCAAAGGTGGGTAGGTCCCTGGGTTCAAGGCCAGCCTCACCTAGTGAGTTCAAGGACAGTCAGGGCTACCCAGAGAAACCTTATCTAGGAAAATAAATAAATAAAATAAAAATTTTAAAAATCCTATTCTTATCATGAGAGGCCACCCTTGAAGAGTCCCAACTCCCTTTCCTTCCCTTGTCTCTTCTCTCCTCTCCTTTCCTCTCCTTTGTTGGAGATTGGTTCTAATGCTTTGATTCAGTCAGGAATCCGCATGTCCAAACACTAAAGGTCCTTGTCCCCAACTGGTTTTTGATCCATCAATAAAGATGCCAGTGGCCAGTGGCTGGGCAAAGGGAGATGGGGTGGGACCTTTAAAGTTTCGTGGGCTAAGATTCAGGAGAGAGGAGGAGGAAACAATTACCATGACAAGGGACGTAGGAGCTGCAGGAAATAAAGCTAACAAGCCATATTAAGAATTTGGGTAAGTGGCCACAGGTCACTTCCCCGACTGGGCCAGGGGTAGCAGGGAAGATTTAGGAGTGCCCAGCATTTGAGGTAGCCAAGGCATTTTAAAAATTATCTGGGGTGTGTGTGTGTGTGTGTGTGTGTGTCTTCCATTAGGAGAATCCAGATAGCTCCTAGGTGGGTATGTGCAAGTGGGATCCACTGGGAGCCAAAGCAGTAACACTATAGCAAAAACTCATCACTCCTTCCCCTCCCTTCCCTTCCCTTCCTTTTCCTCTCCTGTATACCTTACCATCTCCTGTGAATTCTAGCACCTTCTAAGACCCTGTGCATCTGGGGCAGGTGAGAGGCAGACAGGAGGGCTGATTAGAACCTCAGGCTGGGCTGTCTTTGAGAAGAGAGAAAGGGGTAGGGAGAGAGGTCTGAAAGGTTTTACACCAAGGCTAGGAATTAGCATATGAAGGGAACCAGTCCAAAGAAAACTGAACCCTGGACCCAAGCCCACCTTCCCACTCATAGCAGATAGAGCACATACCAGAAAGCCCACCATCTACAGATGACCCAGAGAGCTCATGCTTTACGAACGCCCCCAAAGTCCCAATCCTTCATGTAGGTGCCTTTACAAAGTGCACTTCCTTTGGAAGGGACTTCTTGTCAAGAGCTTGTTTGAAGGTTCTAGCAAAAGAGGGCAGATCAGCTGAATCAACCCTGGAAATCAACTAGACGGCAGATGCCCCAGCCAGGTGATACTAAGAGGTGCCAACCGAGAGATCATCACTGTTCCCATTGGAAAGCTCTGGAGGGTTTCCGGGGAAGCCAACAGTAGACTGTGCAGAGTGGCTCACAGATGGAGGGACCAAGAACAAAGCAGTCTGCTGGGCGGTGGTGGCCCACGCCTTTAATCCAGCACTTGGGAGGCAGAAACAGGTGGATTTCTGAGTTCGAGGCCAGCCTGGTCTACAGAGTGAGTTCCAGGACAGCCAGGGCTATACAGAGAAACCCTGTCTCAAAATAAATAAATAAATAAATAAAATAAAATAAAATAAAAGAACGAAGCATCTCCTGCTTCCGGTAGGTCTTGAAGACTGGAGTCCCAGGTCTCTGATGAGTCACCCAGCTTGTCTTTTTTTTTTTTTTTTTTTTTTTTTTTTTTTTTTTTTTGGTTTTTTGAGACAGGGTTTCTCTGTGTAGCCCTGGCTGTCCTGGAACTCACTCTGTAGACCAGGCTGGCCTCGAACTCAGAAATCCGCCTGCCTCTGCCTCCCAAGTGCTGGGATTAAAGGAGTCCGCCACCACCGCCCGGCCTGAACTTTTTTTCAATTAGATATTTTCTTTATTTACATGTCATATGATTTCTCCTTTCCCAGTTTCCCCTCCAAAAACAAAGCAAAACAAAACAAAAAACAACAAGAACAAACTCCTGTTGCCTCCCCCCTTCCCCATGCCTGCCACCCCACCCTCTCCCACTTATTGGCCCTGGCATTCCCCTACACTGGGGCACAGAACCTTCACAGGGCCAAGGGCCTCTCCTCTCATTGATGACTGACTTTGCAATCCTCTACTGTACACATGCTGCCAGAGCAATCAGTCCCCTCCATGTGTACTCCTTGGTTGGTGGTTGAGACCCTGGGAGCTCTGAGGGTTGAACTTTTTAAAATAGTTTTTAGCATGCACGATGCAATAATGTTGCAATCAAATACTTTCATGAACACGTATATTCATATTGTTAGAGATATGTCTTCAGGGTAAACAGCTTGGGGTGCCAGGTCACAGGCTGAATCATATGTAGATTTGCTAAGATATTGCCAAACTGTTCTCTACCAGAGTTATACATTTTTGTGTTCCTTCCAAAACTATAGAAGCGTGCTTGTTTCTCATAACCTTGCCAATTGAGTCTGCTGTCAAGCTTCTGAGTCCCCGCCAATCAGATAGGCCAAGCTATTTTTAATTCTTCCTGCAAACCTATCTCCAGCAAATCCTGCAGGTAACGAACATCAGTTTGGAAGGGCCGAGCCAGGGATGTCTAGCGCCACCTGGTGGCATCATATAATCGCACTAAAACTCAACTTTCTCCTGGTGTTTTGGCGTGGGTCTAACCCTAAATTCGAAGAAATTTCAAACAACTAGTGATATCTGGGCTGGGGGTGTGACTCAGTACTTGCCTAGTATGCCTGTAGCCCTGACTTGGGTCACCATCGCTGCATAAATCCAGTACGGCAGCAGATCCCTAGAATCCTGGCACTCAGAAGATGGAGCAAAGAGGAACGGTAGGTAGAAGCCAGCCGTGGTTATATAGGGAGTTGGAAGCCAGCCTGGATACACGAAACCCTATATAAACCAGCAAACAAAAAGTAATGTCAGAGTTCGAGGCCAGCCTGGTCTACAGAGTGAGTTCCAGGACAGCCAGAGCTACACAGAGAAACCCTGTCTCGAAAAAGGAAAAAAAGAAGAAGAAGAAGATGATCCAGGCTGCAGACAGAAGTTGACAGCACTTTATAGGCTTTCGGAGCGGTCTGAGGTCTGGAAGCTTTTGTTAGTCACGAGGATGCTATTTTTAATACCTGGGTGTGGTGGTGCCTGCCTCCTCTCTCAGCAGTCTCAGGCTACTGAGTGCTAGAGTGAGAGATGCTAAGTGAGAAAGACAAAGCTAAGCTAAACTAAACTAAGCTAAAAATCCCTGTGTATGGAGCCAGGCATGAGCACACACCTTTAATTCCACACCTTGAGGGACAGGAGCAGTCAGAGTTCTGTAACTGGTCTACACAGTGAGTTCCAGGACAGTCAGAGAACTACATACACAGTGAGACCTTGCCTCAAAAATAAACAAATATTGGGAGGCAGAAGCAGGCAGATTTCTGAGTTTGAGGCCAGCCTGGTCTACAGAGTGAGTTCCAGCATAGCCAGGGCTACACAGAGAAATCCTGTCTTGAAAAAAAACAAATAATAAAATAAAATACATATACATATACGTACATATGTATATGTATATATGAGAAGCCAGCCTAGGGACTTGACTCCATTCTTCTACTGAAGGCTACAGTTCCAGCACCTGATGCCATTACTAGCCAGGTTCTATTCTCTCCCACCCCAACTTTTGACATACTTATTGAATATGCCAAAGAGCAAAATGATAATAATTAAGTCTTAATTTTAACTGATCTTATATTTTCAAATCTAGAATGGGAGCACTTTATTCCATTAAAAACAAACAAACAAACAAAAAAAGGTGTCCCAAAAGATTTAGAAAAAAAAAAGTTATTGCCAATATTTCCCTCAGACTGGGTCCCTTTTTCGTCTTGGAGCCACGGAACCAATAACAAGACTGAGTGCCAACTGGACAGTGAAAGGGACTTCTATTGGTCAAGTACAGAAGGGATAAACTTTAGGTAGAGTTATCGGGGAGATTTGTTAATTTTAGAATTTTTTTTAAAGACCTATTTATTTTTATTGTATTTATGAGTGTTTTGATCCATCTACCAGCTTTTGTTTTGTGTGGGTAGGAGGAGTGTGTGTGGTGGACACCGGTGCCCATGCCCACCCTAGAGGCCGTGGGAGGACACTGGGCATCTTCCTCTGTCAAACTCCATCTTATTTTCTGGAGATAGAGTCCTTCACTGAAACTGAGTTAGGCTGACAGCCAGTCTCCAGTCAGGCTTTTGTCTCAGCCCTCCACAGTGCTGGGATTATACACCACCTCTGGCTTCCGTGTGGGTGGGTGTTCCGGATTCAAATTTAGCTCTTCGTGCTTGTTCAGTAAGCACTCTTACCCACTGAGCCATCTCCCTAACCCCAACCCGGGGGTGCAGCTGTCACGAAGGGGTTTTTTGTTTTTCGTGTTTTGTTTTGAGACAGGCAGGGCCTCTGTGTGTAACAGTTCTGGCTGCCCTGGAACTTACTATGTAGACCAGACTGAGTTCTCCACCTGCCTCTCTGGAGTGCTGGGATTAAAGGCTTGCGCCACCACACCTAGCTAATTTTTTGTTTTGTTTTTGTTTGTCGGGAAGTTTTAAAACCGAGTAAAAGGAATGAGAAGGAGCTATATAGTGCACACCTTCAATTCTAGCACACAGGGAACAGAGAGAGGAAGGGGGTTTGCAAAAACCGAGACACCTAGCCAGTTCAGTTCCAGGTCAGCCAAAGCCACACAGTAAGACCCAGTGTGAAAGAAAAGAGAAGTGAAGAGGAGAGAAGGGGAGGGGAAGAGATGGGAAGCAGGGAAGGACTTGGGAGGGGGAAAAAAAGGAAAAGATGGTAAGAGAGGGAGGCAAGAGAAAAAAAGAGAGAAAGCCGCGTTGTCATACACTTGTACTACCAGAATTTAGGAGACTGAAATAGGCGGATCAAGAATTCAAGAGCATCTTCAGCTACAGTGACTTCAAAGTCAGCTTGGAGTGCATGAGAGACCATATTAATCCACTCCTTCAAAAACAGGTGGCTGGGACCAGGCTGAAGAGATGGCTCAGCGGTTAAAAGACACTGACTGCTCTTCCAGAGGTCCTGTGTTCAATTGCCAGCAACCACATGGTGGCTCACAGCCATCGGTAATGGGATCCGATGCCCTCTTCTGGTGTGTCTGAAGACAGCTACAGTCGACTCACATAAATAAATAAATCTTAAAAAAAGAGAGAGGGAGAGGGAGGTAGAATGGGCTAATAAAGGGGAGCAGTAATCATGTCTTCTGGCAGTTAGTTGAGCTCCCACTCTTTTTCTCTACTTACGTAGGTCCTTCCCTTGTTGTCATGGCAACTGTCAGCTATCTGCTAGGAGGGTTCTTTAGTTTACATGCAGATAGAAACCTCGAGAGGACAGACACTCTCTGGCAGCCATCTTTGACCCAACCACTTTCTGCTCAGCGGGATCACCAAAGCAAGACTCCACATAATTGATTTTGTAGGGCTAAGAGTAGCAGACCCAGTAACAGAGCAGGTGCTTAACATCGGAGAGGTTTCACCCAATGCAGGGCGTATAAGGGGTTCCTTTGGGGACCGAGCTTTTCAGAGTGGCCTAGGATTGAAGGGATTGTGTGGCCTGATCGTTGTGTTTACAGGATTGGCGGGATTTTTTTTTTTTTTTTCATGTAGGGTGAGGCCTGGCCATTCTCCTGCCTCAGGCTGGGAATGGCCATTACAACCATTAGAAAACAGCCCTTGGTCGGGCGTTGTTGTGGCACGCCTTTAATCCCAGCACTTGGGAGGCAGAGGCAGGCGGATTTCTGAGTTCGAGGCCAGCCTGGTCTACAGAGTGAGTTCCAGGACAGCCAGGGCTACGCAGAGAAACCCTGTCTCGAGAAACCAAAAAGAGAGAGAGACAGAGAGAAAGAGAGAGAGAGAGACAGAGAGAGAGAGAGAGAGGGAGAGAGAGAGGGAAGGAGGGAGGGAGGGAGAGAGAGAGAGAGAGAGAGAGGGAGAGAGAGAGAGAGAGAGAAAGAGAAAGAGAGAAACAAAGCACTAGCCTGGCGGTGTTGTCGCTCGCCTTTAATCCCAGCACTTGGGAGCCACAGTCAGGCGGATTTCTGAGTTCGAGGCCAGCGTGGTCTACAGAGTGAGTTCCAGGACAGCCGGGGCTACGCAGAGAAACCCTGTCTCAGAAAA
>NW_022196891.1:68712392-68714864 GCF_008632895.1 Mastomys coucha | reverse complement strand
AAAAAAAAAAAAAAAGAAAGAAAGAAAGAAAGAAAGAAAGAAAGAAAAAAGAAAACAGCCCTTGGGGCAGTTAGAGCAGGCTGGGGGCGGGGCCGAGCCATATTACCTGCCCCCGATTGTGGGGCTGGTACAGATGTCTTATCCTTTCTGACCTATTAGAAAAGACAGGGGCGGGGCCTGGCTGCTATGGTGCTGGCCCCTTGCAGGCCTTGAGAATCTATAAAATATATTATTTGGTAATCTCTAGGTCAGTTGAGAGAGGTGGAAAGCTACTGGGGAAGCCACATAACCTTGATCTCTGGCCTCCACATTCATCCGCATACATGCACGCACAACCCCCACATGAACAGACATCACACGAAGGCAGAACAAGAAATAGCTCGTTAGAGGCTCTTCTACTTCTGTTTTCCAGCAAATGGATTCAAAAGACGCACAGAACACAAAGAAAGCTGTGTGAATTACAGTCTCATCAGAGAATGGTCAATGACCACCAAAAGACCACTGTAAAGGAAGACACTCAGGTTCAGTAGACCACCCTTAATTCTTAGGCAGGCTTTATTATTATTAGTTGTTACTATTAATTATTTTAGACATGGTCTCTTGTAGCTTAGACTGATCTTCTTGTGAATCCTGTTTTTTTGTTGTTGGTTGGTTTTTCTTTTTTAAAAGAGTTTATTTTTTGTTTATGAGTACACTGTAGCTGTCTTAAGACATACTCGACAAGGGCATCAGATCCCATTATAGATGGTTAGAAGCCATTATGTGGTTGCTGGGAATTGAACTCAGGACCTCTGGGAGAACAATCAGTCCTCTTAACCACTGAGCCCTCTCTCCAGCCCTTGGTTGATTTTTCAAAACAAGCTCTCTCCAGGCAGCTCGCTGTGGATTTCTCTGTAGATGAGGGTGGCCTCAAAACTCAGAGATGTGCCTGCCTCTGCCTCCGAATGCTGGGATTAAAGGTGTGCACCACCGCTGTCGGCCTTGCTGATCTCAAATTCAGCACATCTGAAAAAAGACCTTGAATTCCTAATCTCCCTGCTTCCTCAGAGGGATGGGCCACAATTGGCGGCTTCCTTTTTTTTTTCTTAACGTACTAGGGACTGAACCCAGGATCTTTACTTGAGTTTACTGGGCAAGTGCTCTTCTGGAGAACCTACATCCCTTTATTTCCTTAAAGCCTTTCTTAGAGTCCTTATTTACAGGCCCATTTGGATCCTCTTAGGGAGTGGACAATGGGCATGGTTTGTTTTTGTTTTTGGAGACAGGGTTTCTCTGTGTAGCCCTGGCAGTCCTGGAACTCACTCTGTAGACCAGGCTGACCTCCAACTCAGAAATCCACCTGCCTCTGTCTCCCAAGTGCTGGGATTAAAGGCGTGCTCCACCACTGCCTGGCATGGGTATGGTTTTGTTATTTACCAAAAAGCCTTCTCTTCTCTACTACTAGGCCTGGTGGTGTATGCCCATAGCCCCAGCACTCAGGAGTTAAGAGGCCAGAGATATAGCCTCAAGTTCGAAGACCAGATTGGTCTATGTGGGAAGTTCTAGGCCTTGTCAGGGCTACACAGAGACAGTGAAGGCACGTGGGAAAGGGGAAGGAGATGGCTTAGCAGTTAAAAGCACTTGCTGCTCTTGCTGAGGACCAGGTTTAACTCCCATCACTGGGCCTACAACCATCTGTACCTCCAGTTCCAGAGGACCCAACTTCCTGCTCTGGCTTCCATGGGCACCAAGCACTCATGCAATGCACACACATTAACAGTAATTTTCTTGTTTTGTTTTTCAACACAGGGCTTCTCTGTAGCCATGGCTGTTCTGGAACTCACTCTGTAGACCAGGCTGGCCTCGAACTCAGAAATCTGCCTGCCTCTGCCTCCCAAGTGCTGGGATTAAAGGGGTGCGCCACCACTGCATGGCGGAATAGAATTTCTTAGGCGAGGGCTCTCTTCCTGAGCCACCCTTAGATACTGTCCAAGCCGTTAGGTAAGTGGTAGGGTGGCTGTGACCATAGCACAACACTGTACATGTCAGACCATCACTTCCTATACCTTAACAAGGAAATAAGAAAAGACAGGAACAAATGCATCCTTAGCATCCCATTATTTTATAACCAGACCAAAGTCTCTATCTCCTGGAAATCGTATTCATGGAATCTGCCCATTCTCCATTCCAGAATCTTTAATTTTGTCACACAGACTTCAGTAGTGTCTGGACAGGCCTAAAAATCTGATCACAGACCTGAGGCACACACTTCAAAAGGAGTCAGTCTCCTGAGGTAGACCAGTCGCTGACATCTCCTAGCTCAGATGTGTTCCAGATTGGTCTCTGCTAAAGTCTGTGGAGAGATCTGCGTGCTTTCTTTATCCAGGTACAAAGGTGCCCTAAGGAATATTTCGTTATAGCTAATATTGAGATTGAACATTATTTCCTGGCCTTCACAGTGTTTCAATAATCCTAATTGATTTCCTAGCTGTA
>NW_022196891.1:68689473-68712041 GCF_008632895.1 Mastomys coucha | reverse complement strand
TGCTTTGCACCTGGCTGCTTGTTCTCACTGACCTTGATGTAGCCATCTCCTGCCTAGGTGACTTCTGTCGTTTGCCCTGTTTTCTGTATACTATATAAGCCAGATTTCTACTTTGTACAAATTGCATTCAGATACCGTACTCCCTTGTGTTGTGTCTGTTTGTCATTTCTTCGCCAACACCTTGTTTACTTAACTAGGACTCTGTTTCCCCCACAGGTTGAGGGAGGCCCAGACTGGCCGGCCTGTGGCAGGTGGTGCTAGAACAGGGACTCCAGCAGGTAAAACTTTTTCTTTCCTTCTTTCCTCTTTCTTTCCTTATTTCTCAGACAAGGCTTGGATCTCGCAAAGAGTTCTGCAAACTCGCTGGTAAAGGATCACCAGTTAAATGCGAGTAATCTTGGTATCAAGGGGCAGTCAGAGTCATGCCTGGACGCCTCACCAGCTGTGGTGCAGAGAATTGCCCAGGCTGCAGTAATGAAGAGATGGAAATTCAGCACCTACAAGTACCTGAGGAAACAGAGCAAGTTCCCAGGGGGAGTGAAATTGCGTGTTCCGGCTGCAGAGGGGCTGGGACACCTGAGGAGATTGCAGAAATCCCTCGAGAAACAGTTCCATAATGATGGAACTCTGCTCATCTTAGAAGCAGGTGAAAATAGTCATTCAAGAAACTGGCCAGGCAGTGGTGGTGCACGCCTTTAATCCTAGCACTTGGGAGGCAGACAGGCAGATTTCTGAGTTATACAAAAGACATGAGAGAAAGAGTGGTTAAAACTAAAAGAAAATAGATTTCAGAGCTACCCCTATGATGTCCTTGGGGATAGGAGGCATTCAGTTACAACACTTCCTTGCGCTGTGTCTGTCACTCGCCGAATTCTTTGCCCAGAACTTTTATCACCACGCAGAACAAGGGGTCCCCGAAGCAACCTAGTCCATGGCATAATTTAGCAGCAATTTCTAGGCCACTCTCCATTATGCACAAGCCTATGGAAAAAAAGCTAAATAAAAAAATGTATCTATTCTTAAAATGTGGCTATTAGGTGATGACTGTTACAGAGTTGGCTCAATGGCTAAGAGTGCCTGCGGTTCTTCAGAGGGCCTGAATCTGGTTCCCAGCATCCACAAGGCCTAGTAACTCAAGATCAGGGGAATCCAATGCCCTCTTCTGACCTCCTTGGACACCGTACACACACACACACACACACACACACACACACACACACACACACACACAATTTAATATTTTAAAAATGTATCAAGGAGACATAGGAACAGACATCCCTAATCTCAATCACCAAGGCTTCAGATGTCCGGGTCACTTTGGAATCTGATTCATTCTTTTTTAACTTCATCTTTTCACATTTAGTTTTCGTTTTGAGAACAAGTCTCACATAGCCCAAGATGGCCTTAAACGTCCTGTTTATCTGCAGATGACCTGGAACTTCTGATCCTCCTGTCTCCACCTCAGAAGTGCTGAGATGACAAGTGTGTTCAGCCACACCTGATTTAATGCAATGTTGGGGATCCATCCCAGGGCTTCCGGCATGCCAAGCAAGCACTTTACTAACTTTGCTTTCTCTCCATCCCAAGAGTCCCTTACTGCATCGCACAACTTCAGGACATAAACAAAACTAACGTGGAAAAAAAGAGACACTACAAAATTTAATTCTGACACTGTAAAATGAAACCAGAGGTGGCCATTTCCAAAGCATACTGTAAAAGCTGGAGAGGTGAACTGACTCATCCTCATCAAAAGTGCCTGTGGGGACTGTGTATCTAGGAGTGAACAGGTAAGGAAAACCCCCACCCCCACCCCCACCAAAGTGAATCATCCTTGAAAAACCCTTTACTGAACTGTTTCAAATTTCCCTTTTATTGTCCAACTGGGTTTTATTTCCTCTGGAAAGCTATTGATGGAAGGCCCTTAAGTGAGTGTTTAATTTCCAAAGGCTGAAAAGGCCCCAAATGGAAGAGAGCAATGACTACCAGACCTAGCTTGCTAACTGCTGCTGTCTCAAGCATTTAGTGACGGGAGGAGCTCTCCCTTAGATGCCTTAGGGAGTCCATTATGGACGGCAGGCGGGAGAGTGCACGTCCTTCACCCACTTTATTAAATAGCTGTTTCGTCCCAGCACAGCATCACGTCCCTATGCCCTAGCAGGAGGAGGCTATGGAACTAGTTCTGGTGTCCACGTCGGGAAGCTTTGCCCTGAGTTAGAACATAGTCCTAGGGATCAGCCATAGGTTGCTGGGAAGCAGAACTTTCATGTATTTTCTTACAAAGTAGCCCACAGTCCCTAAAATATTTGCCCACTTTCAACAAAAAAGACGTTTGTCAAATTAAGTTTTTATTTCCAGCAACATCTGTCAAATATAATAAACACACAGAAACACAACCTTGCCAAAGAGCTAGAAAGCCCTTCTATATAACAATTTCAATATACAACTAATCTCTCGCTCCCTCTCCCCCTCTCTCTCTCTCTCTCTCTCTCTCTCTCTCACACACACACACACACACACACACACACACACACACAAAAAAAAACACAGAGCCCAAGACTATAAAGCACATATCTCCTCCATTCACACACATCCACACACATCTTAAAAGGGTCCGTGCAGTAGTTCCAGCCAAATGCAGAGTGACTAACAGCCACCAGTTCCAGTCTTTTTTTTTTTTTAAAGATCTCTTTAAATCTTTCTTACTCCAAGTCTCCTGGGAGTTAACTGAGCCCTCCCACCTGGTACTGACATGGTGTCAGTTTACTTTGTATCCAGGAGAATCCCAGTGGCACATATTGTGAAGACAAGAAGAGCAGGCTCCAGAGACTAGAGACCTGAGGTCACCATCCAATGCCTCAGCCCCTCCTTTCTCCAGCCCCCCTCCCACTCTAGAGCTGCTGGCACTCCAACGGGGGAGGAGAAAGCTGGGGAGCTAGACTTAAAGTCCTTATTCAGAGGCCTTTAGAGCCAGGTATTGGTTTTGGGTTCCTGTCAGCCCACTCATGATTACTGTCTGGCCTAGGACTCCTGTCCAATCCCACAATTGACAATGGGGAATGAAAACTTTGTAACTAGTCTCAGGCCACCCAATGGCGGCAAGGGAAGGAGGGAGGGCGGGGAAAGAGGAGAGGGAAGTAGCTGATGTTTCTAGCTAGAATAAAAGCAAGGGGTCCCTATGGGTTCCAGAAGACATTGAAGGCATCCTGTGCAGCTACAGCCAGCAGGGGCCGGAACGCTGTAGCACCTGGGTCAGGCAAGTGGACATTGGATGAGCTGCAGCAGGTCACACCAGGAATGACGAGGTCTGTTTGAATTCTCCCTAGGGAAATAAAGCATGCAAGTCAACTTCACAGTCTCCTTTTGCTCACCAACACACAAACAGGCTAGAAACACTTGATGCACAAGGCCTCCCCCCTCCTCAGGGCAGGCACACTCACTTCACTTCGAGCACTGGGCTGGCTGTAAATCACCTTCTTACCCGGTGCCGTCCTGCGGGCAAACCAGAAATGGGACACATTCAGGCCCTAGCAATGGAGGTATCCGTGCAATATCAGGAGCTGAGTGTTTAGAAGGAAGGTGTTGGCAGGAACCAGGTAGGACAAAGTTCAGGAAACAAGAACAGAAGTCTAGAGTGTCATTCCCTCCAGAACAGCTACTTCCACCCCACCCCCACTCAAACCCTGGGGTTCGGCTCAGCTCCAAACCATACACATCCATGATTTTATGAGAGAACCCTGGGACAGCACCACGCTCACCCTTTCTTTGCTCCTGAAAGAGAAAAAAAAAAAGAGAAAAATGTGTTTTGACAATTCTGGAATTTTACTTTTAAAAAAACACAGACATTACGGATATGAATATGTTTTCACTGGGCAGTGGTGGTGAGTGCTTTAATCCCAGCCCTTGGGAGGCAGAAGCAGGTGTGGTCTACATACAGAGTGAGTTCCAGGACAGCCAGGGCTATACAGAGAAACCCTGTCTTGAAAAACAAACAAACAACAAACAAACAAACAAAAAACAAACAAAAAACAAAAAACAGAACAAAACAAAAGAATATGTTTTCATTTTAATCACAGCCGTGGAGATACCGGGCTGAAGCAGGGGACTATGATTTCCCTCACGCTGTGGTAGAGCCACGGTTTTACCAGCTGCAGGTCAGTTTTGACATTTGGATTTCTGGGAACTTTTTAGAGGGTATATAGATGCTAGGGCCCCAAGAGGCAGGGTATTGGTTGTTGGTTGAATGGGGATGGAGGGGGGGGGAAAGGGAGGGTTAGCTACAGTTTGTTAGTAGTTATGCTCAAAGAAGAAACAAATTACATTCAAGGATTTTTTTTTTCTACCTTATTTCTCTCCTATCTAGTGTTAGGGGGTGAAAGGGGTCAGGGAGTAAAAGGTGGAAAAAAAATCAGGAAAGACCGGCTACGATCTTGATTACTATCAGACTAGAACATGGCATAGCATGGGAATTAGGGGGAAGTAGTATGTCTCTTCATATGCGCTACATCAGATAACTGCGCTTCCTTGGAAGAGGGTGCCAGCACACAAAGCATGGTGACAGCACCCACAGACCACACAAGGATAAAGGAACTTCCAACTAGGTACTGTAGCACATGCCTATACTCTCAGCCCTTGGAAGGCTGAGGCAGGAGGATCACTGTGAGCTGAGAGGGCAAAGCTTCAGGCCAGCCTGGGCTATCACAAACCAACCAGCTTCCGAGGGGAAATACTTACTTTCAAAGTATCCACGGCTATAGGCAAACCAGATGCCAAAAATCAAGAGTCCAAGGAGGATCAGCGTTACCAGGACAGCCGCCACGATGCCCCCCACATTCAGCTCCACTGTGAGACACAAAGGAGAGGTCACTCGCCTTCATATGCAGCTGTGGTGCTGACGACGATGCTGTCATGAGCCACGTGCAAGCCTCTGATCACACCCCAAGCTCTAATCTTAGGCCCCAGTCACATTCTCACTCACCAGCTTCCATGCGTACAGCCTCTGACCTCATGGCTGTCCCATACCCATTGTGGGCCTGGCAGTAGTATTCACCACTATCAAAGGCTGTCACAGGGTCAAAGATCTAGAGGGAAGAGAACAAACTGGCTCCTTGCTCAATAAACCAGACACCCATCCTATCAGTTGTCTGACCTTAAGTAAGCTCCGATGCTTCTTCCCTGTCTCAGGGGTCCTATGGCCACCCCCCAGCCCCCATCTTTCACCACTCCCCTTTCATACCAGATCCCCTGACTTTGGATCGATGGTATATGAAGAATTGATGAAGGCACGGGTTTTCTTGGCGTCTGCTGTAAGCATGGACATCCCATCTTTAAACCAGGAATACTCAGAGGGCGGGGACCCATCGTGTTCTGAGCAGGTCAGCACTGCCCTGTTCCCAATGGTGACAGAGGAGGGGACACTGATTGTAGGCTTGGATGGAGGCACTAGGGAGGGAGATGGTAAAAAGAAGGTGTGACTACAAGGGGCAGGAGGGTTACACGAGTGTAAGAAACCAGGATGAGAGTCTCAACCAATCAGAGGCACTACCTGCACGCCCTTAGTTCTTATCAAACCAGGGGGCTCGCCTCTCTATCTTCACCATCCATAAGGCCTAAAGCTTAGCAGTCTGCTATCAGGTTCAGGGAAGCGATTCACTTTTAAGCCTACATGAGACTACATGGCACATACCAAGCACAGTGAGGTGGATGCTGACCTCCCCGTAGTTCTGGCCACCTTCCTCGGAGACCATGCAAGTATACTCTCCATTGTCCTTCCGGGTCACAGAACTGAATGCGATGCCACTGGATGAGAAGGTGACTCGATCCGCATAGGGAACTACCAGGAGCAGGGAGGAGAGGTCAAAGAGACAGGGTCAACTGGAGAGGGAAGATGAACTTAGCCCCCAAAATACATTCTTCATCCTCCACTAAAGGGAGGTACTCAGAGCTCCAGGGTGTGGCCCCCACCTCTGGAATCCAGGCTGGGCAGTGTCAATTACTTGGCAATTCTTTCTTAGCGACTGCGACAACTTACCTGTGATCTGGCTGTTATAGCACACAAGCGCGGTAGTGCTACCTTGAACAAACTTCCATTCCACTCGGGGGGAGGAGAAGCCAGAGTAGGTACAGCCCAATCTGACAGCTGCAGATAGGATCAAAACGGGAGAAAGATGGAGCCCCCAAAACACAAGCTAGAATGCATGCCCTCCGACCCCACCCTAACCCTCCACAGCTCTGCC
Organism: Mastomys coucha; assembly: GCF_008632895.1. Taxonomy (NCBI): domain Eukaryota; kingdom Metazoa; phylum Chordata; class Mammalia; order Rodentia; family Muridae; genus Mastomys; species Mastomys coucha. The sequence continues at coordinate 68,705,808 of NW_022196891.1, read as the reverse complement.
CAACTCACGCTCATTCTCGGGAACTTGGACGTCAGTTTGAGAAGTATATACCGAACCCTTGCCTTGTACCAAAGAGCCTAAGGAAAAAAAAACAGAGGGACCCCATCAGAAGACAAGAGCTGTCATGGAGAAGGAAGAACACAGATCTAGGGTGGACGGAGGGAGAGTCAAGCTGGGTGGTACCCTAAACTTTTTTGGTTTTTCGAGACAGGGTTTCTCTGTGTAGCCCTGGCTGTCCTGGAACTCACTCTGTAGACCAGGCTGGCCTCGAACTCAGAAATCCGCCTGCCCCTGCCTCCCAAGTGCTGGGATTAAAGACATGCTCCACCACTGCCCAGCTCTAAACATTTCTGATATGTTCTCTTCTACCAGGACCATGCCTATGGGTGGAAATACGGCATTTCTTTCAAGTACAACTTCTTTTCTTTTTAAAGGCTTCCTCTAAGGCTCCCAATACTCTTAAATCCCTACTGGCCCAAAGGGAGCTTCCAGAATGACATTTCATGGTTCAGAGAAAGCTCCACAAAAACACTGCAGCCACTTGTCAAAACAATCCTGGAAGACAGCCAGCAAGCTGGAGGCGAGGTGTGTGTGTGGGGGGGGGATGAGGATAGAGCAGGCAATTTGACATTTGTACAACATTAGCCACTTCTCAAGGTGTTTTCAGAGATGTTACATTGTTTGATCCTTGAAACAAGTGGGACCTGGCAGCAGGACAAGAGTTATTACCCTAATTTTACATGCAGAACTCAGGCTACAAGTAGAGACGGATGTGTAAGATAACACAGCTGGTTGTGAGATGGGCTAAGGACCAGACTTGATCTCAGATCACCTTATCACAATTGCACATTTGCTAAATGAAAAAAGGGAAGGTTGTGCAGATGGGGGTAGAGGCATGAGGAGCCAGGAGTTAAATAACACAGGAGTGGGAAAATTATCGGGGTTCATAGGAAAATCCCCAAACTAGTGACAGAGGACTCTGTGAACACACACACACACACACACACACACACACACACACACACACACACACACCCCTTCGTTTCATTTGTCTTCAAAGTTCAAATTCACAAAGAATGTGTTTATTTATAGCCTTTAAGTCAGAGTCCTTAGATATGTGTCATATATGTGTCACAGACACATACGGTACAAGCATGCAGGTGTATTTTCCTTCATTTAAATACCCACGAAGTCTCTTGGCCTTTGAGATTCCTATTTATCTGAAATGTAGTCGTTTAAACTAGATGGTCTCCAAAGTCCTGTTTTCCTCCACACCCTCTGACGTGGCTGTTTTAAGACACGCTCTTTGTTTCTGCAGGGCGGAGTGGGGATCAAAGACAAAGCTACGGGCCTGGTGCACCATAGGCAGAGCCTTACTACCGAGGCACACACTCAGCCAGGCCTAGAGTACCTTTATATGCATTTATTTCAATCAGACTCAATTTGGCAAATTAGTCCAGGTATCCGTTTGTGTTGGGTTTTGTTTCTGTTTTGTTTTGCTGGAAAAGGATCTTACTGTAGACCAGATTAGCTTGGGACTTCCACTTCCTCGTGTGTACCTAATCCATCTTTCTAACTCAGATTTGGGAGATCTCTGAAGGATCGCTCCTGTTTCAAATCTCCCCATCTAGCCGGAAACGCTCCCATTGCCAGATCTCGTACCTTTCTCCTTTCCACAGGTGTGGACCAATCCCAGGAGCTCTCCCTAATAGAGGGTCTTGTATGATAAATGACATCTCAAATCTTTGTTTTGCCTGCATGTATGTATGTATGTATGTATGTATGTATGTATGTATATATGTATGTGTAAAGTGTCAGAGGAGGTCAGAGGCAGCATGTCTCCTGGAACTACAGTGAGTTGTGAGGTCCCCAATAGGTGCAGGAAACTGAACCTAGATCCTCTGCAAGAGCAACAAGTGCTCTTAACCTCCGAGCCATCTCTCTTGACCCTCAGATACCACTTTTTGTTTCTTTGTTGTGTTATGTTTTTTTCGAGACAGGGTTTCTCTGTTTAGCCAAGGCTGCCTGGAAACTTGCTCTGTAAGCCAGGCTGTCCTGGAATTCAGAGATCCACCTGCCTCTGCCTCCCATGTGCTCAGATGAAAGGCCATTTGACATTACTGCCCTGCTCAGATGTTACTCTTAGAAAGTCAAAACTCATTGATCTATAAATTGTTTCTAATACTATAACTTTGCATATTTTTCATTATAATTTAATGTTGAACTCATACTCAAGTGTAACATCAGATCTGGAAATTAAATCAAATAACCCTCATTAAATTAGAAACTCTTCCCGGAGATGTGATTAAAAGCTCAGTAGGTAAAGGCACCTCCCACTTAGTGATGCAATCACAACCAGGCACCCCCCCCACTGGATACAAATATAAGTTTGTTCCCCAGAACCCATGTCAAGGTCAAAAAAGAGAATAAACTTGGCAAAGTTGTCCTTTGACACTGACACATATCAAACAATTAAAATAATAATAATGTAGGCTAGAGAGATGGTTCAGCGGTTAAGAGCACTGCTCTTCCAGAGGCCCTAAGTTCAATTCCCAGCAACCACATGGTGGCTCACAATACATCCGATGCCACCGCCTTCTGCTGTGTCTGAAGACAGCAACTATATACACACACACATGAAATAAATAAATAAATCTTTAATAAAATTAATGTAATCCGTAATCCCAGCATTTGGAAGGCAAAGGCAAGAGATCTGATGCAAGGTCCAGGCCAGCTTGATCTACAGTGAGTTCTAGGCCAACGTCAGGTGACTCACAAGTCATCCTCGAGTGGATGCTGGGAACCTTGTTCTATAAAGGCGCAGAGGTTTCACCGATTTGCCTTCTGTGTAGTACACACACTGTGATGCTTGAACCAGGCATCTCACTAGGAATGAAGGGCTTACTGCCACAGCTGCTGGAGTGCTGCCTAAAGAAGGCCCACAGTTAGGAGGAGCTCAAGGCTGGCAGGCCACTGCCTTGCCCGGGACCTGCATTCTACTAGGGGCAGGGGCAGCCAGAAACCATTATTTGACAAGGACAGGAGGGAACTTGTGGAAAGCCCCCACTCTACGTCCCAACACTCCCAGATTAACCTGAGTAGAAGGTGGAGTGGCAGGGTACCCTAGCCACCAGTCCCCCACCCCGTCCCATCCCTCCCCACCCCCCCACCCCCCGGCCGAATCTTGTTTACTCCCTCCCCTTTCCACAGGTGTGACTCAAAGAACACTCCCTAATAAAGTGTCTTGTATGATAATTGATATCTCAGAGTCAGCTTCCCAAGAACCCAGCCTGTGACCCCACCCGAAACCTGAGTGGACATCTCATTAAGCTGAGAAGCAGCCTCCGAAATTTACATGCACACACAGGAACCACAGGGTACGAACAGTAGTCATTCCCCAGTCACTTTTGACGGTGAATCAAGTTTTTCCCCCAATCAACTGATTAATTAATTAATTTGGAGGGTGTGCGCACATGCCACGGCAAGAATGTGGAGACCAGTAGACTACGTTCTGGAAATCAGGTCCCCCCCTTCTTCCATGTTGTCGACAGTGTCTCTTGTTTCTGCCACTGTGCTGTGTATGTACATACGTACTCCAGGCCACCTGGCCCTCAAACTTCCCAAATCTCGCTTTTTACATGCGTTCTGGAGATCGTATTCAGGACATACCAAGTCCTTTACACCTGCTAGGCCATGCTCCCTCTCCACCCCCGCAAGCCCCTGAAATTGTTTTTTTGAGGCCTTTCTTTGAAATGATGAGATAAAAAAGATGTCAGGTAGTGGGGGCACAAGCCTTTAATCCCAGCATTCCAGAGGCAGAGGCAGGCAGATCTCTGGTGTCTATAGAGCCAGTTCCAGGGCAGAAACCCTGTCTTGAAAAGCCAGGAAAAAAAAAAATCTAGGGATTATATCACATGTTGTTTTCTGTAAAAATACAGGCGCCTGCATTTCAGTGTCTATCCAGCTCCTTTCATCGCCCAAAGCCTGTTGGCTTCGACCCACCTGCACCAAGACTCAAAGTCTACTGTGAGTAGGTGAGATGGCTCAAGCAGGTAAAGTTACTTGTTACCAAGCCTGCTGACTCAAGTTCAACCCCAGGTTCTACCTGGTGAAAGCAGGGCGTCAACTCCTACACAAATTTTCCTTTTGCCTCCCTCCACGCATGCACAATGACTCATGTAAGCCCCCAACACACATACACACACAAGAGCGAGTTAGACATAATTTTTTAAATTTAAAAATAAACCTAACTAAGCCAGAAGGTGACAGCAGACACCTTGAATCCCAGCACTTGGGAGGCAGAGGGAGGCGGATCTCTGGGAGTTCAAGGCTACCCTGGTCTGTATCAAGTTCCAGGACAGCCAGGGTTACACAGAGAAACCTTGTCTCAAAAACAAAATAAACAAGCAAAGAAACAAATAAAAGTAAACTAAATTAATTAATGTCTACTATGCCTGCCTACATCTCCCATGGTTCAAATCCAGCTTCAGCACCACGATCTTCCTATTCATCCAAAGGCATCTCAACCAATCTGGACCACAGCCCGCTTTCTCATCCTTTCTTTTTTTTAAAGATTTATCCCCAGCTGTGTTCCCTGCTGGACTGTGTGACCAGGACAGGCCACTCCAGCCATTCTGAACACTCTGGCAGTCTGTAAAATGGAGATTACAACCATTTCTATATCAAAGTGCAGGTTCAACAAGGCAATACAAATAAAGTGCTTAGCCCAGAATGGTGTACACACTGTAATCCCAGTCCTAGGGAGGCAGAGACAGGTGGTTTTCTGAGTTCGAGGCCGGCCTGGTCTACAGAGTGAGTTCCAGGACAGCCAGGGCTACACAGAGAAACCCTGTCTCAAGCCCCCCTAAAGAAAGAGAGAGAGAGAGAGAGAGAGAGAGAGAGAGAGAGAGAGAGAGAGAGAGAGAGAGAGAGAGAGAGAGGAGGGAGAGAAGAAGGGAAGGAGGAAGAGACTGACTGGGAGAGAATGGAGGCAAGATGGAGAGCAACAAACGGTGATTCAGAACCAGCGTGGCTTTAAATAGCCACAGGTAGATTTAATATCATATAGAGACAGAATGATTGGGGTAACTTGTCTAATCTAGGTGGGCGGCTTGTATCATTATCAATTGGCACAGAAATTACTGTGTGGGCATCTTGTGAATTAAGAATTTATTGATATATAAATCTGACTGTTTAATTATAAGCTCCTAGAGTTTTGTTTCACTGGGTTACCGGAATGTGGAGCTGCCGTCCGCGTGGGGTTAATGGCTGAGGAAGAACTAGCGGCTCCAAGCGAACCTGAGCTGTCTTGGTCACTGCTGATGCTAGTCTAGAGGCAGATGGGGTGGGACCTCCCCAGGGTGGAGTTGCCAGCAGGAGCACGGCAGCAGTGGGAGCCTGCTGGTTCTTTTTAAGATTTCCCTCAACACCTGCCCTCTATTTTTCCCCTGGCATCATCCCCCACCCCCCAATTTAACCTCTGACCTTCCTACATACTCTTACTATGGCGAATCAAAATGAGAAATTCCATCCTCTCCATTATAAAGTTTCATTTACTTAAAACAAAAGCAAACAAACAACAACAACAACAAAAAAAACAAACCCAAAACTACTTTTAAAGCCAGGTGTGGTGATGCATGCCTTTATTCCCAGCACTCAGGAGGTAGAGGCAGATTTCTGAGTTTGAGGCCAGCCTGGTCTACAGAGCAAGTTCCAGGTCAGTCAGAATTACACAGAGAAACCCTGTCTCAAAGCAAACAAACAAAAAAATAAAACAAAAGCAAACAAAATATCTCTTTTTTTTGGTGATTCCATTTCTTTCTCTTTTATGTAGATGGCTGTTTTGCCGGCACGGATGCCTGTGCATCGTGTGTGTGCCATAAGAAACCAAAAAGAAGGGGAGTCAAAAATCTCTAGAACTAGCAATGATGATGAGCTGCCTGCCGTGTGGATGCTGGGAACTGAACTTCGGTCCTCTAGAAGAGCAGCCAGCACTCTTAAGCACAGAGCCATCTCTCCAGCTCCAGTTTCTCTTGATTTACTGGTTGTTTGGTTTTTGTATGTGAAAGAGGCATGGGCTCACTATGTAGACCAAGCTGGCCTTGTACTCAAAATTCTTCTGCCTCAGTTTCCCCAATACTGAGCTGCAGGTGTACGCTACCACATACACCTCCTTCACTGAAACAAACAGCCACGAGCCTTTTGGCTTCCTCAAGCTGTGAGTCTGTAAAACTGGAAATCCATCTTCCGTCCCAGTTGGAATGGAGTAAGCAGTGTTGAAAGCACAGGGATACAGCTGCTCAAATGTTGCAGCAACTCTCAGAGCCAGTGACAGTATCAGGACCTCCATTTTCAACATGGAGAACGTGAGACCTGGAGCAGTTAAGCCTGCCAAATAAAAAACTAACTAACCGCCAGGCAGGGGTGATACATGCTTTTAATCCCAGCACTTGGGAGGCAGGGGCAGGCGGATTTCTGAGTTTGAGGCCAGCCTGGTCTACAAGAGTGAGTTCCAGGACAGCCAGGGTTATATAGAGAAACCCTGTCTTGAAAAACAAAATAAATAAATAAATAAATAAATAAATACACAAGCAAACAAACTAACTAACTAACTAACCAACCTTTAAGATAGGCAGGAAGATTTCTGTGAGTTCCAGGACACCCCAGAATACATAGTGAGTTCCAAGACAGCCAGGACTAAATAGACGTAGAAAAAGCCTGTCTCAAAAATAAAACAACTAACCAAGCAAACGGGGAAGAATGAAAGCTACCCACAGACCAAATAACAGTGAATAGCAGCAAAGTTTCAAACCAATACAGTCCGACTGCAAGGTGCTGCTATTCAACAGCACCTTCACACTTTACAACTATTTACACTATTCAACAGCACCTTTACACTTTACAGCCAATGCTGCCTAGGTGTCAAGATGCAAATATCCAGCAAGAGAATTCCAGCCCTATCTGAGCTGTGAGAAGCTTCCCACTTTCTCACCCACTCAGCTCTTGCAACACAAAACCACTTCCCAGCCTGCGTTTCCCAATCCCCGCCTTTGCTCAAGCTGCCTCTGCTCTGGGAAACACCTTTCCCCTCATTACCTGTTTGGCACCAGTCCCTCTTTCTCTTTCCTGGAAATGACCGGCCACACCCCAGTCCTCTAAGAGCCACTTCCCCAGGCTTTCATTATCCCCTGCAAAAACACCACTGAAATATTTCTCAAGCCTTTAATTCTAGCACTTGGGAGGCAGAGGCAAGTGGATTTCTGAGTTTGAGAGCCGGCCTGGTCTACAGAGTGAGTTTCAGGACAGCCAGGGCTGTCCTATCTTGAAAAAAAAAAAAAAAAAGTCCTAGACTCTGCGTTATTATGTATAAACACTCCCATGACTCTTAAGCAATTGGCCAAACAGCAGAGACCATATCTGGTTTGTTAATTTAAATATTGCATAGTGCCTGATACTATGCATTTGTTGAGTGGCATGGAACACAAACAAATAAGGTCATAGCTGACCACTGACTTTACTACCTATTGCGGAGGTTTATCTTCAAAAACAAGTCCAATTTTTAAATGGGAATGACAGATGGGGAGACAGCAAATGCAGAAAAAAAAAAACACCTTGTTTCAAAATCCAATCTCTGTAGCATTTTAATACTAACATTTTTTTTAAAGTGCTAGTTTCAGGGAGAAGAAAACTAAAATTATTATTTTTGTTTTGTTTGGGATGGGGTCTCATGTAGCCCAGGCTAGCAGGCTAGCCTCCAATTTCTGTGCCTCCTGCCTTCACCTCCTGAATTCTGGGTTACAGAAATACTACACCACGCACGGTTTCATGCATCACCGGGGACTGAATCCAAGGTGTCTGTCACTCCTACATGGGAGGCAAACATTCTACCAGCGGAGCTACATCCCCAGCTCCTAAAGCCTAGCTTCATTTTTGTTTGTAAGGTTTTATTTTTATATATGTGTACATCTGTGTATATGCACATGTGTGTGGATTTCCACAGAGGCCAGGAGAGGGCAACAGATCCCCTGGGGCTGGAGTTACAGGTGGTCGTGAGCAGCCTCCCCAAACTGGTACTAGAAACCAAATTCAGCTCTTAACTGAAGAATCCTTTCTCAAGTCCTAAAACCTAGACAGATGTCAGAAGAGGGCACTGGATCTCCTATACATGGATGATGATAAATTATCATGAGGATACTGGAACCCAAACCCCAGTCCTCTATAACAACAATGCTTTTAACCTCTCCAGACCCCTTAGTTCTGTGTTTTAAAACCAAAGTGGTTTTAGTTTTATTCTGATGCTTTGGTTTTTTTTTTGAGACAGTATTTCAATATGTAGCCCAGACTGTCCTTGAAGGGGCTGTAGAACGGGCTACAGGCTGCCTTCAAACTTACAGAAATCCTCTTGCCCCTGCCTTCTGAGTGAGTGCTAGAATTATGAGCAACTGAGACTGCTTGCTTACGCCACCTCTCCAGACTACAAAGTGATTTTAAATGTAATCGTCTTAAAACAATATTTACATTCTCTACGCATAATTCCCGATGTTTGGCAAACAGGACTGATGGCTGCCCAGGGATGCCGATGAGTCTGTGGGTGTGGCACACGCGGTGGCAGAGGCTGCTGCCTGCATCTAGGGGTGTACACTGGTACCTGCGGAGCTCCAGGGAAAGGACAGAGAGCCAAGAGGAGAACAAGAGCAAGAAAAACTTTTTGTTGCTGTTGTTGCGTTTTGTTTTTTGTGTTTTTTTTTTTTTTTTTTTTTTTTTTTTTTGAGACAGGGTTTCTCTGTCCTGAAACTCACTCTGTAGACCAGGCTGGCCTCAGACTTAGAAATCCACCTGCCTCTGCCTCCCAAGCGCTGGGATTAAAGACGTGCGCTACCACTGCCCTGCCAGAAAGATCCAAAATTGCAAGAGGTGGGAGAAACGTCTGTGGCTGGCTGTCTCAAGTCAACGGGAACAGAAAAGGGGATGTGAGAGCTACAGGAGGGCTAGAAGAACTCACCAGGATCTCAGAAGAGAGTCAGACATCACCACTTGGTCACTGAGGTAAAGCCAGTGTCAATGAAACACGCTATAGGGCTGAAGAGATGGCTCAGAGGTTAAGAGCATGCTCTTCCAGAGGTCCTGAGTTCAATTCCCAGCAACCACATGGTGGCTTGCAACCACCTGTAATGGGTTCGGATGCCCTCTTCTGGTGGGCATCTGGAGTACACTGTAGCTGTCTGTGTACTCATATATATAATAAATAAAATATTTTAAAAACATAAAATAAAACACACTATCAACCTCATTCATTCGTGGTTCTAAACCAATTGAAAGCTAGTCACAGTGACTGGAATGGAGCAGTGAGAGAATAAGGTGTTCAAGGCCAGCCTAGGCGAATTGGCACATCCGAAGCCAGCCTGCCTGCACTTCATGAGGTCAGGTTTCAAAAAGACAACAAAACACCACAACAAACCACCAATAAGAACCTTTGCTTTCCCACTCCCAATGCACATGTCTTCACTGCTTAAAAAGTGGGCTTTGGCAGGGCGGTGGTGGCGCATGCCTTTAATGCCAGCACTTGGGAGGCAGAGGCAGGCGGATTTCTGAGTTCAAGGCCAGCCTGGTCTACAGAGTGAGTTCCAGGACCGCCAAGGCTACACAGAGGAACCCTGTCTTGAAAAAACAAAACAAAACAAACAAACAAAAAAGTGAGCTTTGTTTTGGGGGAGACAAATAGGAAAAAAGAGGTAAATCCATTAGCAAAAGCTTCACTGTTTTCAGAGGAACAACAACAAAACCTTCATGTACAGTCAGCAGAAAAGGAAACTGTTGACCAGTACATTGCTTTTGAGGTAAGCTCCAAAAAGGTTGCTTGGATTGCACTATTTCCCAAACTCTCAAACTTGCATCCTAACTCCCAAGACCTCAGAGGATGTTTCTGGTGCCAGAACCAGTAAAGTGTTAAAATGAGGTTACTTCTGGATGCTTCAATCCAACTCAGGTAGTCTCCCTATAATAACAGACAGAGGCACACAGAGGCACACTTGGAATGTGTGGCTCGTGCACAGACAGCAAGAGCCGGAGCCATCTGCCGGCAAGGAGAGAGGTCTCACAGGGAATCATTCCAGCCAGCGCCTTCAGCTTCGACTTCCAGCATCCGGAACAGGTGAGAATACTATCTGACAAGCTATGCAACCTGTGGGATCTGTTGTTACACCGGCCCTGGCAAACTAGCCCAAAAGTCCCCTGGCTTCCGGGTGCACCTACATCTGCATACCACATACATAAAAGAAGGCGTGACAACATCCGCCAAGAAGCAAATCAGCTTGCTCCGCCAGTGACTTCACCACATCTGAACTGAGCGTGTCCAGGAAAGCCACTGAGTAAAGCAAACTGAATACTCACTCTGTGCCAGATACTCCAAGCCCTTCAGTGATTTGAGTCATTTAATCTTACACTAATTATATGAGACGGATACAATTATAGCTCTCGTCTTTACTAAGTAAGTGGGGCACAGAAATTAATTTGTTCAGGGTCACAAAAAAACAGTGGGTAGCAGAGCTGAAATTGTAATTCACATTACCTGGTTCTGGTACTTGATACTGTATCAATCAACTGCTCTAATCCACATCCTCCCCACCCCACCCCCACCCCGTGGATATTTACTTGCGGGTATGCGCATGCCAATGTGCCCACGTGGAGCTCCAAAGACAATCTGTGGAACACTTCTCTTCTTCCACCATGTGCAGAAATCCAACTCAAGTTGACAGGTATGGTCGCAAGCCCCTCTACCCACTAAGCCCGTGCCCTCTTGTTCACCCTTTGTTTTTTTTAGACAAAATTTCACAATATGACCCACATATGTCCATGTGACTCATGTTTTAGGGAGAAAGACAACCCTTAAAATTTTTCTCTTCCTTCTGCAAATGAAGTGGTAAATGTAAAAACAAACAACAAATTCAAGCCACACCTGTAATCCTAGTACTTGGGAGGGAGGAACACTGGGGCGTCAAGGCTGCTCATCCTCACTACATACAGGCAAGTCTGCACTACATAAACTCCTAACCCTTAGGGGAAACAAAGAAACAAAACTAACACCTAAAAGCTAAACCCAAAGCCAATTTAAATCTTTCTGAACTGGCCTAAAAACAGCTCCAAAATATAAAATTAACATATGAAACGATGCCCACACCCCTTGCTATGGAGTCAATACTCAAAGAGCACCTTTACTGTGGCTTCTGAGCGCTAGGATTAAAAATAAAATTTCTAGGGCTGGAGAGATGGCTCAGCGGTTAGGAGCACGGACTGCTCTTCCAGAGGTCCTGAGTTCAATTCCCAGCAACCACATGGTGGTTCACAACCATCTGTAATGGGATCCGATGCCCTCTTCTGGTGTGTCTAAAGACTGCTACAGTGTACTTTTATACATAAAAGAAATGATTCTAAAATAAAATTTATAAATAATAAAAATAGCCCATATTAATCATAATCTCTAAAAATTATTCCACTTGGCAGTCTGCAATATCTGAGCTTTTTTGCCATTTGTTCTATATTTCTGTAATAAACAGGTGTATCTGAAATATCGTAACTTGGAACAGTGGTTCTCAGCCTTCCTAATGCTGTGACCCTTTAATACAATTCCTCATGGCGTGGTGACCCCCCAGCCATAATATCATTTTCACTGCTACTTCATACCTGTAATTCTGCTACTGTTATGAACCGTGATGTAATGGTCTTAGTTGCCCCCTATGAAAGGGTCAAGACCCAAGGCTGAGAACCAGACTCAGAGGAAAGAGGAGCTACGACGGTCTTGTGAAACCAGGGCAGAAGAGCTGCTGTGAGGGCAGGCCAACTTGGACAACTGAGTGAAACCAGGTCTCAAAACAAGAGGGAGGGAGAGAGGGAGAAAAATCAGATAGACTACAAGAAGAAACATGGCCAAATAAACAGAAGAGGCAAACACAAAGCCAGAAACTAGAGGGCGGGGGCTGAGAGTGCAGCATGGTGGCAGAGCGCTTGCCTGGCTGCACAAGGAGGGAAGGAGAGAGAATGAGAGGAGACAGAAAGAGACAGGAGGAAGAGGGGGAGAAGTACCAGCTATCAGTTAACAGTGGCACACACACTCCGTCAGAACGTGAAGAATGTTCAAATAAACATTAAAGGTGAACTGAGGTAACAGATGAGGAAGAAATGTGAGCTGCGGGGAGGAAACGGCACAAGAGCACAGATGTCCGGGAGACACAGGAGGACAGAAAGCTGGAAGGCAGAGGGGACACGAACAGGAGTCGCGGACGAGAGAACGGCAAATAGGACAATCACAAACTATTAACAACTAAGTCAGTCTCCACATATTTCCATGAGAGATATGATTTCCTTTACACACACACACACACACACACACACACACACACCCCAATACACTGGGTTTCTGTAGCCCATGGCTTATCCAAAGCAGTACATATACCATGCCGGTCTCAAACGTCTGGCAATCCTGCTTCTCTTTGTAGATTCCTGGTACTACAGGCATTTGTCACCAAGATGGGACTCAGAGACTGTTTTTCTTTTTTCTTTTTCTTAGAAGATTTATTTGTAATTATTAATAAGTATACTGTAGCTGTCTTCACACACACCAGAAGAGGGCATCAGATCTCATTACGGGTGGTTGTGAGCCACCACGTGGTTGCTGGGATCCGAACTCAGGACCTTCGGAAGAGTAGTCAGTGCTCTTACCCCGCTGAGCCATCTCGCCAGTCCTCAGAGACTGTTTTTCAAGAGAGCTAGTAACCTATCTAGCTGGTGTGGTCTCCTCACCCCCAATCCTTATGCTCAGGAGATACAAACCCAAAATGTTCTGCGGACACCTGAGACCAAAGGTAGGAAGGAATAAACCCAAAGCTTTCGATGGTTTTTCTTACCATTGTGCATCAACTATGGTAAAGCTTAGTAACAGTAACTCGTCATCAATTAATGGCACCACACCATGATAAAGCTTATTTAAAACTTACGTACTATTTATCACTAGCAAGCCGTGGTGATACAGGCTACCTGTGACCCCAGTTCTTAGGAAGGGGAGGCAAGACATCGGGAACTAAAGACAAGCGGGCAGCCAGTCTTAAGAAGAGCAGCCAGTGCTCTTAACTGCTGGGCCCTCTCTCCAGCCCCTCTCATTCCATTTTATAGATGAGGAAACTGAGGCTTAGAATAGTTGCCTCATGGGCTGGAGAGATGGACCGAAGGTCCTGAGTTCAATTCCCAGCAACCACGTGGTGGCTTACAATCAGTACAGATACAGTGTACTCACATACATAAAATAAATAAAACAAATCTTTTTTTTTAAAGATATATTTATCGCTTTTGCACGGTGGGAGCAAGGTAGACACAAGGTAGGTTGGAGGCTGTTAGTTCAGGTGGCGGATCCTGGTGGATCGCCACTGGAAGGTTTCTAATAGAGTAGTTGATCAATTTTAGGATACTAGGCTCTGTGCCCAGCGACTGTATTATCTGTTGATGTTAAAAAAAGTATATATCTATTTATCTTATGTATATGAGCACGCGGTAGCTGTCTTCAGACACACCAGAAGAGGGAGCTGGATTCCATTACAGATGGTTCTGAGTCGCCATGTAGTTGCTGGGAATTGAACTCAGGACCTCTGGAAGAGCAGTCAGTGCTCCTAACCTCTGGGACATCTCTCCAGTCCCTTTCAGAACGACTTTTTTGTTTGTTTGTTTTTGCTTTTTCAAGACAGGGTTTCTCAGTGTAGCCCTGGCTGTCCTGGAACTCACTCTGTAGACCAGGCTGGCCTCGAACTCAGAAATAGGCCTGCCTCTGCCTCCCAAGTGCTGGCATTAAAGGCATGCGCTACCACTGCCCAGCTTAAAATAAATCTCTCTCTTTTTTTAAATAGTTGCCTTATATAGTTGTCAATCTAAGGGTCTTAGGCCTGTAGACCTGTCCAACTCTTTTGGGTTGGTTGTTTGCATTTATTTTGGCAGCACTGGGGACTAAGCCTGGGACCTGATGCAGGTAACAGGGAGGGGGGTGGGAGGTGGTCTATCACTGAGCTACCACCCCGGCTTCAAATCTGTCCATGTATTATTATTATTATTATTATTATTATTATTATTATTATTATTATTATTTTATGTATATGGTTATTTTGCCTGTAAGTATGTCTATACCATCCATGTAGTATATGCCAGTAGAGGCCAGAGAGGGCATCAGATGCCCTAGAACTGGAGTTACAGATGGCTGTGAGCTGCAATATGGGGGCTGGGAATCAAATGCAGGTCCTCTGGAAGAGCAGCCAGTGCTCGTAAACCCATAAGCCATCTCTTGCCAAGTCTGTCCATTTCCATGTGTGAGGTTCTAAAACTCACAGCCCAAGCAAAGAAAACCCATCTACTCTTCAAGGTCTAGTTCAAATGTCCCTTGGTCCCTGTTTTTCTGCCATAATTAAAGGCAAATTTAAAGATTAATTACATAAAAGTAATTTATTGTTACATGGAATGGGGAAGAAAAAGAAACAAAAATATTTCCATAAAAGGAAAATGGCTTAGGAGGCCGGAAAGATGACTCTGGCTAATAGCCCTGGCTGACCTTCCAGAGGTCCTGAGTTCAATGCCCAGCAACCACATGATGGCTCATAAATCATCTGTAATGGGATCCAATGCCCTCTTCTGCTGTGTTGGAAGAGTGACAGTGTATTCATATACATAAAATAAATAAATCGAAAGAAAAAAGGTAAATGGCTAAATTATAGCATAATCATACAATACAATAGACCTTGGTGAAGGTTTTTGTTGTTTGTTTTCGAGACAGGATTTCTCTGTATAGTCCTAGCTGTCCTGGAACTCACTGTGTAGACCAGGTTAGCCTCCCACCCAGAGACTTGCCTGCCTTTGCTTTCTGAATGCTGAGATTAAGTACATGTGCCAACACATATGTCCTTTAAGTTTCATTTTTTTTTTTTGTCTATGTTTGTTCTATTTCCAAGCAAGTCAGAGTCCATACAGGCCTGGCTGTCTTGGAACTCTATCTGTAGACCAGGCTGGCCTCAAACTCAGAGATCTGCCTGCCTCTGCCTCCCCAGTGCTGGGATTAAAGGGAAGCGCTACCACCGACCAGCTCAAGCTTTAATGTATATGTATGCATAGCAATCATTCATAGAAGCCTAGAATGGAAGAGTAGCGTGTGTTTAACCTTAAGCAAGAGTACATGTGGCTTTTCTCTAGAGTCTTCTATTTCCCCATCGTTCTACCTGGAGCGGGTTATCACTCTTGTTTTTGAGAGTGAGTCACTCTGTAGCGCAGACAGGACTCCAACTGACTCACTAGCCTCCTGTCTCAGGCTCCCTGGCGCTGAGATCATAAACAGACTCCAACAAAACCAAACGTACTTCCCCGTGTGGGACCGTGAAAGGCAGTCTGTGTTCTTGGTTGAGCTGCAGTATTCTGGTTGGACTCCACCCCCAGTCAGCTGACTACGGTCAGGTATGCCCTGCCCCACAGCTACCTGGAACAGAAAGGCAGCCCAGCCCACCATAAAAGGAGCTGTTTGCCCCCTCCTCTCTCTTACTCTTAACTTCTTGCTCTTACTCTCACCCTTCTTCTCCCCCTCCTTTCTCCCCTCTCTCCACATGGCCATGACCAGTCTCTCCCACCCACCTTTCTACAATAAAGCCTAGGCCAGTCTCTTACTTTTCTACCTTCTCTCTCTCTCTCTCTCTCTCTCTCTCTCTCTCTCTCTCTCTCTCCTTTCTACAATAAAGCCTAAAAACTAAGAACTGCCTCCTTTCCTTTTTTTTGTTTTTTCAAGAAAGGGTTTCTCTGTTGCAGCCCTGGCTGCCCTCGAACTCAGAAATACGCCCGGCTCTGCCTCCCAAGTGCTGGGATGAAAGGCGTGCGCCACCACCGCCCAGCAGCCTCCTTTCATCTAGATTTGCTGTGCTGGAGCAATGGATTAGGCCTTCCCCTAAAGAGCCGTGTGTCTTATTTCCCACAGGAAAGTCTCCCAGCATTTCCAGCCCTGAGACCGGTCCAAGGACCCCACGCTCTCGCGGGAACCACCGGGCACCTCCTTCTCTCCCCAACCCTTTCCCCCTTTGGCCCCAGGACTCCCAATTTGTTCTCAGCTCTTCCTCGGGTATCCAGCGACGTCAGGGATGCCCGAGACTGAGAACCCACCGGGATGCTCCCTTTTGACCCCAGTGGACTAGGGTAGTGGCTTCCCACAACCATACACCCACCCGGCAGTCTCCCGCATCCGCCTGGCCAGTGTCTTCCGAGCTCCGGCTCTCCTGGGGTAGCCAGCTGTCTGTGGTGCACGAGAGCCGCAGAGCAGAGACTGCACAT
>NW_022196891.1:68673371-68689463 GCF_008632895.1 Mastomys coucha | reverse complement strand
GCCCGATACCCCCCCCCTCCCGAAACACACTTTCTTCTTCTTTCCAGCCTTACCCCACAGATTCGGGGCTGGAGAGGTAGGTGGCTTGGCAGTTAAGAGACATTACTGCTCCTGCCAAGAACCCAAGTTCAGTTCCCAATACCCAGCTGTGCGGCTCACAACTGACTCTATCTGTCTCCGGGGAATCAGATGCCCAATTCTGGCCACCGTGGGAACCCAAACATTTGTGCTCATATACACATCAATAAAATAAACCAATAAAAAATATGAATAGAGGCAAAGATCGATAATGCCCATTCCAGAAGCCATGGGTTATTAAATAGGAATCTCAATGCCAAATGTGCATAACAATTCCTTATCAATTATTGGTCAGGCAGCTCCAGGGGCCCCAAAACTATGAAGGTATTCCCACTGCTCTTAGCTGTCCACCAGAACTAGGCAGTAAGACTCCACTGTTGTCAGGCAGGGGTGGTGCATGCCTTTAATCCCAGCACTTGGGAGGCAGAGGCAGGTGGATTTCTGAGTTCGAGGTCAGCCTGGTCTACAGAGTGAGTTCCAGGACAGCCAGGGCTACACAGAGAAACCCTGTCTTGAAAAACCAAAAAGAAAAAAAAAAAAAAAGACAGAAAAGTCAAGCTGGAGGCAAATCAGAAGTGTCCTGCCTGCTGGCTGACTTTCACATGCTGGAAGGTACTATGCAGGTAACTGGAAACGTAAAATCATCAATAGTGTTACTGAGCTGTGGACCTTGTGTGCTGTAATCCTAACCTGTCAAGCAAACCATGCCCACTGATGTAATAATGGCACGGCCACTATAGGGATAACCCATTACATTCTGAGTCCAACAGAGGACCACTCCGCTGGAGGGAGGTTATGTCCAGAATCACAGACTCCATCAAAAGAATAGGTTGGGGTGGTCGCAGGCCACAGGCCACAAGACCTGTTGCTTTATTTTGCTAAATGGACATGTTATGCAACAGCCTCCTATTTAATATTAGTCAAAGAAACTTCCTTTTTGCAGTCGATAGTTGTTAGACCCTGAAAAATAAATGACTACTGAGTGTTCACGAGACACCTACATCAATCATCCCCACCAAGGCTCTGAGGACATAGAAAGGGGAGTGGAAAGAATGTGAAAGGGGTGAAGCTGGTGAGATGGTTCAGCATGCACCCGTTCTCCCAAGCCTGAATCCAATCCCTAAGTCCGCGAAGCACTCAACAGCCGACCTCGACTCACTACAATCGCACTCGCGTACATGACAATAGATAATTTTACAGATTGATTTTTAAAAGCTGTATTAGCTGGAGGATGGGGAGGAGGGCTGTGAAAGGCTTTCTTCTAGGCACGGCACAGCTGGTTCATGAGAAGAGACAGCTGTGTTTGCCTGCCCTAGTCTAGACCCACAGAGATTTGGTCAGGGATGGGGACGAACTCCTGGCCTCCTAGCACTCCCTCATTGGCTACTGGAGGAGATGTTGTCTGCACTGGCGTTGCCACGGCTGCATTATTCAGGAACCAATAGCTTGTATCACCACCCGCAAGGCCTTGGTTAAACTCAGTGGATCACAAAACAGAAACAAAAGGAGAGGCGAAGGTCAATGAAATGGTTCAGCAGGTGAAGATGTAGCTGTCAAGCTTGACACCCTTAGGTCAATCCCA
Organism: Mastomys coucha; assembly: GCF_008632895.1. Taxonomy (NCBI): domain Eukaryota; kingdom Metazoa; phylum Chordata; class Mammalia; order Rodentia; family Muridae; genus Mastomys; species Mastomys coucha. Next base: position 68,687,803 of record NW_022196891.1, on the reverse strand, counting down.
CGGTAGGAGAGCCAACTCACACAAACCTCCACATGCATATGCACACACAAAGTGAAATTTAAAAAATTTTAGTTCGACAGGTGGTGATGGCGCACACCTTTAATCCCAGCACTTGAGAAGCAGAGACAAGCGGATTTCTGAGTTCGAGGCCAGCCTGGTCTACAGAGTGAGTTCCAGGACAGCCAGGGCTATACAGAGAAACCCTGTCTCGAAACAAAACAAAATTTTAGTTCTAGCCTGGCATGCCTTTAATCCCAGCATTTGGGAGGAAGGAGCAGGCAGATCTCTGTGAGTCCAAGGCTAGCCTGGTTTACAACAAGGGGAGTACCAGGATAGCCAGGGATGTTATACAGAGAGACCCTGTCTCGGAAAAAAACAAAAAACAAAACAAACAAAAAAACAGAAAAAAATGTTTAGTCCTTTAAAAAAAAAACCGGAAAGCTGTGAAATCAGGAAGGAAATTTGCCAGGAGTAAAGGAGGGTAGGTGGTTGTAAAAATGGGATAAAGGCAGGGAGGGAAATGTGCACATGATCAGAATGCACTGGATACAATGAATGGCACTGTCAAAAAAAATCCTTAGAAGTCCTGTCTCAGCTTCAGCAACTACGTTACTGACCCCTGCTACCACACCCAGCACAAAAGTCATTGCCGGCCTTTTGCTCCCAAGGCAGTGTGTGCTTTGTTGACAGCCAGCTGTGTATTCCAGTTGGGGATCCCGCCTGTCGCTTTTGGAAACAAAGAAACAAGTGGGCTTCAATCCTCCTCCCAGGCTCTAGCTGGAGCTCTTCTCTGAATCTCCATGAAGCTTGACCCGGAGGCTGGAGACTTCAGACATAGAACAGAGACCCTTCCCACAGCCCACAGCCATGTTTTTGACGTGAGGATCCAGCCCAGGGCAGACCGGCTACTTCCTTCCACTGTTTTAATAGGAAGCCCTTTGTTTTCTCTTTACACAACATCCTGTTAACTATTAGGCTATTCCTCAAGGTACTTTGATGTCACTAGTTTGTTTTTAAAAAAGGAAGTTGAAAAAGAGAGGAGCCAGCTAGCCAGTTTCTGGTTCTCTCTATGAACACCACCATACCTCCCATCTAGGCATATGAACATCAGAAGACATTCTCAATGTAACAAACAAAAGCTTTGTGGAGGTGGGGCGATGGTGGCGCATGTCTTTAATCCCAGCACTTGGGAGGCAGAGGCAGGTGGATTTCTGAGTTCGAGGCCAGCCTGGTCTACAGAGTGAGTTCCAGGACAGCCAGGACTACACAGAGAAACCCTGTCTCGGGAAAAAAAAAAAAAAAAAAGCTTTGTGGAGGTTGGAGTGACTAGATAAAGAATTTCTGGGCAATAGGAAGACTGTGTGAGTCCTACCACAGAGCATGCTCAAAGCTCTGAAGACGGCAGAAATTGATCATGACAGTGGGGGTGGGGGGTAGCTTTTATTCCATGGCTCCCTCTTGCCTTTTGCAGACTTTCCAGTTTTACCTGTTCAGAACCCTCCCCCATGTCCCCCACTGCGAAGGATAGTCCTGCCTTCCAGGACAACACTCACTTAAGGGACCCAGCATCAAACTTCCTGCCAGCCAGCTGCTTCCTCTAGCCCCACCCCCACCCTGTAAAACAGATGACACAAGCTGGACTTTGGACAGAAACTCGGCTTATCAGGGAGTCCCAGGCAGATGAATTCCAGGGTTTCAATGCCTGGAAAACCCCAATATGCATTTGCTCATAAAGCTACCCACGGCCTCCTCCCAACCCCGAGAAACTTCTTTCTCACTTAACCTCTGCTTTGCACACCTAGCGGGGGTCCTGTGAGCTCTGAGATTCCCCAGTCTCAAATCCAACAGATGTGAAAATCGAGCCCCATGGCTTCCTAATTTACCACATAAAATGTGTGTGGCACTTCAATCTACCTTTGGGGGTTTGGGAGACGGCATGATGGTAACCCTCCCCTTGAATTCCAGCTATGTGTAGACGGTGGCAGATCCAAGCAGACAAGATCATACCTTGCCTATCGTACCAGAGTATAAAAAACAAAACACAGTCCGAGTTCTGTGACTTTAAGACTACTAGCCTGGTCTACCTAGCACATTTCAGGCCACCTAAGGCTACACAGAGGCTCTATCTCAAAAAACAAAACCAAAGCTGGGCAGTGGTGGCACACGCCTTTAATCCCAGCACTTGGGAGGTAGAGGCAGGTGGATTTCTGAGTTCGAGGCCAGCCTGGTCTACAGAGTGAGTTCCAGGACAGCCAGGGCTACACAGAGAAACCCTGTCTCGAAAAGCCAAAAAACAAAACAAAACAAAAACAAAAAAAGAAAAGGAGGGGGAGAAGGAGGAAGAAGAGCAAGAAGAAGAAGAGGAAGAAGCAGCAGCAGCTCGGCTGGGCAGTTGTGGCACACACCTTTAATGCCAGCACCTGGGAGGCAGAGGCAGGTGGATTTCTGAGTTCAAGGGCCAGCCTGGTCTACAGAGTGAGTTCCAGTACAGCCAGGGCTACACAGAGAAACCCTGTCACGAAAAACAAAAACAAAAAACGAAAAAAAAAAAAGAGAGAGAGAGTAAGAAAGAAAGAAAGAAAGAAAAAGAAAAACCAAAATAAGAAGAATCTCCAGGCTATATTAAAAACCAAAATGTAATCTAATAATCTAATGCACAATGTAAGCCTCGTTAACATTTGCATAACAAAACAATAGAAAAATATACAAACGAAACTCTGCCAGGTAAAGGTGCGGGGGCAAGAACGGAGTGGGAGTGAGCTACTCCACCCTTTGATAGATTCTGAATCTCAAACTCAGTCAACCAATGTGTGTTTTGAATAAACAATTTTGGGAACCACAGTAGCTCTGTTCGAAGGAGAACAAGGCTGGGGGTTCGGGGTCCCTTGGCAAGTCCAGGTCACAGAGATGCTGAAGAGAAGAGTCACCGCGGAGAGCCTTCCAGAGCCAAGCCCAGCCTGCTGGAGTCCTGCCCGGCATTTTCTCCGCCTAGGGGTGGTCACCCACTAGTTTCTAGCTTCAAGAGAACGATTATTTCCCCAGGAGGAAACAGTAGAATGACTTACCAATCTACAGTTTTGGGGGAAGTCTGCTCCTGACCAAATGTTGGAAGGGTTTTCTTCAGAAATACAGCAGGAGACATCCCAGATCTGACCAAAACCCAGGAGGGAAGTGGTGGGTGTGGGTGTGTGCACACTCTTGAGGAAGGTAAGAGCGGGCAGGGCAGAGAAAATGTCAGCATTCCAACCTGGCTTACTTTCCTCCCTTCTGGATACAATAAAAGTTGACCCATCCACTGGCCCCTGCTTGTAGCTGAACCCTTTCCAAGTTCAGGTTCTCCAGGGAATGAAACGCAGCATTCTGGGTCACCAGTCACAACTCCCCAGGCTCAGCCCTCCCAGCCTGTCTGTGTATCCTGCCTGTTGAGTATCTCAGGCCGGAGCTCATACTAGCTCGCTCTTTCTTTCCCTCCCTGACGGCAGAGCCCATGCATGGTGAGGAGTAACTCAGGAAAGCAAAGAACACCAGGGCAAGCTGTTTGGGCTTCACGCCCGATGCCCCCACGAGAGCCCTCACTTTAAAACTTAGTAATCGTAAAATAAAAAAGCCCTGCCATTGGAAACTTTTCCTGCTTCCTTTGACCCAGTCTCATAAGGACAGCATTCTTGCACCCTCACAAAATCCAAAGGGGTAATAGCCGGCCAACAGTAATCCCTTCATGTATACGTAATATAGCTATTAACTCCATTGATCCTCATGGCGTGCGGACGACAAGTATTATTACTTCTGTTTTATAGCAGAAAAGACCGAGCTACTAGCCTAAGGTCCGAAGACAAAGAAGCACAGCCTGATGACAAGGCCAGCCTGACATTCCCATCCTCATTTGCACTAACCAAATCCCTCCCCCCCTCAGGCCTACCTTGATTTCAAAGTTGCACTATGCAGTGTATTCCCCGACCCGCCGCCACCCCTGCACGTTATTTTTTCCCTAGGGCCCACTGCCCTACCAAGCAAACGCACCACCTCAGGCTTCGTTTGAACCACGGCTGCTTGCTCAAAATGATCCTGTCACAATCCTTGTGGCAGTGTGAGCTAGAATCAGTGTAGGAAATCAGGGGAAAAGAAAAGGCAGGAGGGAAGGGGTTGGAAGGAAACCGGCTCCAGGAGTTTACATAAGCCTAACAACTGCAGTCACTGATCCAGAGGAAACAGTACACAAAACAGGAATGTGGGTGTGGCTAACAATCTAAGATATGAACAAAAATGAAACAGGGGATGGCCGGGCAAAGAAAGGACGAGGGGATGGAGAAACAGCAGTAGAATTCAAAGGTGAAGTGAGAAGACTCTAGGGGAAGGGATTTTATTAATAAGACAGCTGATTCTGATACGGTAGTTTGCCTGAGACGCTGGATCTCCAGGAATGGGAAGTCTGGGGACTCTGGTTCCATCCCCAGCTTCTACCCTCTTATAAAACTGGAAAGGTCATTTCCTCTCTCCAGACTCATTTCCTCATCTGTACATTGGAGAGAAGTAGACTCACCTAATGTCTAGGCCACTCCAAGGGGTTACAGTTGTAATGAGAAACAAGGGATCCATCTCTCCAACTTGGGGAAGGAGTCCAATCTTTTTGCTCTCCAAAAAGGTATCAAAATGAACTGCCTTTAGAAGACAGCAATAGTGACTGTGATGGTTTATTTCCTTTACCCTCTCTAAAATACAAACCTTGAAGGAAAACAGATTCATACAGAACACATTCCAACAAAACAACAGTAGTGTGTGACACTCAAGAATCAGACATAGCTGCCGGGTGCATGCCTTTAATCCCACCACTTGGGAGGCAGAGGCAGGATTTCTGAGTTCGAGGCCAGCCTGGTCTACAGAGTGAGTTCCAGGACAGCCAAGGCTGCACAGAGAAACCTTGTATCGAAAAACCAAAAAAAAAAAAAGAATCAGACATAGCACACGCAAGTCCCTGGGTTTGGTCCTCAGCTCCGAAGGGTGGTGGCAGCGGTGGGGAAATGAGACAGATAAATATACAGGTGCTGACACACACTGACCAAGGGAACAAACCAACCAACCTCACATTCTCAACCTCATACAAACACACCTCGAGTCAGTCATGCCCCAGCATGCGAGCCTGGTTGTTTCTCAGGAAAGGAGTCGACAAAGAAACAAAAAACTCTCATTCCGGGCAAAGGGGAGGGCATAGTTCTGGCACTAAGGAAATCCAGCCAACCAATAGACCAACTCTTCCCCAAGGGAGTCCTCACTCAGTCAACAACCTTAATTAACGACTCCTCGCTAGCTATTCACAAAAGGAGTTCCGAATCTGAGAAATTCTAGAGAATTCATTTCTTCTTCAGACTCTGAACCACGGCATTAATCCCAGAAGGTCTACAACTTCATCAAGAGGGAGAGACCCCTCTACAAAAGCCAGGAAAAGAAACCTTCCCTACCCACCACCCCACTCCCCACTCCATTTCCTCCTAGGACACTTGAGCCAAGGAGTCCGGGTGAGAGGCTCAAGGCTTCTCTGAGACCTCCGAGGAGGTCGGAAGGGCAGGATACCCCTTCCCAGGAGCATACTATGGAGCAGAATGGCTAGCAAAATAGTTGGGTGTGGGAAGGGTCCTCGGGTCCTTAGGGGAGACCCAGAACCATGAGCCCTCGCGGGTTATTTTTGATGCTTCCGCAGAGAGGGTACTCCCGGCACTGAGTGGGAGGTAGGGCCACAGATCACCGGCTTGGGGGAAGGGAGCCAGCCAGTCTCCCGGTGGGGGAGGGGAATGGAGAGTGACCAGACCCGGGCGGAAAAGTGGACTCCTAGGGCGAGGCAGGCAGGCAGGTTTCTGGACTCCTCCCTTCCCGACGGCGCGTGGGGGATCGCCCTCTTCCAACTTCTCCCGAACCCACTTACTCCTCCGAAAACTCTGGGAACTCACCCAGGATCATAGAAGTGAAGAGAAACAACAGTTTCCTCCCGGCTTTCCCCTCGATGCCCATTACAGTTACAATCCCGACGCGACAGGAGCCGCAACTCCGATGGGAACAGCCTCGCGATCCACTGCCCTGGGCTGGACTCTAGCAGCCAGGTTAAGCCCGGCCCGCCTTTCTCTCCACGCCCGGTGGGCGGTGCCCAGCTGCCCTGCGTTCCGATTGGTGAAGAGAGAGGGAGCTCCGATGAGTGACTCACCGTACGCAGGTGCAACCCCGAACTTTTCCTCCCTCTTGAGTCCGATTGGTGGCTTTCACCTCTAGAGACCTCTCGTTGGCCCAGGAGACCGTCGCTTAAAGAAACCAAGGCCTCCTCTTCGACAGGTAAGGGCATCCCCATTGGGCAGCAAAGCAGGCAGAGAGAGCCTTTCTGGCTGCCCGGCCCTTGATAGTTATCTCTAAAGAGGCGGTGGCTAAGGTCACTGCCTGTGAGATGCAGGAATGCGCTTGGTTGATTTCTCTTCCATTACTTTTAAATTGCTTGATGCTGCAGAATCTGTAGTCCCTCCCCCCTTGGTAAGTGAAAAACATAATATGGGAAAGTGTAGGGAGCAGGTTGAGACAAGAGAGACATCTTGACTACCCCAAACTGGGTTGCTCTCAAAAAAGAAACCTGAATAGACAGATACAGGAAACCTCCCGAAAATAAAAGCTGACCTACCCTTCCTTGGAGGACTGGGAAAATGTCTTTTATACATACACATAGGATCTATGTCAGTAGCTCCTTTGCTCGGCCTTACATTCAAATTAGCTTTTGTTTTCTAGACCAGAGCTGGCTATGTCGCTGAGGCTGGCCTCAAACTGTGAATCTTCCTATAAAAACGGCTCTCCCAAGAGGGACAGGAAGATTGGGGGCTCAAGGCCAGTCTCAGGTATCTAGTGAGCTGTAGAATAGCCTGGGATTGATGAGACCCTTTCTCAAGACGAAGAGGAAGAGGAGGAAAAGGGAGGGTAGGAAGGAGGAAAAAGCAGCCTAGTGTTTTATGCTTGTAATCCCAGGACTATAAAAGACGGGGGCAGGAGGACTAGGAGTTTAAGGCTATTCCTGACATGGTTGCAAACCAGAGAATAGCCTAAACTACAAGAGAAAACAGGCTGGAGAGATGACTTAGCAGTTAAGATGCATGCTACACTGGGCTTGGTAGTTCATGCCTTTGATCCCGGCACTTGGGAGGCAGAGGCAGGCGGATTTCTGAGATGGAGGCCAGCCTGGTCTACAGAGTGAGTTCCAGGACAGCCAGGGCTACATAGAGAAACCCTGTCTCAAAAAACCAAAAAACAAAAAAAAACAAAAAAAAACCCACCACCACCACCAATCAAGTTTACCAAGCATCTACTGGATGAGACTGGAAAGTACAAATAAATTAAAACAACAGTTCTGACTTCAAGGTTGGCAGTTATAATAAACAGGACAGTACGTAACCAAGAAAGAAACTTTGTACTACTAAACTGAAACAAGTATTTGGGTATCTGCCAAAGGCAAACTTGTTATTCACCCTCAAAGAAAGTTGAAGTCCTAAAGTGAGACTTATACACAGTTTTGTGGTTTATTTGGAATGATCTCATTTTAGCCAGGGCTGATCTGCAACTCACATGGAGCCCAAAGAGTCCTTGAACTCAGTGATGTCTCAGCCTCCCTAAACACCAAGATTATAGTGTGAGCCACTCACTATAACCTGTTGGGTTCGGGATGGAAGCTGAGAAAGCTCACTTCAGGGACAGAAACTTCAAAACAAAAGCTTTTTTTTCTGAGTGATCAGGAGGTGGCCAGTTTGAGATCTGAGCCACATCCCCAAAGACGCTGTATTGCATTTTTAAAGGGTAAAACTGCAAAAGGAGGAGGGGCTTGGGTGAGCCGCAGGGTCTTCCAAGCATCTTTTGACATTAAGGGTTAAGCACAGCACTGTTTGTTGAAGATTGGGCTTCCTCCAGGACACCTGGCTTGAAGGCCTTTAATTCATCCTTTTAGACATTGGGTCCAGAATCCATGGCTCTCCTTCATCCTCCTAGACAGTTGGTCCAGAGCTCAAGGTGATAGGGGAACAAAGGAGCTGATTTGCTGCATGCAGTTAATGAGGGCTTGACAGGCTTGGGTTATATATTTTTACAACTTAGGCACCTCCGTTAAGATAACAGCAAGTTTTACATTCTTTTCCCAGCTTAACAGACAATTAAGCGAACATTTGGAGGGACAGGGTAGGAGTGTCCCCTCAGCCTGGGAATGTGAACCTGGCTTGACCCTGTTAACAAAATGTGAGAGCAAAAATGGGAGAGTTGCCTCAGAGATGGGCTGGGTTCTGGCGGCTCTCCTCTTACATACCTAATAAATATGTACAAATGTTTATTTAATTCCCAACCCCTGAGCTCTGGCATTACACACAATTTTAAATTATTATTTTCCCCTGATAGCCTTTCTATTAGAAGAAAAAAAAAGATTTTAGGAGCTGGAATAATGGCTCACTGATTAAAGAGTGTGCATTGTTCTTCCAGAAGACCCACTGAAATTTTAGCCATATTGGTTTAAGGGGGGTTTTTTGTTCTGTTTTTGGGATTTAGTTGGTGTTTTTTTGTTGTTGTTTGTTTTGTTTTGTTTTCTAGAGACAGGGTTTCTCTGTGTAACAGCCCTAACTGGAACTCGATTTGTAGACCAGGCTGGCCTCAAATTCACAGAGATCCACCTGCCTCTGCTATCATATATATATATATATCTGTGTGTGTGTACTATACTTTATTTAGTGATAGTTCTGGGGATTTGAACCCGGGACCCTATGCATAATAGATCTATAGTCCATCACAGAATTATAGACCCAGTCTATTTATTTATTTAATTAATTAATTTATTTATTTTTATCTGGGGCCAGGGTGAAGTATGGACTTACTATATTGTCCAGGGTGCCCTGAGCTCTCACTGTGTGTGGTGTAGCTTAGCCTTGGACTCCTAGCACTCCTGTTCTTCAGCCTCCCGTACAAGCAATAAGCTACCACATCTTGTTTCTATGTTTTGTTTTTGATAGATTGGAATATATACTAGTATGCTGGCTAGTTGTATGTCAACTTGACACGAGGTGGAGCATTTAGGACGAAAGGATCTCAGCTGAGAAAATGTCCCCATCAGACTGACTCACAGCAGGCAGTGCCATCCTGGACTGGTGGTCCTGGATGATAGAAGAAAGCAAGCTAAGCAGTCCAGTAAGCAACACTGCTCTACGGCCGCTGCATCAATCCATCTTCAGGTTTCTGCCTTGAATTCTCACCCTGACTTCCCTGGTATGGACTACAAGCTGTAAACTGAAATTAGTGGCTGAGTCATCTCTTCAGCCCATCGGCTCAATTCTTATTCTTATTCTTTTTTTTTTTTTTTGAGACAGGGTTTCTCTGTCTTTTTGGGTTTTTTTTTTGTTTTTTTCCAATTCTTGTACGGTTGTTTGTTTTGCTCCCCACGTCACCCCCTTGAATTGGGCAGTTTGCAGTGGGAGACATGCATGCAAAAGCAAGCCGTCACGTCTCAGGGCAGGGCGTAGACTCTCGGTGCATCTAGGCTTCCTCTATGACGGCCTTCCAAGAACTAATAAGCTCTCACAGAAGAAATTCCTTAATCTCCTTTGGGGGTTTCCAGTGAACCAGGGATCTCCTGTCACCAACACCTCCCCCCTTCTCTCTGTCTCTATCTCACTCTCTGTGTCTGTCTCCCCCCCTTGCCCTGTGTGTGTGTATGTGTGTTATATGTATGCTCGTATGTGTACAGGGCCCACTAATGTACAGAGGCCAGAGGAAGATGTCGGGTGTCCTGCTCTGCCACTCTCTACCTTTTTGCCTTGAATCGGGGTTTCTCACTGACCTTACAGTTAGACAGCACCCAGCCCCAGGATCCCTGTGTCCATCTTGCACAGGACTGGAGTTATAGGAACAGACTGGATCCTGGCTTTTTAACATGTATTCTGGGAACTTGAACTTGAACTCAGGTCCTCTGTGTGGTACTTTGACCTTTTTTTTTTTTTCCTTGGTTTTTTTCCAGACAGGGTTTCTGTGTAGCCTTGGCTGTCCTGGAACTCACTCTGTAGACCAGGCTGGCCTTGAACTCATACTTTGACCTTTTATCTACTGAACCATCTGCCCAGCCCAAGTCCCCCTTCTAAAAAAAAAAAAATTGTTTATTCTGTGTGTATCTGATGTGTGAGGGCAGGCACCTGCACCATCGTGGGCTGTGGCAATCAGAGGACAACTCTTTATAGTTCATTCCCTCCTTCCATTTTTTTTTTTAAGATTTATTTATTATTATATCTAAGTACACTGTAGCTGTCTTCAGACACACCAGAAGAGGGTGTCCGATCTCATTACATACATACATAAACAATCTCACTGTTTAGCCCTGGCTGGCCTGGCTCTGTAGTCTAGTCTGACCTCGAACTCTGGTTCTCAAGTACTAAGATTAAAGGTGAATGCCACCACACCCTGCTTAATTCTTTTTGGTTTGGTTTGGTTTTTTGAGACAGGGTTTCCCCGCGTAGCCATGGCTGTTTTGGAACTCATTCTGTAGACCAGGCTGGCCTCGAACTCAGAGGTCCGCCTGCCTTTGCTTCTGAGTGCTGGGATCGAAGTGCCACCAAAACCCTGTGCTAATTCTTACGGGCCTCTAGAACCATTCAGCTCTACTACCCTCATGACAAATCCCGACTCATGGCCCTTTAAGGGTCACCCAACCCTTCTACAAACTATAGCAGGGCAATTGCCTTTTTCTTACTCATTTGTAAGTGCTCTTTATATATTAAAAACATTAGTCCTCTTATTTGTTGAAAATGTCCCCAGTGTTCTGTGCCTTCTGATTTGTGTGCCATGTCTATGCATATGTGCACCAGTGTATCCATACATTGTGGAGAAGGTTTGACTTGATTGTTTAGATTTTACTTCATTAGATTTTTGGTTTTGGTTTCAAGAGAGTCTTACTACATAGACAAGATTGACTTCAGACTCATTCTCCTGCCTCTGCTTACTGACTCCTGGGATTAAAAGTATACACCACCATGCCTGGCACCCTCAGCTTCTTCTATGGCTTCGAGTTTTGAGTCGTAGTTAGGGATGATGAACCGTTCTCGGTAGTTTCCACATTTTCAACCTCTGATCCATGGAAGTGTATCTCGTGTGTATTGTATATCTCAGGTATGGAACTTGCCTGTTCATCTTCCGTGTGGAGCGCTACAGTGCCTTTCCCATTGTGGGACTAAATACCTGACCAGGGCAGTTTAAGGTAGGAAAGGTTTGTTTTGGCAGGCAGAAGAGTCAGCCTGTGGGGAGAGAGGCGTGGCCGGAGAGAACAACTCCAGATGCAGCTGTAGGAGTGTAAGGCACTTGCTCACACCGCCTCTGAAGCTGGAAACCAGAGAGAGATGAATGCTTGCCTTCTCCTTCTCCAGCCCTGGATCTCAGCCCAGGGGTCCACACTCAGGGACATCAGTTAAGTCTCATAGATGGACCCAGAGTTAATGGCTTCTGGATAATTCTAAGTTGACAATCAAGATTAACCTGTAGCCAGTCTTTGCTACTTTTGTGGATTCTTCTTTTTCCCACCCTTTATTTTTATCCCCATCCCGTTTCACCCCCCTGGGTGAGAAACAAGGAGAGAGAGAGAAAGAGAGATCCTTGAATCTAGTATCTTCTTGTTTCCTTTTTGCCTGTAGCTGGTCTTTCTTACTTTTGGGTTCTTCTTTTTCTCACCCTTTATTTCATCATGGGTTGTTTCTGGGATTGAAGGAATATTAATCTGAGTGCCCCACTGTTGTAAAAGATGTCTTCCCCCCAAATGTATGGGTCTGTCAGCCACATAAGGCTTTAACTTCCCTTGTTGACCCTCCAGTCCCACACATTTAACCCACTGCAGACTGTTTTAGCTGAGATAACTTTCCAATCCTTAGAAACTGGGTATAAACCTCCTGAAGTGGCCGTTCAGAGTTCCAAGATTCTTGTGAAATGATAGTTACATCAGCTCCTGAATCCACCAAAACTTCTCTTTCAATACCATTTTACTTGCGATTTTACATGTTAGCCTCTGATCATTAACAACTCTTTGCCAGAACACATGTTTGCCAGGACTTCAAACCCTCTGTCCTTTCTACTGGAGCAGCTTTGCCTTTGATGTAGGGAAACAGGAGCGGTAGAGCCACCCTATCACCTGTGTTAAATCCTATCTCTTTGTACATGGGCCATAATTTAAATTTCTCCTTTGAAATCTTCATCTGCAGTTCCTGGATGCACAATGACTCTACGGGAAGTGAATTCACTCCTTCTCCAGATCATCCCTGCTGTCCCCAACCGCAAAGAACCATAAACCCAGTAGTTATTTTAGAACCGTGATTTTTGGAGATAGAGTGGGATATTTACCTGTGGCCAAGTCTAGACTTGTGCTGCCTGCAGAACCTAGGCCTTCTTTAAACATCGCCCTTAGAAATGCTTTGTCCGGGACTGGAGAGATGGCTCAGTGGTTAAGAGCACTGGCTGCTCTTCTGAAGGTCCTGAGTTCAATTCCCAGCAACCACATGGTGTCACACAACCATCTGTAATGAGATCTGATGCCCTCTTCTGACATGTCTGAAGAGAGCTACAGTGTACTCATGTAAATGAAATAAGTAAATCTTTAAAAAAGAAAGAAAAAGAAATGCCTTGTTCACAATTTTGTTGCAAATGACCATATCTCCTGCAGTTAAAGCATGAGGCATTGTGAGATCTGAGACCTTTAGCAGCTTGGTCACAGGTTCTTTGCAAATGACTGTACCTCTTACAGTTGAAGCACCAGTCACTTTGATAATGGAGACCTCTAGCTATAGCTTGACCTACTAGATTAGCACTGGATGCTGCCCTTACCTTTAATGGTCCAATAACTTTTTTACAATCAGTATTCACATTTTCGAGGGTTTTTTTTGTTTTGTTTTGTTTTGTTTTGTTCTTTTTTTTTAAGATTTATTTATTATATGTAAGTACACTGTAGCTGTGTCTAGACACACCAGAAGAGGGTATCAGATCTCATTATGGATGGCTGTGAGCCACCATGTGGTTTCTGAGACTTGAACTCAGGACCTCAAGAAGAACAGTCAGTGCTCTTACCTGCTGAGCCATCTCACCAGCCCTTGTTTTGTTTTTTTCAAGAGAGGGTTTCTCTGTGTAGCTCTGGCTGTCCTGGAACTCACTCTGTAGACCAGGCTGGCCTCAAACTCTGAAATCCACCTGCCTCTGCCCCCCAAGTGCTGGGATTATAAAGGCGTGCGCCACCACTGCCTGACCAGTATTCACATTTTCATATACCAATGTTTCTATCAACATTTCCTTGTGTCAGGGTCTGGTATGGCTGACACTAATCTTTGTAAAATAGATAGATAGATAGATAGATAGATAGATAGATAGATAGATAGATAGATAGATAAAGTGGCAGCTTCTCCAGAGCCTTGTATAACCTTTGCAAATGGATTCCCCACCCCCACCCCTACCCCACCCCCAGGCTCTTCGACTTTGTCCCGAGCTCTCAAAGCCACTAATCAACATTGTCCTAGAGTAGCACCATCAAATTGAACCTGTTCTTGTCAATCAGAGGACCGCCCTTCACCTGGCAACTGCTCTTTTACAATATTCATTCTCCTTGTTCAGTTTCGCGGTTAAATATTCGAGGTTTCTTCCTCTACCATGCTAACCATTACAACTGTGGACCAGCCTCTAGTACAGCTGCTACCAATCCCTTCCAGTCTTGAGGACTAGTTCTATTTAAAGTAGCACAGTTATTTAGAATTTGTTGGACTGGCGAGATGGCTCAGTGAGTAAGAGCACTGACTGCTCTTCCAAAGGTCCCGAGTTCAGATCCCAGCAACCACATGGTGGCTCACAACCACTGGTAATGAGATCAGACATCCTCTTCTGGTGCGTCTGAAGACAGCTACAGTAAATTATGCCGGAGCGAGGGGGGCCAGCAGAGGTCCTGAGATCAACAGCAGCCACACACATGATAGCTCATGGCCATCTGTACAGCTACAGTGTACTCATACACATAAAATAAATAAATTTTTAGAATTTGTTTCACATAAGGTGAGTGCTCAAGGGTCCCCAATGGAAGAGCTAGAGAAAGGACCCAAGGAGCCGAAGAGTTTGCAGCCCTATAGGAGGAACAATAATATGAACCAACAAGTATACCCCCAGAGCTCCCAGGGACTAAACCACCAACCAAAGAGTACACATGGTGGGACTCATGGCTCCAGAAGCATATGTATAGCAGAGGATGGCCTAGTCAGTCATCAGTGGGAGGAGAGGCCCTAGGTCCTGTGAAGGCTCTATGCCCCAGTGTAGGGTCATGCCAGGCCCAAGAAGCAGGAGAGAGTGGGTTGGTAAGCAGGGGGAGGGGGGAAGGAATAGGAGGTTTTTTTCAGAGGGGAAACCAGGGGGGAACAGGATGGTCGAGGGAG
>NW_022196891.1:68662462-68672772 GCF_008632895.1 Mastomys coucha | reverse complement strand
ACTCCCTTGATCACTAATTGAGAAAATGCCCCACAGCTGGACCTCATGGAGGCACTTCCCCAACTGAATGAAGCTCCCTTCTGTGATAACTCCAGCCTGTGTCAAGTTGACACGCAAAACTAGCCAGTACACTGAAGGAAGGGCCATTAGCAGCACCTGGCCATCCATCCTGTCTGCAGACACCAGACCCTACACTGTTGCTGTGGTCAAGAGGCACTTTGCTGATAGGAACCAGGTCGGGATGCTCCTTGGGAGGTCTGGCTGACAACTGACCAATGCAGATGTGGATGCTTGGAGCCAACCTTCAGACAGAGCTCAGGGACCATATGGGGGAGCTGGTGGAAGGACTGGAGGAGCTGAGGAGGACTGTAACCCCATAGGAAGAACAACATCAGCTGGCTCCCAGGAACTAGACCACCAACCAAGGAGTGCACAGGGAGGGATCCATGGCTCCAGATACATTTATAGCAGAGGACGGCCTTGTCTGACATCAGTGGGAGGGGAGGCCCTTGGTCCTGTGGAGGTTTGATGCCCCAGCCTAGGGGGGTGCCGGAACGGTGGGGCTGGAGAGGGTGGCAGGGTGGAGGAGCACCCTCATAAAAGCAAAGGGGAGGGAGCAGAAGGAGGCTGTAGGATGGGGAGCTTGTGGAGGGGTAACCAGCAAGTGGAGGGGTAACTGGGAAGTGGGATATCATTTGAGATGTAAATCAATGGAATGGAAGAAATCAATGGAATGGAAAAAAATCAATGGAATGGAAGAAAGCCAGCTAGCAAGCAAGCATATCCTCTTTAAAACACTTTAGATGTATCATTCCTATAGGACGCCATCCTGTCTCATCATAACCTTGTTCCACACCATTAGCAGGCCTGTGCTGTTATGACCCGGACCACCGGGAAGGCAGATAATGATCTAGTAACCCCAGGCTACCCCTCCTCTCTAATTCTGGCTTCCCAGTTCAGGATTAGCCTTCCCAGTTCATCAGATAACCTTCCCAGCTTTTCTCTGACCCAGCTGCCCTCCAGCACAGTTCAGTTTCTTTTCCTCTCCCTGCAGGAGTTCCTGCTCTCTTGTTCAGGCACCAAGACCTTTTTTTTTTTTTTTTTTTAAAGATTTATTTATTATTACAAATAAGCTGTCTTCAGACAGCGCCAGAAGAGTGGCTGCTGGGATTTGAACTCCAGACCTTCGGAAGAGCGGTCAGTGTTCTTAACCGTTGAGCCATCTCTCCAGCCCAAGGCCTGGGCCTTTTTGTTCTTTCTTCTCCAGTGTTCCTCACTTCCCAAGTGCTACCACCTCCACCCACCACCTCTCCAGTTTCACTGCCAACTGTGTAACTCTTTTCCTCTCAGAAAAGAGAGTAGAGGGACCCCCTTTTGTCTTCACATTTCAGCCATTTTTCTTTTCTCCATTTCTACCCCCAATCCCCTAATTTTCCTACTGCTCAGCCATTCTTCCAACCTTTTTCTGAAACAGAATGTACAAAGACAAGGAAGAGGAGGAGGAGGAGGAGAAAATCCCCTCTGGAATAAAGTGTTGGTGGTAGTGAGGTATCCCAGCAGTAGCAACTGAATTTTTTTTTTTCTGGTATCTTGAATAAAAATATCTATTCCTTTATCCCCTGCCATTTTCTCTACAGCATTTGAAATCAAATTTCCCTTTTTTTGTTTTTTGGGTTTTTGTTTTTTCAAGACAGGGTTTCTCTGTGTAGCCCTGGCTGCCCTGGAACTCACTTTGTAGAACAGGCTGACCTCGAACTCAGAAATCCACCTGCCTCTGCCTCCCAAGTGCTGGGATTAAAGGCATGTGCCACTACTGCCCAGTTCAACGTGTTTTCTTATAACCTTATAGTGTACCTTTTGTGTACCACACAGTACTGGTCAAATGAGTTCACTCATTTGTAACACTTTATTATCCGGATGTGTTTGATGTCTTGTTTTGTTTTTCTTTTCAATCTAAAGGTTTCTCTGTGTAGCTCTGGCTGTCCTGGAACACGATCTGTAGACCAGGCTGACCTTGAACTGAGAGATCTGCCTGCCTCTGCCCACAAGTGTGCCATGACCTCCTGGCTTTGTAGTTGTTGTTTTGTTTTTTGTGGTTGTTGTTTTTTCAGACAGGGTAGCCTTGATTGACCTGGAACTCACTCTGTAGATCAGGCTGTCCTTCAACTAATAAAGATCCACCTACCTCTGCCTCCATAGTCTTTACACAGCATTTTACTATGTAGCCTAGGACAGCCTCAAATTCCTGCTCCTCTTTTCTCAGCCTCTGGTATGCTGCTTCTTCCAATGATGCCTCTATCTCTGCATTTACCTTACATTTACTGTTTACACTTGCATACATATGTTCTATGTGACAGGTGCTTCATGGGTATTAAACTCTCACAGAAAGCCACAGAGAAGACTCTGCCCTAGTTGAAGCTGGCCTTGAACTCATGACAATCTTCCTGCTTCAGTTTCTCAAGGGCTGGGCTTAGAGACATGAGCCACCATACCCGGTATGGATGTGAATCTTGTAAGTCCTATTTTACAAAGAATGACAGAGATGAACTAGTTAAAAGTGCCTGTGGTAACTACTCAGTTACAGTAAGCCAGAGCTAGAATCCAACATTCCCTTCCTGTCATAAACTGCTACCCACTCCTTAATATTATTTCTAACTTTCCCCATTTGAAATTACTAAACTCGCTTACTGAACAGATGTCATGTTTAGTTTATGTTTCGTGGTTAGTTTATAACAGTGAAGTAACAATCCCTCCCTTTAAAGAGCTAAGCCTAAAGAGAGGAAAAGAGAGAGCAAGGGACCGTGCAGTATGACAAGGGTCACAGGTCTATGCTAGAGCCACACACTGCTTTGCATCTGTGTCCATCACGGAATCCAGTTATACACATTCATCTGCTAATTTTCATCATTCCTGTGTTAAACAAAACAAAACAAAACAAAACAAAACAAAAAAATAACAAGACTCTTGAGGAGAGCAACAGAACTCCTGCCAGATACATTCCCCTAATTCTTATGAAATGCAGAGGGATTGAAGGGCTGGACGCTCTCCAAACAGGAGATACGATGAGTGAAGGCCAAGGTCAGAAAGAAATATAGTGTGTTTGGGTCACTAAGGACATCAGGCTGGTGGGAGCAAGCCCTGGCAGGATGGTTTTCGTAAGGCAGGGAGGGTGACGCCAAATCTCAACCGCAGATTTCTCAGAGTCAGGATGAGACATGTTCCTAACCATTAGGCACCAGAGACCTGCTGTAAATTATCAACTAGCTGACTGATAACAAGTGTTACTTCAAGGTTAGGCAGGTAGCAGTACTTCAGAAGGGCTGAAGTTAGAAGATTCTGAAGGTCAGAAGATTAGCAGGGCTTAACACCTACCGCAAACTTAGTCGGAGGTAAAGAAAGATTCCTGCCTTTAAGACACCCATTTAGGAGAGATGTTTGAGCAACAACAACAACATAGTGTGATGGATACAGCAATTCAAACACTAGGTAAACACAGGATGAAAGTGTGTGGGGTGTCCACTTTTTTTTTTTAAGTTTTATTTATTTATTATTTATATGAATACACTGTAGCTGTCTTCAGACACACCAGAAGAGGGCATCAGATTCAACCACAGATGGTTGTGAGCCACCACGTGGTTGCTGGGAATTGAACCCAGGACCTCTAGAAGAACAGTCACCGCTCCCAACCATGGATGGAGTCATCTCTCCAGCCCCCGGAGACGTCTACTTTAACATGAAAAGGAAAGCAGAAAATTCCAAGGGGGCTATGTCTAGCTGGTTAGCCCCGGTGTTCTGGTACAATAGCTATGAGAAAAGAAAGAGAACATTTTATAGGGTGGGGGACTGGATTGAAACACCCTATCGGGGTTATGAACCACCTACTTAATGAGGAAGAAGGAGTTTTCTCTCAATGGTCAACTACATAGAGGGCATTGTCAGCATACCTCTAAAATTCTCTTAAACCCTCAGCCTTGGAACCACAGGAAACCAAAGAGTGATGTTGGCAGGCCAATAGGGCAGCTAGAAACTAATTCTTGCTGATTGAAGATAGAAAGGTGTTGCCTAGAAACCAAGCATGCTGGCACATCCTGTAATCTCAGGCAAACGGAGAAGGCACACACATTTAAGACCAGCATGAGCTACGTAGTGAGACTTTAGAGAAAAGTAAATAAATAAAAGCTGAGTTGTAAGAGCCTGACACAGGAGGATTGCAAGTTGGAGGCTAAAAAGGGAGTATACAGTGTAAATGGAACAAACCAAGAGGAGTCACCCAGAAAGGGCTTTGATGTGTCCCCGTTAGTCTTTGTTTAGGGAGGTGGCTACAAAGGAACGTACTCAACGCAGAAGGAATGAACACAGAGTGAAATGTCACTGTCTGTAAATCTGGCGCTTTGAGCAGTCTGAGGTAGGAGAGTTTGAAAGGCTGAAAATGTAGTTGGTGAGAGAGTTCTTGCCTAGCATCCATGAAGTCCAGGGTTTGAGCCTCAGCAGCATAAAACCAACCAAACAAAAACAGGACGTACTGACTCACACTTGGAATCCCAGCATTTGGAACAGAACACAGAACGATTACTGTGAGCCGGAGGCCAGCCAAGACTACATAGCAAGACCCCACCTCTCCCCCTAAAATTTTGTTTCAAAAGGGAATTCATTTTCTTTTAATAATTTTTATAATTCATTTATGTGTATGAGTGTTTATATCTGTGCACCATGTATGTGCCTGATGTCTGGGGAGGTCTCAGAAGAGGCCGTCAGATCCCCTGGAGCTGGAGTTACTAACAGATGGGGTGGGCCATGTAGGTGCTGGGAATTGAGCCAGGTCCACTGCAAGAAATGTTCTTGACCATTAAGCTATCTCTTCAGCCGGGCAGTGGTGGTGCACGCCTTTAATCCCAGCACTTGGGAGGCAGAGGCAGGTGGATTTCTGAGTTCAAGGCCAGCCTGGTCTACAGAGTAAGTTCCAGGACAGCCAGGGCTATACAGAGAAACCCTGTCTCTTCAGCCCCCAGTAAATGCTTTTGGAAATTATATTTATTTTTATGTGTGTGTGTAGGTCAGAGGACATCTGCAAGAGTTGATTCTCTTCTTCTGCCCTATGGGTTTTGGGAATTGAACTCAGGTTGTCTTAGCAGCAAGTACCTTATTGACTAAACCATCTTACCTGTAATGCTTTATAAAACAGTCTTAGGGCTGGGTTCAGTCCCTGCCACCACACAAAATGCCACACACCTGTAGTTTTAGTGCTCAGAAAGTGGCAACAGAAGCATCAGGGGTTCAACTCAACTCCACGAGACCCTGTCTCCAAAAACTAAGTCAAGTTAAAAAGTTTAAAGTGTCCCTGTTTGGTTTGTCAAAACCAAAATCCTTCCATGAACTAAGCTGTCTTTTGTTGTCTCATGATTATAAAACCATAAAGAAATACTATGATCCATAGTAAAGATGGTGGGAGGAGTGTGTAGATTCACAATGGGGGAGATTTCCCCATCTGCTTCAGAGTCAGAGATCAGGTTTGGGGAGAGAAACTGACACCCACCATTTACCGGACCCTGAGGTTAATACTGCTCTTCTCTGTGGACTCGGGAGGCACAGTGAACAAGGCTCAGTAGTGGAGCACCTGGAGAACTTGAGCCAACAAAACCTAAAGGCACCGGTGTCGGCCAAACTCCAGAAGCCCAGGAGAAAGTGGGCTGCCCAGTCACTGAAGCTGGGAATCCAGGTGGGTGGGAGAAGTTACAGAATGTAGATGGTGAGGCGGGCGATGCAGAAGGGCTGCTGGCTGCGGCCCAAAGCCGGAGGCCGGGGGAGGAAAAGGAAATAGGGAAAAAGGAGGCAGGGGGACGGGGCAAAGAAAACAGGGCCTGTCTAATAACATTGTTTCAAGCCCTTTTAAAATCAGAAAGTTGAAAAAAAATAAAAAAAAATCAGAAAGTTGGATTCCTATCTGAGCCAGCCTGCTCTTTTAGCCAAAGGAATCAAAATTTAAACTTTTAATTTCATTCTATGAGTGTGGGTGTTTTGTGAATGCACCAGTGAAGGTGTGACTGAGAAGACCAGAGGAGAGCATCAGGCCCCATGAAACTGGAGTGACAGATGGTCATAAGCTCCCCTGTGGGAATCAAACCCAGGTCTTCTGGAAGAATGGACAATGCTCAGTGCTCCTAATTGCTGAACGATCTCTCCAGCCCCAAGGAATGTGGTTTTATAAAAATACGTTATTGGGCTGGTGAGATGGCTCAGTGGGTAAGAGCACTGACTGCTCTTCCGAAGGTCCTGAGTTCGGATCCCAGCAACCACATGGTGGCTCACAACCACTCGTAATGAGATCAGATGCCCTCTTCTGGTGGGTCTGAAGACAGCTACAGTAAATTACGCTGGAGTGAGTGGGGCCCGGAGCGAGCAGGGGCGGCAGAAGTCCTGAGTTCAATTCCCAGCAGCCATACACATGATAGCTCATGGCCATCTGTACAGCCAACATAAAAAATAAATAAAATAAAATTTAAAAAGTTCAAAAAAAAAAATACACATTATTGCCAGGCCGTGGTGGCGCCGCATGCCTTTAATCCCAGCACTTGGGAGGCAGAAGCAGGTCGATTTTGGAGTTCAAGGCCAGCCTGGTCTACAGAGTTGAGTTCCAGGACAGCCAGGGCTATACAGAGAAACCCTGTCTGGAAAACTGAAGGAAAAAAAAAAGGGTCTCCTTATTAAAATCTCTCCTCTAGCCCACCACCCAGCAGAGGTAGTGGAAAAGTTATTAGGATACCTGTTCCGCAGTAGTTCTTTGGGGGTGAGCTCATCTTTCTGGGCAGCAGTTTAGGCCTGTAGCAAACATCAAATAGGATTCAGAAGCTGCAGACCAGTCCTTTCAGCAAGCAGATGCCAGGCAGCTGTAGTTCAACTCAGATGAAACCACCAGGCTCGCCCAACTGGCCTGAGGCAAGGCTGCAGAATCAGCAAGCTGCACCAGAGTTTCTCTCAATGTCATCACAAGTTGAGCTCAACAACACTATGTAAGGCGAACCAATACGTGTATCTTTAGCGAAGAAGAGGCAGAGCAAACCAAGGCTCAGTGCTCATCTCCCACTGTCTGTGGGATCATATATGTACTCCTTCATCAACAATCTGTCCTCTCATGTGTTTGCAGTAGCTAAACATTCTTTCACCTGTGTCTGCTTCAGGAAAAGTCTTTCATGTGTTTGCTTTAGCAAGACACCCTTTCACCCCCGTGTGCCCTGGCAAAACATCATTTGACATAACTTTCCAAAGATCCACTTCGCCTGTTGAGTCTGTCTGTCCACCTTGTAGATCCTAAGGATTGAACTCAGATCATAAAGCTTGGCAGCATGTGTCTTTAGTTGGTGGCCCATCTCACCAGCCCATTATGTGAGGGTTTTGTTTTGTTTGGTTTTTCAAGACAGGGTTTCTCTGTATAGCCCTGGCTGTCCTGGAACTCACTCTGTAGACCAGGCTGGCCTTGAACTCAGAAATCCATCTGCCTCTACCTCACAAGTGCTGGGATTAAAGACACGGGCCACCAAGCACAGTGGGCTTTTTTTTTTCCTTGTGATACAGGGGTTTTGCTATGTTGCCATGGCTGCATAAAACATATCCGATACCTAGGCTAGCCCCGAATTCACAATTGTAGCCCAGGCAGATTAGAACCTAAAGTAATGCTGGAACCACTGCCTCTGCTCAAGGGGATTTGAGGGGCTCTGGCTCAGCCAGAACAGCCAGAGTTACAGCTCTCCAAGGGGAGGGCAGTGAGACACAGTGGGCAGCTGAGGGCCAAGGAGCAGGAAGTGGCTGTGGTCAGTCTAGCATACCCAGCTCCATGGGCCAAGTTGAGGTCCGGTGACAAAAGCTTCAGGAGAGAAAACTCTTCCGTGGAGTGTTACAGCTCAATAAGACAGGCACTCTCAGACGATCTTTGGTGAACTAACTCGAGCACTTTATTCCTTGTGGATAGGACCTTGCAAACATTTGGGGTGGGGCAGGGTGGGGTCTAGAGGCAGATGCTTTCTATTGGCTTGGCCTGAGATGTTGGGGATGCCTCATCTGCATGTGCAAGGAAGGAAGGTCCCCTACGGGGTTGATTGTCACAGTCCTCTCAATGGGAGGACAGTCCTCTCATGGTTATGTGTTCTAGTTACAGCCAGAGCTGTAACTCTGGCTGTTCTGGCTGAGCCAGAGCCCCTCAAATCCCCTTGAGCAGAGGCAGTGGTTCCAGCATTACTTTAGGTTCTAATCTGCCTGGGCTACATTGTGAATTCGGGGCTAGCCTAGGTATCGGATACGTTTTATGCAGCCATGGCAACATAGCAAAACCCCTGGTTCCTGAATCCATTCACCCTCATTTCTGTCTGGTGGCACGGTTCAGTTGTCCAGGGGACTGCTTTAATTGGGTGGTGGGGAACCAGAGGAATTGACAAAGATTCTGAAATAAACAGCAGTAGATCAATACTAGAACCAATTTTTTTTTGTCCACGTGACAAATTAAATTCATCTAATAGCCAGGCTGTAGTGGCACATACCTTTAATCCCAGCACTTGGGAGGCGGAGGCAGGCATGGATTTCTGAGTTCGAGGCCAGCCTGGTCTACAGAGTGAGTTCCAGGACAGCCAAGGCTACACAGAGAAACCCTGTCTCGAAAAAAAAAATGCATCTAATACTTCATTAAGTGCACTTTTTATTTGAGTTTTTCATATATGAAGCACTTACAAGGCTTTGCCTAGCCCAGCAAGGTGGCCTGAGAACAATCACAAACCAGTAAGCCTTCTATCTAGCCCTCTTTCTCCAGCCACTCCTTATAGGCCCCAGCATAGTTTCGAGCCCTGTGGAGAAAAAGAAATATTGAGGGTAGGACAGGTCCAGTAGACCGTCTCCAGTCAGCACCCAGCTAGGAAGCCTTATGCTTGTCATACCCTGTGTATCCAAGACCTTGTGCTAGCTGTGTGGCCTGGAGACCCCGCCTGCCCAGCTGACAGAAGAAAATAAGATTCTTGTCTTCTAGCTTTGGCTTCTCAGCACAGTACAAAGTCTGAAAAGCAGCTGGGTCCATGTTCAAGGCGATTTCCAACTCGGACACTGAGAGAGGACAAAAGGGAAAGCCAGTGGCACACGGAGGTTCACAAGGTGGGGCTGAAAGAGCTGAATCCTGGCAGCAGCCAATCCTACAGACACTGTCCGAACAACATTCGGTGCTCACCCCCCTGCCCCATACCATCCTCAAAGACAAGGAGCGGCCGTTAAGTTACAAGTTAGCTTACGTTAAGTTAGTGTAAAGTTAGGTTACGTTAAGCTAGTGCAAAGTTAGGCCAGCAAATGCTGCCACTTCCTGAGTGGAGGATCAAGTGAATTGAAGCATCCAGCTTCAGGAAAAATCAGTATTCAGATGGGGATCTGCCCCTCTGGCCACCTGCTCTCCCCCCTCAAACTGGATAAGCTAGTTCCTCTGCCGGGCTCTGTCTCTATTCAGTCTCTCTAGGCAACCTGAGGGCTGGCTTGAGCAAATATAAGGCCCTATGTTTACCAGCACTGTCCCCACTGACTGCGTGCTAAACGAGGCTTCTTTAGTTAAGACCATCGTGGACTGACTGTTCCTCTGCCAACAAGGGAAATCTTATACCAGGGATGTTGAGTGCCCCAGGAATGGTACCAGCTGCCGCCTCCTCCCGAGAGCGAACGTCGAAGAGCCTGGCGCTGCCTGAGGCTAGGAGTGAACGGAGTTCAGAGAAGGAGACTGTAGGCACTAGGGAAAAGGACGCGAAAGACTTGAGGGCTAGGGGACCACAAGACACTTGTAGTCTCTGCACCCCACTCCCTGGCTGCAGCTTCCCAGACCAGTGGAGCTGTTTGAGAACCGCAGCCACACCCCTCGCTCCTCTCCACAAACAGGCCTACCCAGGGGACCAGCATCCGCCTCACCCTCACATCCCCGGGGTTCTCAGGTACCTCCAGCCATGGTTCCAACAGCAGCACTTGTGTGACTGTGACGCAAAACTGCAACGCGAAGCATCTCCCTATCCCTCCCAGCGCACAACTAGAGACCGGAACCGGAAGCAAGGGCATGGCCCCTGGAGTACACACACACACACACACTCCGATAGCACCAGGTGTCGGTGATACCTGGAACACTCATTCACAGTGGAAACCTTTAGACTGCCCAGGTTAGGCCGGAAATTTTACCTAGGTTTGGCACAGGTACCAGGACTCTGGATAATGAGTATAGGAACAGAAGCACCCCACTCAAGGTTGACCCAGCCCTTACCGGTCAAAGAGCAATATGCGCTCTCCCTTCCCCCAGGGCCCCACAA
>NW_022196891.1:68661346-68661803 GCF_008632895.1 Mastomys coucha | reverse complement strand
TGTTGCTCCTGGGCTATCTGCAGTTCTCGGCCCAAAGCCCTTGAGTCCCCAGAGTTAGTTGCTGTCATTCTTGATGACGACCTCTAATCCATGGTGCCGTAACTGAGCTCGTAGTAGCAGGTTCTTGTTTTTCAGATCTTCCACCTGCACAGAAAGGAGGCAGTAATGGAAGTGATTAGGAAAAAAAAATATTGACACTGCTAAGCCATGAACTCAGCCCCACAGCCATGGCTGAGAAGGACAATGGGAAGTGTTTTCCAGGGAATCCAAACTGCGCCAGTGGCTACAGGGCTGCCAAGGGGGCTGGCTTGGAGTTACTCTGACCTGTTGCCGGAGTACATCATTGTCCAGCTGCAACTGATCTAACCCCTGCAGCTCTTCGGACAACCGGTGGTTGCTCTGCCGCAGCTCCTGGATATAATCACAGGCTTTGGACAGGATTCCACCTTTACTCTGG
>NW_022196891.1:68625110-68660249 GCF_008632895.1 Mastomys coucha | reverse complement strand
ACCCATCTCCCACTGCAGTGCTGGGGAAGTAGGTATAATGGGTCTCGGCAGCTGCTCCCTCCGTGTCAACCGCATCGTCACTGGTGAAAGCTCCCTGGATCACTGCCTGAGGGGAAGGTGATCGGAGGCCAGTCAGTCCGGGACTCGCTCCCACTCTATCACCCCCAAGGTTCTACCTATCCCTTAGAAGGAAGGAGGAACAGAGAAGGCCGCATGGCCAAAGATAGCTATGAATGCAACCCAACTGCCCAACTAAAGATACTTAAATATGAAGGTTTTTTTATATTTAAGATATATTTTTATGTGTATGAGTATTTTTCTTTTCTTTTCAAAGATTAATTTATTTTATATATGTGAGTACACTGTAGCTGTCTTCAAATAAACCAGAAGAGACGGCTGTGAGCCACCATGTGGTTGCTGGGAACTGAACTCAGGACCCCTGGAAGAGCAGTCGGTGCTCTTAACCACTGACCATCTCTCTCCAGCCTGAGTATTTTTCTTGAATGCATGTATATGTTCAACCCCCTCCTTCCCTCCCTTCCTCTTTCCCCCACCCCATGTGTGTGTGTATGTGTGTATGTGTGTGTGTTGTGCATGTGTGTGTGTGTGTTGTGCCTTTGGAGGTCAAAGAAGGACATTTTGATCCCCTGAAACCAGATGGTTGCGAGCCACTGCGCAGTTATTAGGAACTGAACTCAGGTTCTCTGTAAGAGCAAGAAGTACTCTTTTAAAAGTGCTGAGCCACCTTGCCAGCTCCATGCGAGGCATGGTCTTTGTAGATGACAGGGTAATGTCTCAATGACAAAAGGTTGAACACATCTGGACCTGGTGCTCTGGGCTCAAGTGGCCTGAGATGCACCCCACTGTCCTGAATTCCACCCCTCCTTCCTGTTGGCTCCCTAGTTATTGCTAGAAACTCTCTACTCCTCTCAGAGTGTCTCCCCCAGTACCTGGGTCATAGACTGAGTGGCAGGATAGCCACTGATGGCGCCAGAGCCCTCTGTCTGGCCGTCCAGCTGCCCCTCAGACACCTGGATCACCCTGTACATCACCTAGAAGCAGGGAAGAGGGAGAAGAGAAGAGTAAGGCCCTCTGAGAATCACAGGCCCTCTCAGAACAGCCTCTTGAATTTGTATATGTAAAGTCCCAGGAGTCTTTCAGAGACTTACTCAGCAACTGTCCCTTGTTCCCCCCC
Source organism: Mastomys coucha (assembly GCF_008632895.1). Taxonomy (NCBI): domain Eukaryota; kingdom Metazoa; phylum Chordata; class Mammalia; order Rodentia; family Muridae; genus Mastomys; species Mastomys coucha. The sequence goes on along the minus strand of NW_022196891.1, from coordinate 68,659,054 downwards.
CAGAGGCTTTAGCATACCCAGCCCCACACCAATCTCCACACTTCCAATTATCACCCCAATAGTATACAGCTCCATTTCCTTCTCCAAGCCACAGCTCCCCAAAACACATCCATGCCCCTCCCTTAACCCCAGCCCCAGGCGACATCTGCAGCCACCTGGCCCCCTCCCTTACCTGGCCCCCATTCTCAGTTCGGAAGACGTACTTGACGTTGGGGTCAGGGAAAGTGGCAGCTGACTGGATGCTGGCGATAGCTACACTAGTTGGGTCCTCTCCAGTAGCCACTGCACCTAAATTAAGAGGCAAAGAAAGATCTAGAAGTTAACTGCCTTTCTCCCTGTTCTACTTGCATGACATTTAAAAGACGCATGGTATGTACGAGATGGACCGTCATCTGAAGAGAGGGGGAATCGAGGATGAGTCAACATTCACCTTCCTGAATCTGCACTGTCCCCTCTTCGGTTTCAGCTGTTTTCTGCTGCCTATTTGTGGTGAAACAAACAACAAAAAAAAAAACAAGAAACAAATGGAAGATGTGAGACATTCATTGACCTAGTAACATGGTTCCCAAACTCACTGACACCCATAACAGATGTTAGGCTAGGTTAGACCAGGACAGTATTACTGGTGGCTCATGGTGGCACATTCCTTTAATCTAGACAGGTAGGTGGATTTCTGTGAGTTTGAGCCCAGCCTGGTCTACATAGGCGTTCCAGGGCAGCTGGGACTGCATAGCTAGGACTATGTAGAAATTATTTTGCCTCAAAAACAAAAAGCAAAAGACAAAAAACAAAAACAAAATAAGCCAAAAAAACTAGTAACTAAGTATTTACCATGCACACAGACATCAGGCTATAATATAAGCACTTTTTTTTTCTTTTGTTTGCTGGTTGGTTCCTTTTGTTTTTCAAGAAAGGGCTTTCTGTGTAGCCCTGGCTAACCTTGAACTCAAGAGATAAGATTGCCAAGATTAAAGGCGTGTACCACCACCGCCCAGCATATTATCTCAATACTAATAACAACACAAGGGTAAGGTTTATAGATAGGGAAACTAAGTCACATAGCAGGTAAGTATTGGAGTTGGGAACTTGATCCCAGGTCTTCCCAAATCTAATGCTCTTAGTCATTTTGCATTCTCCCAGGCCATCCCTCTCTTCCTAGATACCCCTCTTCACTTACCCCTTCATCTCTCTGTGAGGGGGCGCATCCGAGGCACTGGTCTTTTCTCAGAGGACTTCGTATCTCCTGACTCAAAGGCCTGAATGCTAAATCCTGGTGGAAACCATAGAGTTTGCAGTGAGGCTAGGGAACTGTACAGCTTCCCAAGTTCTAGAACCTACGCTCCAAGAAGACACAGACAGGAAAATAAGCCAATCATCTGCAAAGGACAGTCAACTCTCCCAATTCTGATGGCAAGGGCTGGCCTACAGTGACTGAAAAAGCAACTCTAGGCCGGGTGGTGGCGGCGCACGCCTATAATCCCAGCACTTGGGAGGCAGAGGCAGGTGGATTTCTGAGTTAGAGGCCAGCCTGGTCTGCAGAGTGAGTTCCAGGACAGCTAGGGCTACACAGAGAAACCCTGTCTCAAAAAAATAAAAATAAAAATAAAAAAATATTTAAAAAAAAAAAGCAACTCTCCAGGGGACATGGTGACTCAGTCCTTGAATCCTAACACTCAGGGGAAGTAGGAATGGTGCAAGTTTGAGGCGGGAAAAAATAAACCAGGTGTGCTTGCCCATGCCTGTAATACCAATACTTAGGTAGAGGAAAAAAAATTAGGGGTTCAAAGCCATCTTGGGGTGCAAAGCTAGTGTCACGCTAGGCTGGGCTACAAGAACTTGTCTCAAAATAAAATAAAATAAAGTAAAACTGGGAGATGGCTCAAACAGCACTTGGAATGAAAGCCTAACACCCGGGTCCTAAAGCCTGCAGGAGAAAGGGGTGCAGGAGCTGGAGCATGTGTGATCACAAGGCACCTGACGGACAGCGGGAGATAAGACAATCTCCAGAAGCGGGGCGCCAACTACAGCCGCACCGGGGAAAGACAACAACCGACCCCCCAAGGCTCTCTCTCTTCTGACCAAAAGAAAGGCTGTGAGGATGGCTCGACAAGCAAGCAGGGCGTGGTGGCAAGGCCTAATTCCAGCACCTGGGAGACAGAGGCAAGTGGGTCTCTGAGTTCAAGGCCAGCCTGGGCTACGGAGTTCTAGGATGCCCAGAGCAACACAGAAAACTCATAGCTCAAAAAAACAAAACAAAACAAAACAAAACCACCTCACTCCCCACCCCCGAGGTAAAAACTAACTTGTGAAAGTCGTCCATCACAGGTGCCCAGCCCACCACATGCATGCATGTGCACACCATAACTTTTCTCTCTTCCTTTTTTTTTTTTTTTTTTTGAGACAGGATTTCTCTGTGTAGCCTTGGCTGTCCTGGAACTCACTCTGAAGACCAGGCTGACCTCAAACTCAGAAATCCGCCTGCCTCTGCCTCCCAAGTGCTGGGATTAAAGATGTGCGCCACCACCGCCTGGCCTCTTCCTTCCTTTCTGAGACAGGGTTTTTCTTGTAGCCCTGGCGGTCCTGGAACTACACTCTATAGACCAGGCTGGCCTCTGAACTCAGAGATCCTGCCTGTTTCTGCCCACCTAGTGCTAGGATTAAAGGCATGGGTCGCCACCACTCAACTGCTCCTCCATTTTCATCCCAGTCCCCATCCTGGTGGGGAGGAGATAATTATCCTGGAAGACTGAGAAACAATGTCTCAGGGTGCGTTCCTGAAGCTATTATGGACTATTACTAAAGCTATCATACTCTATGACAGCAGCTTCATATAGAAAAAGTTAGGGTAATGTTTAGACCACCACTATCAAAACTAGTAACCAACACCCACCACACTCCCCGATTCTCCTTCCAGCTTCTCAAACACAAACTGTACAAAAAAGAAATTCGAAGCTGGGAGGTGGTGGTGCCAGCCTTTAATCCCAGCACTTGGGAGGCAGAGGCAGGCAGATCTCTGAGTTCAAGGCCAGCCTGATCTACAGAGTGAGTTCCAGGACAGCCAGGGCTACACAGAGAAATCCTGTCATTCCCCCCCACCCTCAAAACCAAACAAAAAAAGACAGACATTCTATTCCTCAACAGGTGCACATAGTCCCAGCACTCAGGGGGCAGAGGCAGGCGAATCTCTATGAATTCAATGCCAGCCTGGTCTACAGAGTGTGTTCCAGGACAGCCAAGGCTACGTATAGAGAGATCCTGTTTCAAAATCAAATAAGAACAAAAAACCAAATTCCACTCCTCAAATCTAAGGGTGAAATTGAAACCTTTTTTGCCATTGGGAAACATCATTAAGCATAAAACCCAGGCTTGGCTCTTGGGCACCCTTCTGCTGTCAGGGCGCTTGTTTTGGGAGAGTCCAGATTTACAGCATCTGTTACAAACACCAGTGCCCAAGTGCATCACATTCAAGGCTTCTTTATTTTATTCAGCAAGGCTTCCTGTAGAGCAACACAGTTGCTAAAAATGTTGCCATGACAACTCCAAATCAACTAAGCCTCAGGAGGAGGGGGGGGGGAAAAGAAAACCTCCAGACTCATGGTTCTGAAGGAGAAAAGACAATGGGGGAGGAATCCATCCACAATGTTCCTGCCCTAGGACTTTTGACAACCCGCCAGAGAACGGGAAAAACAAAGAACCGTACAGACAGATGCCACCAGAAAGAAACAGCTGCATAGTACAAGGCAATATAATAATCTCAACAAGGACAATTTTTTTTTTTTAAATGCTCTACCCGTAAGATCCTCCAAACCTTTCCAACCAAAGTAAATCTTAGTTTAGCGGATAATACGCCTCGGAAAGACCGTGTGCAAAGAAACCGGCAACAACAACAATAACAACAAAAGGGAACTGAAAGTGAAACTGTCCGTACGAAGTAAGGCTGCAAAGGGAGGCAGCATCCGAGTTTACAGACCACCTAGGGTCTCCATCCTCCAGCCGGAGGAGGAAGAGCTAGCTCCTCCGAAGCTTGCAGGCACGGCCTGCAGGAGGCGGCAATGAAAGAGAGAGCAAGGCGCAGGAGGCAACTGTAGAGCCCACAGCTGTCAGCGCAACTTCTGAGGCTACCCAGAAACGGCGATAGGCTACTTACTCAAATCTTGGTTGTACATCCGGAAGCATCCTGAGCATTAATAATATGTGACACGGAAATCAGCATAGGATGTTGTGGTTTGCATAGGCTCAAAAGGAGAGCCCACCAAACGCCCTCACCAAGCACAGACGCAAAGGCAGAAATTTAAAAAACAAAACCAAAAAATAAAAACCAAAAAACAAATAAAAAAACACCCACAAAAACAAAAACAAACAAACAAAAAAACAGATCAGGTTCCCAAAGAATTCAGGCGCCGGGACCTTGCCTGAGAACGAGGCGTCTCCTTGCAGGCCCACCAACTAGTAGGCGCTTGGGGACCCGAGCACCCGCCAGGCGCGAGCCCCGCAGCCCGCGCGGTGACCCTCGCCGGCCCAGCCTCGCTCGCTCGCTCGCTCGCCCGCGCCCCAGCTGCTCCGCCGCGGAGAGACGGGAAAGGACGCCGGGGACCGTCCCAGGCCTGCGGCTCGCTGCTGGACCCCGCAGGCGGGTGGGACGAGTGCACTCCAGGGCGGGGAGCGAGCTCGGCCCACAAAGCAGGAGATAAAGAGCCAGGCACGGCCCCCTCCCCCAAAACAAAGGCTCCGTGCCCAGGCGTGGCCTTGCCTAAGAAACTCCAGCAAAACCCAAGGTGGCCCGCCTGGCCGATCCACCTGGCCTCCAGACTCCGGCCGGCTCCGACGCACTCACCGGCCCAGGCCGCTGCAGTCGCCAATGTCCCCCGGCAGCGTTCTCCGTCTTTGGATCTAGGTCTCTCCATAGACAGCTGCTCATGCGCAGTTCCAGCCTGCGGCCATCTTGGTGAGGGGCGGAAGTGTGTCCTGGCCCCGCCCCGCCCACTGACGGCCCCAGAGCCGCCGCACTTCCGCTTGCTTCGAACTTGGTGCCGGCTAGAGCCGACGTGGGTACGTGAGTCGTCACGGGCTCCGAAGAGAAACGGTATCCTTGGAGACCTCGTTAGAGATCCTACTTGTTTTCAGCAAGAACCAGGAGAAAAAAAAAAACCCGACTAAATTGTACTTCCATCTTTGTGGTAGGCGGAGCCTTTTTTTACTTAGAGTAAAAGGAAGTAGAGGGAGAAATGGCATCCTTAGGCGCCATCTTTCACAAGGGCAATTTGGGACGCCATCTTGGATCAGGGCATTATTTTGAGGGGTTTCCAAGTGGACTTTGGGACATTTCTGGGTATACGTGGATCTGGGCATATCCCTTTATATTAGTGTCAGCAATACTCCAAAGACCTCATAGCTTCCAGTTTTCCTCAAGCTCATAAATATGTGTGACAACAATTTTGATTACCATTTTCCTCATTCTGGGTATACCACCCAGAATGATTTTTGGAATAGTGAAGTATAATAGCTAGAATTCAGATTCTGAACTGACACTTTTTTTTTCCTCTAGGTTATTTCTATATAGTCCTGAACTATCTTACGTAAATCATGCTGGACTCAAATACACATAAATCTACACATCCCCAGCTGCTAGGATTAAAGACATGCCACCATACCTAGAAACTGCCACTCCTTAGCTCTGAGATCTCTGACAAGCATTTTTATTTCATTACAGCTCGATTTCTTTGTAAAATGGAAATACCAATACCAACTTCACCAAATTAAGTGGATTAAATAAATTCAAGAGCAAGGTTTTTATGCACATAAATCTAGCCCAATTCCTGGCATTAGATGAACATTATGTAAATACAGGTTTCTCTTCCTCATTTGTTGACCACCATGAACCCAGTTCTACTTTCTAGCAGGTTTCCATGACAACTGAGGAAGAATAGCTAAATAAGAAAAAACGAGAAATATACACTTTGGCAACATCAAAATTGATACCTTTCACCCAAAACTTTAATAAGAGGAAGTACATGCACTAGTTAAATGTAAAAAAAAAAAAAAAATTACAGCTTTTATTATCAAATAACCACCACTGCTAAATGAGACCTGCAACCTGCATAGAATCAGTGTGACAACATTCCCTTTTCTCTTTTTTTAAATTTTATTATTTATTTTTAAATTTACTTATTTTTAAATTTTATTTACCTATTTTATGTATATGAGTACACTGTAGCTGTACTCATACACATAAGATAGATGGTTGTGAGCCACCATGTGGTTACTGGGATTTGAATTCATACCTTCAGAAGAACAGTCAGTGCTCTTAACCTTTTCCTAGAATGGGAGGAGACGGTTCTAATAGGAAAAAGAAAGATCAGAGAGATCTGTACAGGAACTCTTCTGCAGAATAATTGAAGGTACAGGATGCCACCCATTTCCTTCAACAAATACCAAGGACTTTGGTTTTTTGAGACAGGGTTTCTCTGTGTAGCCCTGGCTGTCCTGGAACCCACATTGTAAACCAGGCTGGCCTCGAACTCAGAAGTCCACCTGCCTCTGCCTCCCAAGTGCTGGGATTAAAGACGTGTGCTACCACTGCCCTGCTAACACTGAGGACTTTAAAGAGCTTCCTGGATATGTTTCTCCTACTCTGAAACTAAAGAGGGTCAAGAGATAGTCAAAGATTTGGGAACAAAACAGGGGTGAGCTATTGTATCCCTGGTCCTATGTATTTTATACCTGGCCACATCTACTGTAGGCTTCTGTCTGAAGAGAAGTTCACAGCCTAAGAATAGGGCAAGAGTTTGGCTGGAATTCCCCGCCTCTGTATTTAAATTTAAGAAGAAAAAAAAAAGCTTCTACCTACCCTATGTTTTGGTTAACTCCGTGGAACCAAGATCTTTCTATATTTCTTAAGACTCTGCTAAGACATAAGTGCTTTGTGTCTAACACAAACTCAAGTAAACCCACCAAGTCAGTACCTCCCATGGTCAAAACAAGTAGCTGGAGGACCCAAGCCTATGGAATTAGACATCTCAGCTGCTGAGGCAGCAAGGACGCCTAGGCAAGTACTCCAGAGATTGGTGATGGTTTCTTGGTCCCTCTTGTCCAGTCCTAATCACACTCTTTCATCTTTCCCATGATGAGTCTGTGTCTCAAATGCATATGTCTGGCGCTGAGGGGCCACAAGAGGGGCAGCGGGATGAAGCTCTCTAGGGGGCAGACTAAGCCGACTCCTGGGCTCAGAGCCTTCTGTGCCTTCGGGTGGGACTTCCAGACAGCTAAGGGGCCGGGAAGAATAGGCAGGGATCATGCTACAAGGAGAGGTTCTGGAGCTGAAACTATAATCCCCACCTCCAGTACAGGTCTGGGTCCGCCGAACTCCCTGAGCCTCGGTCCTCTGGCGTTCCCGGGCCAGGGCCACGGCAGCATCAAAAGAAAGACTACCCCCATTCCTCCAGGAAGCCCGAGAACCCCAAGCTTTTTCTCCAGGAGTCCCATCGAGCCTACCAGGCCTTGGACACGGGCTTGCAGGTGCCACGTGGATCTTGCCACACATTGCACTGGGCATCTTGGCAAACTGTGGTTTGGGGGGCACTACAGGAACAGAGCGGACCTGCCGGACCTGAACTAGGGTGGAAGCCAGACGCATGCCCACACCACCAGCTGACCCACAGGGACAGGAATACAGGCCACATGTCTCAGGGTTAGGCTGTCCCTCAGCCTCCCTGTCCTCTGGTTCAGGTGGCTGGAGGGGAGTTTGTTCCATCTCAGAGGTCTGTTCATTGGTTTCTTCTGTACTGTCAACCCTCAGTAACTTGAGACCTGGCCCTTCAGAGAGGGCCCCCTCTTCTAAGCGGTCACCAACGCCTCTCATGCCTTCAGTTTCTACATCTGTACTTTTTTGTTCCTTGCTAACACCCCCTTCCTTCCCATCATCACCAGCTTCTGGACTTCTGCTGGTTTCACTGTGTCCTTGGTCTTCTCTTGACTTATGGTCACTCTTTCCCCTCAGTCCTTGGATCTCGCCCTTCCTGCCTTTCTCAGCCTCATGTTTGTGGACAACTTCCCAGCTGTCCTCAAGAACCAGGTATTCCTGGAACATATGCTCTGGATCCATCTCAGATTCTACTGGGGTGTCATCTCCTTTCTCAGCTCCTTCTTTTTTCCCAATCTCTCTCTCCTTCTCATCTTTATCCTGTTCTCCTCTTATTTTGTCCATATCCTTGGTCTCCTCTATACTTTCAACCTCTCGCCCTTCGGAATTTTCTTCCTTGGCCTCTAGCTCTCCCCTACTCCCTTCTTTAAAACTACTCATCACCTTTTGGCTTCGTTCAGCTTCCCCTCCTTCCTCATCAGCCTTTCTAGCCTCGATCTCAGTCTCTGGAGGTGCCTCTGCTTCTTCTCTGTTATCCGATGAGCTTCGGGGCTCAGCCTCCTTGTCCTGCCTGGTTTCCGAGCAGGCCCGTTCTTCGTCATCCCGTGTTGGAGGTTGTTTCCCGCACCCTGCCGCCTCTTCCTCCAGACTCCCTACACCTTCCCAGTTGATGGGTTTAGGCCCCAGAAGGGGACTCAAATCATCATAGGCACTCAGGAAGACTTCTTCCCCATAGTCCTCGTCTACTTCAGGCGTGGAAACAGCAGAATCAGGGGAACAGCAGTTAGGAGCCAGGACATACTGCACATCATCCAGAGACAGATCATCCAGGGGTGGCTCCACAGAGAACTCTTCCACCTGTAGGCATAACATTGTGGCTAAGGACCAGGTAGCCCTATCTACTCTCTGGGCTACACACTACTCATATACCCAGCCAATCTCCTCCTTACCTGAGGCCCAACTCTCAGGAGCTCCTCCAGGTAGCCCATCCCAGGGTCCTCCTCCCCAAGGGAGAAGGCTGCTGCTCCTGCTGCTGCTGCTGCTCCTGTGGCTTCCGCCTTGGCCACCTCCCTATCCTCCACCCCCACCCACTCGGGCTCTGAGCTGCTCAGATCCTCTAGGAAGGAGAAGGAATCCTGCACCTCCTGGGACAAGGAGTCCTCCAGGGCAGGAGTCATGTCTGCGGGGCTCAAGTCATCCAGGGGACCTGGGACTGATCTTGCCTCTGATTTCTCATCTGTTGAAAGAAAGATAGTTCCAGGAATCAAAGAGTCACAGTCAGCCCAACCCTTTCCAATGTGGTATTCTTCACATTGACATGCTAAGGGCCCAACACTTGTAGTATATAATAGATAGTCCACATGGCTCATCCTCTCAGATGTGTATTTGTTTTTGAGGCAAAATGTCACTACATAGCACTACTTGGACTGGTCCTAGCTAGGTACACCAGGTTGGCCTCAAACTGACAGAGATCAACCTATCTCTGCTTAAACACATGCACCACCATGACCAGCCCTAAGCATTGTGTTTTACATTTTTATAATGATTTTTTTCTGTTTCCCCTGCAGAATAAAATATTACAATGAGAGATGGTTCTGTTCATAAAGTGATGGTATGCAAACATGAGGATCTGAGTTTGACCCCCAGAATTCATATACAATTAGTCTGGGTATGGTGGTATGCTCTTATAATCATCCCAGCACTGGGTAGAGGTAGGGGATAGGTGGATCCATGCAGTTAGTTGTCCAACCACCCTAGCCTACTTGGCAAGTTCAGGCCGGTGAAACACTCTGTTGTATAAAATTTTTTAAAAAGCAAAGACCGCATCTGAAGAACAATACCTAAAATTGTCCTCTGGTCTCTCCATTCATGTGCACACATGCACACACAATCCCCCTCTACACATACACTCAAAAATTAAGAGAACTCTTACCAAGGATGCTATACCACACCCTTTGTTGGGACATGCGTCTTATATCACAGGCCAGTCTCAACCTACAGAACTGGGGCTTGACTTCAAGCTTCCATTGTTCCCATCCCCATCTCCTAAGTGCTGGATTACAGAGGTAAGCCTCCATACCAGGTTTATGTGGTGCTAGAGATCAGACCCAGGGCTCTGTGCATCCCAGGTAAGCACTCTACCAATGGAGCACATCCTCCATTCCTTATCCTTGTTCTTCATGTAATAAAACCCAAGCTCGGGCTAGAGAGATGGCTCAGCGGTTAAAAGCATTGACTGCTCTTCCAGAGGTCCTGAGTTCAATTCCCAGCAACCACATGGTGGCTCACAACCATCTGTAATGAGATCCTTTGTACTCTTCTAGGGCGTGTCTGAAGACAGCTGCAGTGTACTCATATAAGTAAAAAATAAATCTCTTAAAAACCCAAGCTCAAAGCACTTTGTCTGAGGTCACACAGCAAATATGTGGTACAGATAAAACCTGCACCTCTGTGTACTTAACTGTCCCACTTACGTCTGCCCTTTACAACCTCAGGGGTTCTCATCAGTAACACTTTGGGAAGAGGAATGGGAACATGGATCCTAGCTTTGCTTCTTCCTACCTAACTGAGCAGTAAATCGTTCAAGATGACCTTCTGGCTCTACTGTTGTAATGTGAGAATAAAAATACTTGTATAGGCCGGGCAGTGGTGGCACACGCCTTTCATCCCAGCACTTGGGAGGCAGAGGCAGGCAGATTTCTGAGTTCGAGGCCAGCCTGGTCTATAGAGTGAGTTCCAGGATAGCCAGGGCTATACAGAGAAACCTTGTCTTGAAAAACCAAAAAAAAAAGAAAAAAAAACAAAAACTTGTATCTTCATACTATGAAAAACTGAAGTGAGCCAATGCCTCCCAATGCTCAACACTGCTCCCAATGCTGGTAAGTGTTGGCTAGCTCTATACCCCTGGCTGTCCTGGAACTCACTCTGTAGACCAGGCTGCATCTGCCCCTCCGAGTGCTGAGACTAGAGGCCTGCACCACCCCTGCCCGGCTTTGCAGTGAATCTTTTCTTTTCTTTTCTTTTTTTTTAAGATTTATTTTATTTATAAGAGTACACACTGCAGCTGTCTTCAGACACATCAGAAGAGGGCATCGGATCCCATTGCAGATAGTTGTGAGCCACCATGTGGTTGCTGGGAATTGAACTCAGGACCTCTGGAAGAGCGGTCAGTGCCTTAACCTCTGAGCCATCATCTCCTCAGCCCTGCAGTGACTCTTAACACTAGCTTTTTGCTTACTCACATTTACTAAACCCCTTTACATATCTGGCACACAGCCCTAATCTTGGGGTAAATCAGTGGACTTGAAGCCCAGCAGAGATTCCCCTCTCCGTAGACTTTATATAACTTGATAATACTATGGATTCCCAAAGTTCAGATCTAGGCAAGCCCTCAGGCATTCTGACCTTCCAAGCCTCCGTCCTCAGCCCACAACATCACCCTAAATTTCTAGACCCTTTCCCAGCCCTAGGCAATCTCCAAGTTCTCACCTGGGGGGCCAGGGCCAAGGCCTGGGCCTGGGCCAGGTCCTGAGGCAGGGCTTGGTCGGGGTTGTAGGGCAGGACACTCAAGGCCACGGGTGAGCCTGACCAAGGAGACGTTAGAGATGATGTTTGGAGGAACACTGAGGATAGAGGTTATGTGCAGAGGGAGGTTGACGTTGTAAGGGTCTGAGATGTGGACTCCAGCACAGCGCTCTGCTCGACTGCTACCTAACACCCGAATAGCCGACCGCCCGGCTCGTGGAGTTCCCGGCTCAGAATTGGCACTGCCCAGTGTCTCTGCTTCAGGCTCCTGGTCACCTTCTGCTGCATCCATAGAATTACTTTCCAAGCTCTCAGGTATCAGTGAGCTTGGCTGAGAACTGCTGGATCCCACCAACCCCTCTGGCTCTGTAGAAGAGAGAGAGCGTTGGGTAGTCATTAGCCTCAGCTTCAAGGAAGGGGTCCTGACAGCTCACACAAGACCTCATGAGCTCTGTTTTCTTAGATTCTAGAGGTGGGGTAAGTGGAAGGCACCAGACCCCGCTTCCTTTAGCCACTACTGCAACTTATCCACCCAGTCGGCAGATCAGTGGTCACACCTACCTGATGGATCTTCTTCCTCTCTATAGATATCGTCACCAGCTATCACTACCACACACATGAGTGTATGTGTTCACACCCTCCTATAGACATACCCAGAGTCTCCTTTACATACAAATACTCATAGATATATTCAGAGTTAGACAATAGAATCATCACTGTAAAACTTGGCATCTATCTCCAAGACTGGTATGTTAATAGGAACTCATTAATTTTTATTTTTAATTACTGGGCATAGTTGGCTACACTTACAAACCCACAGGCCTTTGCCGCTGTTGTCACTGCACACACACACAAAGCCACTAAGACCTCTACTCACCATCACTGGCCCCAGCAGCAGCGCTCAGTGAGTCCATGCTTTTAGCAGGCCGCAGTGTCCCCTTACTGGATTTTTCTTCTGAAAATATGGATGTACATAGCACCGGGACCTTGCACATGCTCAGCAGAGTCCTATCCCCCACACCATCCCAGACTTACCCCTGTCCTCAGCCCTCAATGGAAGTTTACGTTTCGTCTCATGTCCAGAGCGACCCAAATTGAAGATAGATCGCCATTTCCTGACCTTCAGTGAGCCCTTTCTCCTGCAGATAATGGAGATACAATTAGGAGTGCCACCTGATGATCAGTCAAGGGAAGGAGTCCCAGGAAGGAGACCTTACTTGTGTTCTGCAATCTCAATGATAGTATGGTAGGGTCGGATCTGAGGAGGTCCATCTCCAGCCTGCAAGATGCTAGGCAAGTGGTAGGGAAGAGATGTGGGCATGAGGTCCTCGGAGCTGCCTGATGCCCGGGCTCCTGGAAGTGATTTCCATCCGCTCTCCAAATCTACACCAGCTAGGAAAACGAAAGGAATTGGCCAGCCAGAAACAGAGCCAAGAAAGGAACCTCAAGTCCCCAGTCCATCCCTAGCACACCAACTACCAAGCTAAAGATGTATTCAGAGGCTCTTGGAGATAGACCCTCTGTGTCCATTCCAGAAGGGCATTCTCATAACAGAGGGGACCAAGAGATCCCCAGAGGTGATGCAGAGGCCAATCTGTATGCTACAATGACAGTAGAAAGTGCCTGCTCGCCGGGTGGTAGTGGTGCACGCCTTTCATCCCAGCACTTGGGAGGCAGAGGCAGGCAGATTTCAGAGTTCAAGGCCAGCCTGGTCTACAGAGTGAGTTCCAGGACAGACAGGGCTACACAGAGAAACCCTGTCTTGAAAAAAAAAAAAAAAAAACCAAAAAACCAAAATAAAAAACCAAACCAAAACAAAAAGAAATGCAGGAAAAAAAAAAAAGAAGAAGAAGAAAGTGCCTGCTCAAGCCCTAGCTGTATTAATATCTCTCCAGTGGTCTCGTTATAAGACTCTCACCTACTTCTCTCTATGAGAGACACAGTCTTCTTACATGAGACTTCCACAACATGAGAAAACTGAATTAAATGACTTTAAGGTTCTCTGCACTCGATCTTAGTTAAAAGGCCACGAAAGAATTAAGCTCTCAGCCAGGCAGTGGTGGGCGCACACCTTTAATCCCAGCACTTGGGAGGCAGAGGCAGGTGGATTTCTGAGTTCAAGGCCAGCCTGGTCTACAGAGTGAGAAACTCTGTCTCGAAAAAAACAAAAGAAAAAAAGAAAAAAAAAGAAAAAAGGAAAAAAAAAAGAATTAAGCTCTCTCTAACATGTATCCCCTGGCAGAGAATGGTGATGTGTAATTGGCAGAAAGGATACTAACCAGAGAGGGAATCACCCCTAAAGAGCTGGTCCACATGGGTGAGGATGAACTCCACAACAATGGACTGCACACGAACCTCCATGAACGCTGCTGTCCCATTGAAGCCAGAGGCCTCTATGTCCTTAGACCTGTAAAGATGTAGAGTTGGTCCCTTGCACGGTTTAAAACACTTTTCCTATCTAAAGTCTTCCTGAAACATGTGCACATACAAACACACACACACACACACACACACACACACACACGCACGCACGCACCCACGCACGCACGCACGCACGCGCGCACACACACACACGTCAGATTTGACAGGATCTCATTATATTACTGTGGCCTGAGAGACTCTGTAGCTAGCCTTGAACTCTCAAAAGATCCACTGTCTCCTGAGTGTTAGTATTAAAGTCATGTTACAAAATGCCCTACCTCTGAAATACCCTATGCTCTCCCCTCCTTGTCCTTATCTCCAGTTCTACAGTTTTTTTTTTCTTTTTAAAGATTTATTTCTTTTATTTGAGTACACAGTCTCTGTCTTCAGAGACACCAGAAGAGGACATCAGATATCATTATAGATGGTTGTGAGCCTCTGTGTGGTTGCTGGGAATTGAACTCAGGACCTCTGGAAGAATAGTCAATGCTCTTAACCTCTGAGCCATCCCTCCAGCCCACCAGTTCTACCTCTTAAGACACATACATGTACAATTCAAACTCAAATGTCACTTCCCCCAGGAAAGCCATCTTAGAAACCCTCAAATAATGTGTACTTTCCTTTCAAATTTTTTGCACTGTAGCACAAAAGGCAGGCTATGAGAATTGTTATAATTAATAATGCTTTGTGCTAAAGTCCCCAATGGAGGAGCTAGAGAAAGAACCCAAGGAGCTGAAGAGGTTTGCAGCCCCAAAGGAGGAACAATAATATGAACCAACCAGTACCCCCCAGAGCTCCTGGGATCTAAACCAACAACCAAAGAGTACACATGGAGGGACCCATGGCTCCAGCCGCATATGTAGCAGAGGATGGCCTTGTGGGACATCAATGAGAGGAGAGGCCCTTGATCCTGTGAAAGCTGTATGCCCCAGTGTAGGGGAATGCCAGGACAGGAAAGCAGGATCGGGTGGGTTAGTGAGCAGGGAGAGGAGGGCTGGGATAGGGGGATTTTTGGATGGGATAAAATTTGCAATGTAAATAAAGAAAACATCTAATAAAAAGTGACAATAAAAAAATAATGAGCCGGGTGGTGGTGGAGCGCGCCTTTAATCCCAGCACTTGGGAGGCAGAGGCAGGCGGATTTCTGAGTTCGAGGCCAGCCTGGTCTACAGAGTGAGTTCCAGGACAGCCAGGGCTACAGAGAAACCCTGTCTCGAAAAACCAAAATAATAATAATAATAATAATAATAATAATAATAATAATAATAATAATAATAATGCTTTGCCGGGCGTGGTGGTGCACGCCTTTAATCCCAGCACTTGGGAGGCAGAGGCAGGTGGATTTCTGAGTTCGAGGCCAGCCTGGTCTACAAAGTGAGTTCCAGGGTAGCCAGGGGTATACAGAGAAACCCTGTCTTGAAAAAAACAAACAAACAAACAAACAAAAATGCTTTGTGCCATACTAGTATATAGGCCAGTTCTTGAATAGATTGCAAGGATGTTTGCTCAACAAACGGTTGGCAAAGACCAACACTCTAGTCCCTGAACTCCACAACACAGTGTAAGGAAACAGAGGCCTTGCTCTTAAGAACTTCACTTGGTCTTAGAGAAGGCCCAAGTTGGCGGACTTTATACTTGGCTCCTGCTAAACTCTCCTGTCTTGCTGGGTTTATGAGCCCCCCAAACCCTTCTCCAGTGCACCCACACAACCACATCCATCCGGGTACATCTTGCTACAACAAAGTAAGCCTCCGAGAAGCCTCGCACTGCTCACACACGCACCCACCTCAGCAGGTTGGGGGCCCACACAATCGCCAAATTGCGGGCATGCATGTTGGTTTGGGCACTAAATGAGGCCATGTGGACCAAGTGGCGCATAAGGAACTCCAGCGTCCTGCAGGAAGGAAGAAAGGCATCGTCTAACATAAACTCTGAGTCTGAGGCCAGCCTGGTCTACAGAATGAGCTCCAGGGCAGCCAGGGCTACACAGAGAAACCCGGTCTCGAAAATAAAAATAAAATAAAATAAAATAAAATAAAATAAAATAAAATAAAATAAAATAAAATAAAATAAACCCTGAGCATGGTTGGGGCTGAGACTTGAAAGCTTGGAGGGACAATCAAGGCTTGAGAGGTAGGGCATGAGGGAGGGGACATCTCTGGAGTACAGGGGGTGGAGCCTCACACACCTGTAGTTTTGGATAGGGAGTTCTTGAAGCACTTCTAGGATCTTGACCAAGCGCTCTGGCTCTAGCTGCACAGCCACTGCCTCCTATTGGGAATAAAGGTATAAGTAGGAGCCGTTGATTCAGATTTGACCCCTGGGCTTCTCAAGAGCTCCAAATTAAACTCTTAGGAATGATCTGTGCTATATTCCACAATGGCCCCACCTAAATCTTCAAGGCACATAAAATAGTAAAGTAAAAACACCTCCGGGTGAGTGTGGTAGCACGTGCCCATGACCCCAGCACTCTGGAGGTAGATGCAGAAGCCAGAAAACAAGGGCGCGGATGTAGCTCCATGGTAGGGTGCTTGCCTTGCATGCCCAAGACCATGGGTTTGATCCCCAGAACCACAGAAGGAAAGCCTTCAGGGCCACTAATGACTGCTGGATCTTATGTATACACTTAATAACCTGTCTCGTGATCTTGAACTACTCATTATCATTCTCCTGTCTGCTTTGGTACAGCTCTGGAAGTAGACGGCAGAACTCTTTAAAGGCGTCTAGGGAGGTGACCCCAGGCTAGGCTGGGTGGATAAAGCAGGATATAGTTGCTACTCAAGAGTCTCTGTATTGTTGTGCTCAATTAAATGCAAGCCCTTTTGGCAAATAGATAAGACTGCTATGTTGCCCAGTCTGGGTGCCAAACTCTATGCTCCAGCAATCCTTCCGCCTCAACTCCCCAAGTAGTTAGAACTTTATTTTAAAAATGTTACTCAAATCAGGATACCATTTTTTCCACGTCTTCTCCTCCAATGCTGTTGAACAGCTTTAGAGCTGATGGAGGGACATTCCTAAAAATATGTTTGCTGTGTCAACAGCTTTCTTGTTCCCTTAAGTGTAAGGAAACTCTGGTCTAGGTGCTTTCCAAGGCCCCTTGGCTCTGACAACCTGCCCTTTATCTCCCAGATCTTACCACTGTGCAGAGTGTGGTCTGCAGGCCTTCCGGGAAACACACCAATAGAGAGAAAATGAAGACAAGAAGGATGGGGGCTGGCAGAGGTTACAGGGACTAGGAGATCTGAGGAGGAGGGCTCTTCTTCCCAGTCACTCACTATCACTAGTGTTGGAGCATCACACTATTGAAGCATGTCCAGCATCCCAATGGGCTTTTGCATCATCAGCTTCAACCCATAAAGGCATTTCCAAGCTAGGACTGTGGCTGGCATGGGGCACACCTGGGATGTCAAATCTTTGAACCCTGTCTTCCACCCTCCTGCCTCTCAACTCACAGCAAATTTGTCATAGAGCCGGTAAGTGAGGAGGGGATCTGGGAGTTCTCTGAAATAGGCCTTGCACAAGGAGGAGACGCAGTGGATATCCTGGAGGTAAACGTCCCGCCGTAGGTCTGGCTTCCGCTCGGCCTCAAACTCCTGTCTGGGGAGGTACAGGGTGCTCAGGAGTAGGAAAGGTCAGACAGAGGATGGTGTAGGGAGAAGCAGGAGCTATAGAGGTCAGACGTGTGTGAGACTTGAAAGGAGAACTTTGGAATGTACATATACACATATGTATAAACATTATATATAATATATATTAACTGGCATATTTACATATATATATAGACACACATATATATGTCAACAAGTATTAGGAATTGCATATGTGGATATGTAGATGTGAATATAAGGATGGTAAGTGGATCTGTGCATGACCAATTAGGGATATATGATTAGCAACAAAGGGGTACGTAGGAATCAGTAGACATGGGGAATGGATGTAAATGTGTCTTTCCCCTTTTCCCTTCCTCCCTCCCTTCCTTCCTTCTTTCCTTTCTTTTTTTGAGAAAGATTCCCACCATATAACTCTAGGTGGCCCAGAACTCAATATATAAACCAAGCTAACCTCTGACTCGCAGAGATCCATCAGCCTCTGCCCCCAAATGCTGGCATTCATGTTGTGTACCACTATGCCTAGCCTGGGTATAATGCTTAAAACAAGCTGACTCAACAAACATGCTGAGTCTACATGGTCTTGGTTAGATTAGCCAACCATTGCTCAGTATGATACCCAACATACCAACAACCAAAAGAAAGAAATAGATAAAACAATACCCCAGATTCTCCTGAGAAAGGAAGATTTCCTCAAATTTGATATTAGCTTATGCTATATAATGAGTTCTAGGCCAGTTTGAGTTACAGAGTAAGAATGAAGAAAAAGAAAAAGCCAGGCAGTGGTGGCGCAGGCCTTTAATCCCAGCACTTGGGAGGCAGAGGCAGGTGGACTTCTGAGTTCAAGGCCAGCCTGGTCTACAGTGTGAGTTCCAGGACAGCCAGGGCTACACAGAGAAACCCTGTCTTGAAAAACCAAAAGAGAGAGAGAGAGAGAGAGAGAGAGAGAGAGAGAGAGAGAGAGAGAGAGAGAAGAGAGAGATCAAGACAAGGAGCTAGGGAGCTATCTTAATTGATACAGTGCTTACCACACAAGCATATGAACCTGGGTTCAGATTCCAAGCAACTATATAAAAAGTCAGGCACAGATCAGAAGAAGCCTGCACTGGGGAAACATATACTGGGGGATCCCAGGAGCTTGCTGGCCAGTCTGCCTAGCCAAATCTGAAAGTTTCAAGTTCAGCATGAGACCCTGTCTTCAGACAACAACAATGACAACAATAACGTAGAGGGGACTGGAGAGATGCTCAGATGCACTGGCTGCTCTTCCAGAAGATCCAGGTTCCATTCCTAGCATCCACATGGTGCCTCACAGTCATTTGTAACTCCAGTTCTGGGCCTCATCTGACCTCTGTGGGTACCAGGCACAGACATGATGCATAGACATACAAGCGGGCAGAACACCCATACACATAAAATAAAAAATATATGAATTTAAGGGGTTGGAGAGGTATAGCTCAGCAGTTAAGAGTACTGGCTGCTCCTCCAGAGGTCCTGAGTTCAATTCCCAGCAACCACATGGTAGCTCACAACTATAATAATAATAAATATTTTAAAAAATATGAATTTAAAAAATAAAGTGAAGAATGATCGTGGAAGAGAAGCAAAATTGACCTCTGATCGCTACATAAATGCACACAACCACACCAACACACATGTATATATAACACACAAGAAAGAAGAAAGAAAAGAAACATTTACATGTCAAAGGACACAATCAATAGAATGAACCCTGGGTTCAAAATCCCCACTACCACAAAGAAGAAGAGAAGGAGGAAGAGGAAGAGGAAAAAGAGGAAGGGAAGGGGGAACTACTGCTCAGCACACACCTGATTAAAGTCAAGTATTCAGAACATATAAACAATCCTGTTACAACGCAATGACTCAAAAAAAAAAATCTAAGCGCAAGAATTTAAGACTTGAACAGGCACATCTCAGAAGAAGTACATGCAAGCTGTTCAACCTCATCTGCAGCTGGGGAGGCACATGCATAAGTCACAATGACACATCCACCATGATGGCAACAACGAAAAAGACACAGTAACAAAAGCTGGCAGGGATGTGGAGAAATTGGAACCTTCATCCATTGCTGGCAGGAATGTAAATGATACAGCTGCTAAGGAAAACAGTTTGGTAGTTCCTATTGAAAGTTCACCACGAAGTTACCATATGGCCCAGCAATTCCACTCAGGTATACACTCATAATAACTGAAACTATATCCACAAAAATTTGCACATATTTGTAGCAGAGTCATTCAGAATAACCAAAAGGTGGAAACCTGGATAGTCATCAACTGATGAATGAATAATAATAATAATAAAGTTATGTAGTTATGTAGCTATGCCAGGGGATTGTATTCATCTATAGAAAGCAGTAAAATACTACTACATGCCACAGCATGTGTGAACTTTGAAAGAACTTTGAGGGAAGAGCAGACTTAGAAAAACACGTCTCGTTTCATTGGTTTATATGGGATGCCCAGGACAGACAGAACGATACAGACAGAAAGTCGGTTTGGGGATAGGTGCAGGGGAAATGTAGAGTGTCTTTGAAGGGTGATGACATGTTCTGGGTATACCATAGTGATAGCTGCAGTGTGTGTGTGTGTGTGTGTGTGTGTGTGTGTGTGTGTGTGTGTGTGTGTGTGTGTTAAAAGCAGACTATTTGTGGGAATGGAGAGAGTGTGTGTTGGGAGTAAGCTTGGGGTCCCCACTTTACCTGACCAGACTTTTAGATCCTCTCCAGGGATTAGTACCTAACATCTGTGCTTCCTTCTCCCACCTCCCCTCACCCCTCCTCCAGCTCTCTCCAGCAGCTTTACCGTGGCTCCCTGGCCTCCTACCCACACAGTCTGCCTGCTCTATCTGACTCACCGGAGCTTGTGGATGTTAGAGGAGACCCCGGAGAGGCGGTAAATCCCATCCACCACGCCATACTCTTGCACAAACTCCGCACAACTCCGTAGCACCTGGGGCACTGGGGACATAGAAGGCAGAGAAAAGAAAGAAAATGCTTCTGGCTTCTCAGCGAATGGAAGAAGCATCACGAAAGAGGGTTCACTAAGATTAAGGGCAAAGCTTAAAACACCCAACCCTCACTAGAAAGGTTCTTTCAAGTGAACTTATCTTTGTACCCATCTATCCGTTGGTCCTGGTGTGTCAGCGTAAAGCCCTGTGTTGAGGAGGAACTCACTGCTCCTCAATATTAACTCTCTCGGTTCTCTTTTCAAAACTTAATTTTTTTTTTTTTTTTCTGAGACAGTGTTTCTCTGTGAGGCCCAGGCTGTCCCTTTGTAGACCAGGCTTGCCTCAAACTTACAGAGATCGGCCTGCCTTTGCCTCCCAGAAAGGAGCCACAACTGCCTGACTCCTTTGTTTTGAGACAGGGCCTCACAGATCTGGAGCTGGACTTTAACTTGTGATGTAGATGACGATGACCTTGAATTTCTGATCCTCCTGCCTCCACTTGCCGAGAATTGGGATTATAGGTATGCACCATAGCATTCTGTTTGTTTTGGAGACTTTGACCTCCCCACGATGGCCTTGAACTTGTGACTTTGAATTCCTGATCCTACTGCATCCATTTCCTGAATGCTGAGATGGTAAGCATGTGCCCCATATTTGGTTAATGTGATCCTGGGGATCAAACCTAGGGTCTGTGCATGCTAGGCAAGCACTCTGCCAAACCAAGCTACCTCAGTCCCTTCTTTGGTGACGATATACTCCGTAGTATATCCTGTTTATTATTTCTGATTTAAAGAAAATGATGGACCAGAGTTGTAGAACAATAAGCCATCTTCTACAATAACCTTGCATTCTATTTTTAACAGTTCATATATTTAACAGCTTATATATATAAATTCAGATGACAAAACCATAAAAATAACTTATCTTAAAGATAAATAATTAAGCTGGGTGTGGTGGCGCATGCCCTTAATGCCAGGACTTGAGAGGCAGAGACAGCCGGATCTCTCAGTTTGGGGCCAGCCATGTCTACAAAGTGAGTTCCAGGACAGCCAGGGCTACACAGAAAGACTTTGTCTCAATAAAAGCAATCATTCTCCTCCTCCTCCTCCTCCTCATCATCATCATCACCAAATCAGTGTTGTTTGACTTTTATCCTTCATAGAAACTCTCCGAATACACCAGAGAGACAATAATGAAAAGCAAGGCCAGGGAGACATGTCTTTGCAGGTCACCCATATAAAAACTCTGGATGCGGTGATTGAATCTATCTATAATCCCAGCACTCCTACAGCATGGTGGGAGGCAGAGACAGAGGCACCTGTAAGCTGGTGGGCCAGCTAGCCTGGAGTATACTGTGGAGTAGCAGAAACAAGAATGACCCTTCTCACAAGATGGAAGGCAAGGGCCAACTCTTGAAAGCTGTCCAAATAAATAAAAATTTTGAAAAACAAAAAGCACAACAATTATTTTATATTCAGTTTTTTTTTTTTTTTTTTTTTTTTTTTTTTTTTTTTTTTTTTTTTTTTTTTTGGTTTTTCGAGACAGGGTTTCTCTGTGTAGCCCTGGCTGTCCTGGAACTCACTCTGTAGACCAGGCTGACCTCAAACTCAGAAATCTGCCTGCCTCTGCCTCCCAAGTACTGGGATGAAAGGCGTGCACCACCACCGCCCAGCTAGTTTTCATTTTTTTTTTTAAATTTTTAGTTCTGTGTATGTATTCACGCACACAAGATTGCCCAAAAGGAGTGCTGGAAACTGAAACCTGGTCCTGGGCAAGAGTAGCATGTGTTCTTAAATTGCTAAGCCATCTTTCCAGCCTGGAATTCAGCTTTCATTACGGGAGACATGGGAAGCACAGGTGTGCCACTTTGGAACGGAAACTTCTCATTGCAACCAGCAGTTACCCAGAATTTTTAAAGGAGGCAGCAATCTTGTGCTTCGGGGGAGTCAAAGTAAAAGTCTGGTCCCCAAATTGCTTTTATGTTAATGTTCTACCATCCGTGAACAAATGAACGAAGTTCATCCAATGGACACGGAAGGTGGCTAGTTTGAGGTACTTTCTCCAGTAAGAGAGCTTGCCATTATTCAGTTTGACATTGGAAAGTACCATGCCAGATCTCGTGGTCAAGCAGGAGGGAAGAAAGCTGACTTCCACAAGTTGTCCTCTGAGCTCCACATGTCCTCCGTGGCACATGGGCACCTCACACATATACACATATAAGTAAATATTTTTTATAAGTGCAAAAGAAATTATATCACCTCTTCTGACCATGGGCTACCACGACATTACCAGATTAATCTCCTTAAGGATAATACGTGGTATTTCCTCATGTTACCTTGACATAGTATCAGCTGGGATAGTCTCAAGAACAAGTTCTGAATCGCACTTAGAAAGCTAAGGAGAGCTATGAATGCAATCTGTATGTGTACAACGAGGTTCTTTCTGCCCTGGAAATCCTCTGTATAAGCACCCAGCCAACTCCACCCAAGTACCCATTGCTTCTCTTTTCATTTAGTTTTTGTTTTGATTTGTTTTGTGTTTGTTTGGTTGCTTTTTGTTTTTTGTTTTTGTTTGTTTATTTGTTTCCACATAGGATTTCTCTGTGTAGCCCTGGCTGTCCTGGAAGACACTCTGTAGACCTTAAACTCAGAGATCCACCTGCCCCTGCCTCCGGAGTCCTTGAATTAAAGGAGTATGCCACTGCCACCAACAGGGGCCCCATTGCTTATCTTAAAATAGGAGAACACAGAGTAAGGAATAAAATATGAGCGTCTCAGCCTGGGATATAAGACCTTCACAGACTAGGTCCTGACAAATTCCACAGTTGAGCCCTTTGCTAGCTCATAAACAAGCCTGGGTACCATCCCTCATTGATGCAGCTTGGATATGCTTTTATCTCTCAAAGGTTCCTGTGCCAGAAGCCTGGTTCCCAGTGTGGTGATGTTAAGATGGGGAGACAGTTAAGAAGGTGAGACCTAGTGATTGATATTAGGGCAGGGGCTCAGGCTGGCCTTTCAAGATGCTTCTCCTATACTTTTCAAGTTCTGGGATTAAAACTGTGTTCCACCAAGCCCCCCAGTGCTACCTCTTTGGGGTGGGGTGGGCTTTGTGTGACTGGATCAGAGAGTGGGCTTGTCATAAGCAACCCCACTCCATGCTCTTGTTCCCTTCTGTATGTGGACCGTTTTCTTTCCACATCACCATATTGTGTGGGGTCCCTTGCCAGGATGCCGATATATGCTCTCTGAATCTCTCAGCTATGGTAGTCATGAGCCAAATCAACCTCTTCATGATTTCTCCATTTTTTTTGGGGGGGGGAGGTTTGCTGTAGCACAGAATTAAGGCACTTGTTTTATTCTTCGGTCTGGAAGTACCTTCCCCTCCAATTGCCTCGTAAACTATTCCTGAAAACACATCTCACGCATCACCTCCTAGCTGGGCAAAGTGGCTCCCGTCTTATAGTCTGAGCACCTTGAAAGGCCGAGGCACCTGAGCGCAGGAATTCAGGGACAGCCTACAACAAAGTGAGACCACCTGAAAACAAAAAGGTACACAAGGGCTAGGGAGGTAGCCAGTCAGTTAAGAAGGCCTGTCTGGAAATCAAGAGGACTGGAGCTCGTGTCCCCAGAATCCATGTGAACAGGTGCAAGTCCAGCCTCAGAAGGTGGAGGAGACGGGGATGCCCCAGAGCCATCAGGCTGGCGATACTCGCAACATCAGCCAAACTGTGGGCTTGCCTGAGAGACCCTCCCCAAAGAAGAATACGGTGCAGAGTGATGGAGAAAGATCCAAAACACCCGTCTCAAATCTCCACACACACATAAACACACGCGAATCAGACAAAAGTGAGAAAGATCACCACGGTGCAGTCTGAACCCTTTGCATCTATCTACAGCACAGTTCCCACCGTCCTTTGTTCGTCTCAATATTACGGTATTTTTTTTTTTAAAGATGTATTTAATTTGTACGGTACGTGGTTTCCAGAAGAGGATGTCGGTTTAAGATGGAACTGGAGTTACAGGTGGCTGGCAGCTACACTGTGGGAGTGCTGGGAACTAATCCCAGGTCCTCTCAACAGCAACAGATGCTCTTGTTTATTTTTTAAAATAATTATTTATTTATTTTATGTATATGAGGACACTCAGAAGAGGGCACCAGATCCCATTACAGATGGTTGTGAGCCACCATGTGGTTGCTGGATTTGAACTCAGGACCTCCTCTGGAAGAGCAGCCAGTGCTCTTAACCACTGAGCCATCTCTCCAGCCCGCTCTTAACTGTTGAGCCATCTCTTTAGCCCAGTGTACTTACCATTCTTTATTATAAATGTGCTGTATCTATACCTCCTGGTAAAAGGTACTATCTCATTAGAGAATCCTATCTCTCACTGAGGTGAAACATAGAATGTTTATTAGATTATATAGTGAATGAATTCAGAATTTACATCAGAATCATCGGTGGGACTGGATAAAGGACACTGCCTTTGATGAAACACTGGGTCCTGCTCACTGGGACTCACCAGAGACATTCCTCCACCATGTCACTGTGAGGGAAAGCTGTGTTTCTTCTAACCTACCTATGCTTCCTTCCCCAAAAGCCTCGTGAGGGAGTCTCATATGACTTTAACTACTAAGCCGTTCGAGGCCCACCCCTGGCAACCACAGATCCGGTGCACATCTCTGGCTGCTGCACATCTCTCTCTCTGGATGCTGCACATCTCTGGCTGCTGCACATCTCTCTCTCTGGCTGCTGCACATCTCTCTCTCTGGCTGCTGCACATCTCTCTCTGGCTGCTGCACATCTCTCTCTGGCTGCTGCACATCCCCGGCTGCAACCCTTCTTCCATTCCCTTCGCTCCAGCTTCTTCAGTCACTTATGCTGTTCGTTGTGTAAGGTCTCAGAAGCCATCCTGAGCTTGTTGTGGAACAAAGCATGGCAGAAAAACAGGACAATGGATACAGACCAACCACCAGCTTTCAGTTTTCTTCCTGCGACCTGGTTTTCAGATCCTTTCTCTTTTTCGCTCATAACCAGAACTTGGGAAAGCCAAGAAAAGAACCGTGGAAGGTAAAGGGCATTGAAGGAAGGCTTCATGTTCAGGGCAGTGCACATGTTAATGTGCACCATCCTATGACATTTGCACAATGTTCCTAGATTGAGTGGTTCCTGAAACTTGGGGCCCTGGTCATCTTTCCTCACCTCACTCCAGTCCCAGGCTTGTGGATTCATCAATAGTCTGCCATCTGGGCCTGGTTAGTCAGTCCATGCTGGTAACCCCAGGACTCAGATATGCACAACAAGACTGCATTTCAAAGTAAATATAGACACCTTTAATCCCAGCACTCGGGAGGCAGAGGCAGGTGGATCTCTGAGTTCGAGGCCAGCCTGGTCTACAGAGTGAGTTCCAGGACAGCCAGGGCTATCCAGAGAAACCCTGTCTCAAAAAAGCCTAAATAAATAAATAAATATAGAAACATCAATAGCCCAAGCTCATCTAAACTTCCATCCAAACTAGGTTTTCTTCTCCTTTTCTTTTCAGTTGATTTTTGAATCACTGAAGTAGGTCTGTACGGGGATAGAAAGATCTCAAGGAGCCTGAACCATAAAGGAAATAGGCTAAGAGATAGCAGGGTCAGAGAGGTGGTGGAACTGCAGATACAAATCGGAGGAATTAAGTCTGAGATACAGTCTAGAGACAAGACTGGGGTGGTGGAGTCAAAGCGACTAGAAGGATATGGGTAGGAGTCAAGGAAGAAGAATCTACAGCGCACCAGAAACCTAAGTAAGGTATCCGAGCATTTGTAGTAGGGATTAGGGGAAGGAAAAGATCCACTTAGGGGAAAAAGAGTTGGGGAAGAGGTCTGAGGTTGAAGGAGGACATAAAGATAGAGAACACCAAGATGATATTATCTGGGAATATCAATTCACCAGAAGCAGACGATCTCCCTGGTCTGACCCTTCATTCACTTCCTGGCTCTTTGGCTAATGAGAGGAGCTGTTATCAACCAGCTTCATCGATCCAAACACTTTCCACCTCTGTGTCCCAGGGATGTTTTGGTAAGGGGAGGGCCTCTATGATGCTCTGACAGCCAGTACTCATCTCTGGAGCCTTGGACTCGGGTGAGGTTCTGGTGAGGGACAGAAAGTGCTCCTCTTATGCTCTAGGGTTTACTCGCAATCTGGAGCCCAGCCACCTTTCGTTATCCCTGGATCTTTAGAGAGAATTCCCCTACACCTGTTAGGAATGGTGGGCCGGAGGATCACAGAAGTAGTCTGGCTATCTAGGGGTTGTTACGTTTCAGAGTTGGTGCTGAGGATCACAGGAAAGGGAAGAAACCAGCATAAGGAGGCTGAACTGAGAACCCAGAGCTACTAGAATATCATCCCCAATTAAGTCATAAGGTTCTCTGTCAAAAGTCATTTGTCTAGTGCTAGCTAGATGGCTCAACGGTTAAGAGAACTGACCCTTGTTCCAGAGGACCTGGATTCAGTTCCTAACATCCACATGACAGTTAACAATTGTCTGTAACTCCAATTCCAAAGAGAATCTGACACCCTCTCCTATCCTCCATGGGCATGTTGTCATATGTGTGCAGCAGGCAAAACATTCATATGTGTGTGTGTATATATAAAAGTAAGTAAATCTCAAAAAAAAAAAAAGGTTTAATCATCTATCTCAGAGGGTAAAGGATGCCTGCCATCAAGCCTGAAGACCTCAGTTCGATCCCCAGGACCCACACGATGAGAGAAGTAGCTTCCAAAAGGTGTCCTCCAACCTTCACACATGTGCCGTGATCCATGCAACCACACACTCACACACGACAAAAATAAAAAAATAAAATAAAATATCCCCTGTGAGATGGTTCAGTGGGTAAAGGTGCTTGCTAGCCAACCTGAGGACCCAAGTTTGATCCCTGGGACCCACAGGATAGGAAGAGAAAACAGATCCTCTCAAGTTGTCCTCTGACCTCACACCTGCACTGGAACGAATGTGCCCCTCCCCAACATGTACACAAAATACCTAAATAAGTAGAGCAATAACTTTAAAAAAGAAAGAATCATTGTCTAGAGTGGAAGGAAGCCAGACCTTCTCTGTGAGAAGAAGAAGGCACAGAAAAGCCTACCTCATCGGTTTAACTATTTCTTAGGGCCTGGGCTTTCCCTTAATGGAGGCTAGTAGGGTTGGGGCCCTCTGATGGAGGAGAAAAGGGGAAGGAGGTGTCTGGGGACACAAGGGCGGGGCTAAGAGCAGGAAATGAGCTGGGAACCACCACCACCACCACCGCCACCGCCCCTTTACAGCAGGCAACCAGAGAAGGGGACAAAGAGGAAATGACAGATTGGGGTGGGGTGCGGTGGAGGGAGGCAGAATCGTGCCCCTTTTTTTGTAAGTTGCTCAACGTGCTGAAAACAAACTGGGCAGTGTAGTCAGGACGGCACTGGTCAGTTTCAGTTCAAATTAAGGCCTGGTTCTGAATAGCGACTGCATGCCCGGCACAGGGTTGAGCCTACAGTCTACCTTGGGCCTGCTGCCTTCCAGGCCTATGGCAGAGGAAGCTGGAGAAGAAGCGGAGGGAGCAGGGAGCACCAGACAGGATCCACACCCCTCTTTACTGCCGTTTCCACTCCCAACTTCAAACCAGGGTTGAAGCTGTCTGGCTCACTTTTTTTTCCTTGAGCTGTCTACCACCAACTAGTTTCTTCTTTGCAAGCAATTTAAAGAAGAGTCACTCCTCCCTGCCTCCCACCTGCCTGTGGCCCAGCAAAGGTGCAGAAGGGCCAGGTCCTTGTCCCTTGGTGCTATTCTCCAGCTCGGATACCTCCCTCTTCCCTCCCCAAGTTCTGTCCTCAGACTCGCTGGGCCCGTTCCCACCTGCGTCTCCACTCACGATTCCATCAACTATCCCTTCAGCCACTCTTCCAACCTCCACTCCTTCCACTCTGCCCCCATCCTCTCATCTCATTCATCCATCTCTCCAGACTTTCCAAATTTCATCCCCCACCCCACCCCACACGTTCCCTTGGCGTTCCCACCCTCAACTCCTCAGCTACCTTGTCCCTAACTATGGCAGAAGGGCGCCTCTCTACTTTCTTCTCTGAGCCACATTTCCTGTCTTGCCTTTGCCTAGATCTCACGGATGGGGATCCCCGGTCATTGTCCCTTCCCTGCAAGATGATTCTGCCCAATGGAGAAGACAGGCTGTGCCTGCATGGCAATCCAGCCACCCGGCTGCCCCGTTCCAGTTGACCCCCTTACCTTCCTGGCCCGAGTGCTGTAGATGCTCCCGTAGGTCACACCCAAACACACGTTCCTTGGAGCTGCCCTTCTTCTTTCCTTTCTGCCGAGACTTCATGGCCAGAGACCCTGGGACCTCAGTCCCCCAAGACCTTTGACCTACCAGTCCCCCATGGAATCCCAATCAGTAGTTAGGTTTGGCCCAGCCCCAGGGGGGCAGGGCTCCAAACTGGAGCTGGAGGGTAGCCTGGGCAAGGGACAGCAGCGCTTGCCTCTGGGGGCCCCTGGGGCCACACGGAAGTAGATATGGAAGAGGAAGCTACCAGAACCCTGACACGAAGCTGTGTCTCGTGGCCAAGCTGGGCGCTCGCCCTTCTCGTCCTGTGCAGCTCGAGGGGAGCAGGAAGCTGTGCAGCTCCTCTAACCCGCTTCCTGTTAGAGCATCTTTGTAACCACAGGCCTTGGGTGGGGGAGGTAGCTGACATTCACATCCTCATCATTGCTGGGACTTCATCCATTGGTCACAGAAGAAGGTGATGTCAGAACCCCCGGGGTGGAGTAAGGGGAGCTGGGGTGTGAGCAGGTGGCTGGCACTTCTAGAGACCAAAATCCTTGGGTGCGACCGAGACCTGAGGCTTTGCCTGTGAACATGGCAGGAAAGGACCACGCAGAACATACCCGGGGTGGGGGGGGTGTTCTTTGATGACCCTGCCATCTTGGTCAGGCCACACTACATCACGGAGCCTCGATCGCCGTACATTTGAAAATGAGGACACAGACCAGGTGACTTTTGAGTTTCAGTTTCTTTGTCTGTAAAAGGGTACACGGCTGTCCACCCCACACAGCTGCTGGAAGTTTCCAGTACAGTCAAATTAGAAACACTTCACAAACTTAAGGCGCTGGCTTCCCTCAAAGGAGGTTATGTCCACACGGCCCTACCTGAGGGCTCTCAGAAATGGGTAAAATGTCTTTTGAAAGCCGCTTGCTCCTTTTTTAGCTGTATCCGGGTCCTTTCCCAGCCTGGGAGCAAAGGAGGGACTCACATAGAGACAACAACGGTACATAGCACTTGTGACTTACCCCGTTCAAGGGGCAAGACAGGAATCAGACAGAAAAGGTTTTATCTGTTTATTTAAAAACAGAATATTGTTTTATGTACAAATATACATATATTTACATGAAATATACATACTAAGACCCCAGATCCTTGGGGTCCATAAGTCCTGGGTGGCTTGGGAATGAAATGAGAGCTCCTCCTTTAGACCAGCAAATTTCAGGCCACACAAGGGCTGGATACTAAATCTCGATATTCTGGCTGTATACATTTGGGCAGGCTAAAGAAAAACAAACATCTACCCCAGGCCCCACACATACAAAGTGCCAGAGAGCCCCAGATTAATGACTCAGAAACCCCTAGGGAAAGACTTGTTCTCACCCTCACCAATAGCACCCCTCTCTCCTCACCTGAACTTCCACCTTCCTCCGCTACCCTCTGCCCTCAACACAACTGAACCAGGAGCCCTTGACACCAAGTCCCAACTCCACAAACCACTGTAGACACCGCTAGGATAAGATTCCAGGGGCCATGGGAGTACCGTGGGAAGTAAGCCATCCCTAGCCTCCTTTCTAGTGTTTGTACCTCACACCCCAGGTTCCAGGGTCCTCCAGCTGTCAGCTCCCTCCCCAGAACCTCTTTGGATGAAGGCGTTCTAGGAAGAGAACCTTCCAGAACCACAGACATTAATCCCTGCTGTGGTGTCTGCCGAACAGTTTGGTTGAATGCCTAGGTGGCATGGGCTGCCCTTGCTTAAATAAGCCCAGTAAAACACGTGCACATAAATCAATAACTGTTTTTGTTTGCTTGTTTGTTTGTTTTTTAAATTTCTTTTTCTTTTCTTAAGGGAATCTGAGCAGAACTCAGCAAGCTCCCTTGCAGTTTAATTTACAGAAGGTACATACGTAAGTACGTATGTACATACGTACATGCATGCAGCAGGCCCACAGGCCACCAGAGGGCAGAGGGCTTCTGTAACAGTTCCGGCCTCTGGCCTCTGGCAGACCCCTGGATGTCTGCTTCACACTTGCTCCCAAAGGGTGGGAAACACAGCTCCCCCACTTTGGAGGTCAGATTCTAGCTCCAGCTGT
The DNA here is from genome assembly GCF_008632895.1 of Mastomys coucha. Taxonomy (NCBI): domain Eukaryota; kingdom Metazoa; phylum Chordata; class Mammalia; order Rodentia; family Muridae; genus Mastomys; species Mastomys coucha. The sequence goes on along the minus strand of NW_022196891.1, from coordinate 68,628,296 downwards.
GCCTGCACACCTGGATCTGGCCACAGTCTCCACCTCTCACTTCTAACCTCTGCATCGCTAATACTGCTCTGGGGTCTGAGGAAAATCCCTGCCTCTGCAGGCAGAGGTCACACATAAGGCACTTCCACTTATGAACCATGTGGCACACGGCCTCAAATCCTGTGGCCCACATATCAGCCACTTGGACTCTGAACATAACAGCATGGACGCATAGCATGGACAGTCACCCCTTCATGCACATACAATCCATGAACGTTCACAAACACACACACACACACACACACACACACACAGAATGACCTACACACAATGGTGGGAGGCACTCAACCAGTGGAGCCCTCCTGATGATCAGGATTGGAGGTAAAGAAGAGCAGTCAGTAGGGTGGGAAGCATCTTCCTAAAGAAATGCAGGCATTTAAGGGGATTCCCCTAAGAAGAGCTGAAGTTCCCCCATGGAAGCAGAAGAAGCCAGGCCTCTGGAGGGAGGCAGGCCTGGGTCAGACCAGGTGCCCTCGCCCGTTGATGTAGATACCATTGCCTGTAGGTTTGGCCCTCAGGGTCCCATTTTCCTGCACAAAATGATTCATGGCCTGTTTGATGCCTTCATCCTGGTCATCCTCCTCCTCCGTCCGCCCAGAGCCTGGAGACAGCAGTTCAGTCTGTGTTTCAATCTCTCTCACTGTGGTTAATGTGGAGTAGCTCCGGCCTTCTGGCTCTTCACTCTGGAGACCAAGGACAGAAGATAAGTCAGGAATCAAGATCAAACAGGGCAGATGCAGGCAGCAGCAGGGTAGGGCTGGGTTGTCATAGGGTCAGAGGTCAGGTAAAGCACCGGTAATGGTTGTTCCAGAGGTACGGGGGGGGCTTGGAAACTTGGGGGTTAGGGAGGGCAAGAACAAGTGTTACACATAAGGATGGGGACACAGAGGACAAAGGCATAGCAGAAATGGGAAGTGGGGTCCGCATGTGAACCAGGGATGCGATGGGGGTTGGGGGCCGGTGCTGCTGTCACACCACATCTGGGGCCAGGAGAGGGGCCCGAGAAAAGTGTTGGGACACCGGTGGGGCCGGGGGGGCCTCACCATCACAGAGCAGCTACTGTTGTCCTTGAGACTATCAGGGTGGCCCTCCGCTCTCAGCCCTACACTCTCCTCCGGCTGCAGGGGCCCAGACATAGGGGAGGAGTTAGAAGAGAGCTCAGTCTCCTCCCCTCAGCCTCTTCCCCTCTCTCATCCTCTAGCAGTCTCCTCCCTGATCACCTTTCCCCCACCCCATGGCTCCATGTCTGACACAAGCATCCTTCATCCCTCACTCCCAAAACCCACCCTGGCACCAGCACCGATGGAGGATTCCTAGAGCAGCCCCCCAACCCAGTGCTAAGAGGGCCTTGCAAGCAGGAGTGCTAGCAGCCCCAGAGCATCGACACACCCTCACCTCCCACCCTCAGCTAATATCCCAGCCTCAGCTCAGCTGCAGTTATGAGTAAGCAGCCAGACCTGGGTATATCTACAGAGGAGCCCAGACTCAAGCAAATCTGTGTTGTGCCCATTCCCCCGCCCCTACCCCCCATGCACCCAACCCGAGCACACACCTGGCTCCTAGGGTCTGTGTGGTGAGAGTGCAGCCTCCGGATGGAGTTCTCCCTGGTCAAAGTCAGCTCCTCCTCACTGGGAAAGACAACTCCTTGTCAGGAACGGACAGCAGTGACAACCTCCTAAAGTGAGTCTAGCCTGGCTGAGCCTGTGTGAGATCGCTGAAGGGCATGATTGCCAAGCTACGCCCTCGAAGGTGAGCATACATCGCTGGAGATGACAGCGTGGCTGAATAGCATGGGTGTGCTACCTAGTGTTAAAGTGTGCCTTGTAGGTGATACCTGGGGAGTGTGGATTTGTGCTTCTCTCAGGCATAAGTCTCCTCTGGCTGGGCTCCAGGTCCTAGGCCTTTCTCACTTCCCCAAAGACTCTGCCCACCTCTGATGTACAAGCTGTCCTGCTGTCACTAGGCCACACGGTCTCCTTTCTCCCCTGTTCTGGCTCACTTCCTGCTACATTCCTCTTTGTTCTCAGCTCAGTGCCACCCGCTCAGAGCAGCCAGGACTCACTATTTCTGGGTCATCTGCTGGGCTTTGCGTCGATGGTATCGGGACATGAGAATCACCACCACCACCAGGAGGCAGAACAGGAGAGCGGCAATCACGCCCACAATGACCACTGAGGCTGACACCAGGTCCACCTGCTTTCCTGGATCCTCAGGGTCTGCTGGAGACAGGCCAGTGTCTGAAATGCACGTCCAAATCCTTCCCTGATCCACCCCAGACCCCATTGCTACCCCCCGTATCATCCTCGTGGAACACATCCACAGCTACCCACTCAGCTTAATGCTCTCCAGAACATAACATCCAGCATCCCCCAAGACATCCTTTCCCATTTCCTTTCTCTGTCTTGCTTCCCGTTGCCCCCCCCCGCCCCCAACCCCCTACCCCAGCTCTGGACTCAGTATCCTTGTCTTTGTTCTCTGACCACGGTGCTTACCAAGAACTTCCACGGTGACCTGAGAATCCCTCGAAGAAAGTTCATTGCTGACGTGGCAGACGTAGACGCCACTGTGCTCGGTAGTCAGTGGGGGGAAGCCCAGAGTGTCCCCTTTCACTCGCACCCCATTAGGCAGAGGTCCGTCTAGCCTGAAGGACAGGGAAGCTGAAGGGTGCTGGCTGGGGCAGGCTAAGGCTGCCACCACCCAACGTGCCCAGGCAGCTCTTCATCCCTCTCCCCCATGACGTCACCCAAAGCCTCGGGCTGTTCCCACGGTGCCCCTCCCTACCCTAGACAGGTCTAGGCAAGAGGCCCTTTCTCCCTGTCGCCCAGCCTGACCCGGGCACCCCCCCCCCACACACACACACGGGGAAGATCTGCACGCATGCCATCCCACATGCTTCCACAGGCATCCCCGTCATCCAGCACCAGGTCACAGGTATACATGCTATAAAGTCCACACAACAGGACACTCCACTCCTAGCTGGGCTCAGGTACTGGGAACCTGTGACTGCATTCTCCAACACCTATGATATTGCATGGTGGAGTAAACAAACCTAGCCCCAAGCACAAGACCGTAGGTATCATTCATGTGTCCACATGTAAGAACATGCCTATCATAGGCTCACACACATGGGTATCCTATCCCTTTCTG
>NW_022196891.1:68614095-68625100 GCF_008632895.1 Mastomys coucha | reverse complement strand
TCTTGAAGAAGCCAGTGGAAGTGGGTTGGTGTTTCTGAGGTGCCGGCAACATTATAGTTATAAGGAGTGTAGGTGTAACAGCAGTTATAATCAGCTTTCTTTGTGTCACATGCAATCTAAGCCCTCACAAATACATAAAAGATTAATATTTAATATAGTTATATTTCATCATTTAAAGTTAGGGCAAAAAGCCAAGAAGGTGCCTTCACATTCCCTATGGGTCGAAACCACACATTTCCTGATTATGCATAGTTTTGTATTGGTCTGAAGATATGCCCTGACTTATCTAGGGTTCAGAATATGTGGTCCTTGCTCATAACAAGTTCATCCTGGCCCTGAAAAGGCCAGAGTGCTGGGCCCACCTCCAGGCACGGGCCCTGGCCCTGAGGAGGCCAGAGTGCTGGGCCCTCCTCCAGGCACGGGCCCTGGCCCTTACCGTGTCCAGTTGTACTTGGGAGGGGGTTGTCCTTCACTCAGGCATTTGAGTGTGGCTCCTTCTCGGCCAACATGCCACAAGTTTTGGTCCTCAAGGCCCCTCACAGAGGGCTCCGCAAGGACTGGAGTGGGAGACAGAAAGAGGAAGAGCAGGAAGATTCCTTAATCCACGATTCCTCTAAACCCCTCTTCCTCCCCTGCTGGACCAGCCCTCCTCTATCCATCCCAAGCTCCTGGCCACACTGATCCCCACCCTAAGCTCAGAGTCTATTTTGGCTGACCTGGGCCATGAGCCCCTAAGACGCCTGGGGTGATGGAGTTTCACACTCTGGACCTCCTGTGGCATCCAGCGCGGTGCTGCTCACAAAGCTGGTGCTCAGCAGCTGCCTAACAACCCACCAGTCTGTTCATTTTCTCGGCGTTTGCGGATTCCCTACTTTGTGCCAAATGATAGTGTGGTTTGGGCTGGGAACACGCTATCATTTACCGGAACCTTGTAGGACTTAAGATCTGCGGGCCGCTTTGCATTCATGGATGCTAACTCTCATCAGAACCCCATAAAGTTGGAAGAATGACACTCATTTGCTGGTGAAGGAAATGAAGTCTAACCAGATTAAATAGCAGAATGGGTGGCTCGTCCCAAGTCTGCCTCCAAATCCCAAACTGTGTGTTTTGCAAACACTTTCGATTCCATATTGATATTTTGTTTTTGTTTTTCAAGACAGGGTTTCTCTGTGTAGCCCTGGCTAGCTGGCTGTCCTACAACTCACTCTGTAGACCAGGTTGGCCTCAAACTCAGAAATCCACCTGCCTCTGCCTCCCAAGTGCGGGGATTAAAGGCGTGCGCCACCACCTGCCGGCTCCATATTGATATTTTTTCTCCCATCTACACTATAAAAATAAGGCAGTCTCTCCTATAAACTTCACAGAGACACCAGGTGGTGGCAGAGCACACCTTCAATCCCAGCACTCGGGGGAGGCAGAGGCAGGTGGATCTCTGACGTTTAGGCCAGCCTGGTCTACAGAGTGAGTTCCAAGACAGTCAGGGCTATACAGAGAATCCCTCCTTCAAAAACAAAACAAAACAAAACTCTCACAAAGACCACAGTGATTTTCCCAGGACCTCTATCTTGACCCCCAGGTCTTCTACCTCTGGGCTAGACTTAGACTCCAGACTCAGCCTGACCTTCCTGCCACCGTCCAGGGTCAGAGTGCCTTAGCATTCTTCTCAGAACGGGGATATCTTCCCCACACATCTCAATACTCACAGGCCACTTGGAGGGTGTGGGTGATTCTTTGGTCCTGGAGCAGGCCAGGGTGAGACACCACACAGGTCAGCGGCTGCCCATTCATGCTCCGGCTGGGTACCAGGTGGAACTCTGAAGTGACTGCAGCTGAGCGGGAGTGAGCGAAAGAGCGGCTGGACTGTGTGCCCTTGACCTCTGTGTCCCAGCTCACGCTGGGAGCCGGGCTGCCCTCAGCAGTGCAGGAGGCTGCCAATGTCAGGCCCTGGCCCTCTTCTAGTGGTGGACCGGGATTCAGTGAAGGCAGGGGAGGCACTGTGGAGAGTGGGGAGGGGGAAGTGTGAAAGAGCTGCAGAGTTGCAGTCAGGTCCCATCCCGTCAGTCTTACCCAGCTACAAACTTCAGTTGCCCCTTTCTTTCTTTTTTGAAAAAAAAAAAAGATTTATTTATTTTATGTATTTATGTATTTATTTATTTTTATGGATATGAATACAGTGCCACTCTTCAGACATACCAGAAGTGGGCATCAGATCCCATTACAGATGGTTGTGAGCCTCCATGTGGGTGCTGAGAATTGAACTCAGGACCTCTGAAAGAGTCAGTAGTGCTTTTAACCACTAAGCTGAGCCATCTCTCCAGCCCCTAGTCCCTGTTTTCTCATCTCACCATGAATGTGCCAGATCAGTGGTATAATTTCAAGTGACTTTACATCTTTCTTCACTATTAGATTTTTTTTTCCTACAATGTATGTAGGTAATTTTTTTCTTTTCTTTTTTCTTTTTTTTTTGGTATTTTCGAGACAGGGTTTCTCTGTGTAGCCCTGGCTGTCCCGGAACTCACTCTGTAGACCAGGCTGGCCTCGAACTCAGAAATCTGCCTGCCTCTGCCTCCCAAGTGCTGGGATTAAAGGTGTGCGCCACCACTGCCCAGCTCTTTTCTTTTTCAAGGCAGGGTTTCACTGTGTTTGTAGCCCTGGCTGTTCTGGAATCCCTCAGTAAAGCAGTAAACCAGGCTGGCCTCAAACATAGGTCATTTAAAAAAAATAAAAATAATTTTAAAACTAATTAGATACTATCTATGTAATAATAACAATAATAACTGCTACTAACTATGTGTCAACTATTATGTTAAAACTTTACATACATTATCTTATTTAATTTTGCTAACAAACTAGTGAGGTGGGTATTATTATGTTGGTTCTTCAGGTGAGGAAACCAAAGCTCAGGGAGGTTCAGTGGTTTGTTGCAGGTCATCACTTCTTATGTGACAAAGCCTAGAGTAACAGATTTTGTTTTGGAGTATGTGTGTGCCTCAAATTCTCCATCCTCCTGACTCAGCTTCTGGAACAGTGTAAGTATAGATATGTACCACTATGCCCTGACGATTCTTCCTCCTCCTCTTCCTCCTCCTCCTCCTCCTCTTCTCCTCCTTCTCTTCCTCCTCCTCCTCTTCCTCCTCCTCTTCTCCTTCTCCTCCTCTTCCTCTTCCTCCTCCTCTTCTTCTCCTTCTCCTTCTTCTCCTCCTCCTCCTCCTCTTCCTCCTCCTCTTCCTTCTCTTCTCCTTCTTCTTCTCCTCCTCCTCCTCCTTCTCTTCCTCCTCCTCCTTCTCCTCTTCCTCCTCCTCTTCCTCTTCTTCTTCTCCTCCTCCTTCTTCCTCTTCTTTTTTTAAAACATTTTTTAAAGATTTGTTTATTTATTTTATGTATATGAATACACCATTGCTCTCTTCACACACACCAGAAGACGGCATCAGATCCCATTACAGATGGTTGTGGGCCACCATGTGGTTGCTGGGAATTGAACTCAGGACCTCTGAAAGAGCAGTCGGTGCTCTTAACCGCTGAGCCATCTTTCCAGCCCCTTACTCTTCTTTTAAATCAAACTTTGTTTTGTTTATTTTTCCCTCCAAAATATGTTGCTAACTTCCACTCAAAGCAAAACCACTAAGGCGCTTTTTTATTTCTAGCTTCAAAGTAGCCCAAGCACAAAATTGAAAAGGCAATTTGATCACAGGTCCAGGCTGACCCATGGTGCAAGGTAGTGGTTTAAAAAGTGGTTGTGGTCTTAGACCACACTCACTGAAGGCCCAATTTAGGTACCACTCCTCCAAGTCACATATTACATCACATAGAGGCCTCATGTCCACATCTGTGACTCTCGCTTTCATAGGTTTTAAAATGACTTATGTTTGAGGCCAGCCTGGTTTACAGAAGGATTCCAGAACAGCCAGGGCCACATACACAGAGAAACCCTGTCTTGAAAAAGAAAAGGAAAAAAAAATTACCTACACACATTTAAAAACACGGAGCCTAGGATGGTGAAGGAGCTTTGAGTTGGTGTCTTTTGTAGAACGGTAGCAGGAACCAACCAGTAAGTGTAGTTTAGAAAAGAGGAGATGTAAGTGAAGTCTGGCAGAGGACCTCAGCTCTTTGAAAAGCTGTGCAGAAGACAGAATAAGCCCGCACTATGCTGCTCCAGATGGACAAGGGTGCACAGAGGGAAATGCGGGCCATCGGAAGGACAAACTTCCTAACATGTGGATTATTCTCCAGCTTTGGCGGCTTTTGGAGAGAATTTCTGGATTGGGTGGGAGGGGCTGGGTAATCCTCCCTCACCCCTATAGGACCTTATCTTTTATGTCTGCCTGTACTGCCTCTGTCTCAGCCATCTCTGCAGTCCCGTTCTGTCTCCCTCTTCCACCTACTCAGCAATATGGATCATGCCTAGCTGGCCCCACTCACCCAGAACTCGAAGCCGCATCCGTGCCTGAAAGCTGCCGGCTGGGAAGGTGCTGACTCTGCATTCGTACTCGCCCTCATCTGCTTGCACAGCGTTTCGCAGGAGGACCGAGCCGTCTAGAGGGTCTCGTGGGGGCGGTGGTTGCTCCACGCGGTCCTCATAAGCAGAGTTCACATGAAGCCCGTATTTGGAGTGCAGTAGGGCCAGCTCCCGGGTACCTTCGTTTGGGTCCACTCGAGCCCATGCCACCTGCCCCACCTGCTCATCCGGATCCCCTCGGTAGAAGCAGGGCAGTTTTGCGTCCTGGCCTAGCACCACCGTCACTAGGTCCGAGGTCTCCAGCTCACCCGCGGAGTATCGGCCTGCAGGGGGCAGACAGAAGCAATCAGGCTTGAGGGGGACAGTCAGAACCCAATGGAACGCATCCAGAATGATAATGACAGCAAAGGCAGCCGGAACTCCTGGAGCGGTTTGTGCTAGCAAAGCGCATTCAGTCCATTACCTCATTAGATCCACACTGCATTCCCAAGAGGTAGGCGTTATTATCGCCATTTGACAGAGGAGGAAACTGAGATCCAGAGAGAAGTGGCTCCCCTAAGGCCACACAGAGGGTTTACGGAAGACTCACTCTTTTGCAGCCTAGGATGCTATTTGAACAAAGTGAGAAACTATTTAACAGGACCAGGGACCCAAGCTTCTGCCCTGAAGGAGCTCACGGGCTTCAAGGAAATGGAATCTCAGTGCCCTTTACCAGGAAACCAAGGACAAATTTCACAGGAGGCTCAACCTACCAAGAGGATAAAAGGGAATGCTTCTGGAAAGTGTGGCAAAGAGTCCTGGAAAAGGTTCAGAGCATTTATGTGGTGCCTGGAATGAGGCATGTTGGGAGGGTAAAGCCAATCCTTGGGAACATTTTTCACATGGCTTGAAGATGAGAGACCTGGATTCCCAGAGAGAAGGAGGTATTCCATGTGGGAGGAATGGCATGAACTGAAGTCTGGGGGCAGGAACCAGCAAGTCACTAAAGACAGAAAGAGCCCCCAGGTCAGGGGCCTGGAGAGATGAGGTCAGGAAAGGCGGCACAGCAATGGTGTCATTATGTTAAGCCAGAGGACCAGGGAGGAAGGACTGGTGTGTTGGTGATTGATGAGCAGCTGTATGGAGCATTTGAAGGTTTTGAAATTAAATGTGTTCATTATACAACCTTATTGACAAACAAAGATCCATTTCCTGCCCTCATGGAACCTGAGGTCTGTTTAGGAGGAGAAAATACAAATGACAGACAGACAGATTATCTATCTATCTATCTATCTATCTATCTATCTATCTATCTATTGACATAAATATATATGAAATCAACCAATGATTGTTTCTTTCCTCCTCCTCCTCTTCCCTTTCTTCTTTCTTTCTTTCTTTCTTTCTTTCTTTCTTTCTTTCTTTCTTTCTTTCTAAGACTAAGTCTGCCCGGCAGTGGTGGCGCACGCCTTTAATCCCAGCACTTGGGAGGCAGAGGCAGGCGGATTTCTGAGTTCGAGGGCAGCCTGGTCTATTCCCCTGCCTCAGCCTCCAGAGGACACATGACCTGCATGGTGGTGTCTGACTTAGTGTTTGGTAGTTTGTCATGTGTTGTTTTGAGGGATGTGGGAGTCATGAGGGAGGGTTTCATTCATGCTTTGGGTGGGATCATGGGGCCTAGAAGGCACTGCAGGCACAGCATCAAGGTAAGCAAACACTGGGAGGTGAAGAGGCTGGCTGCTGGTTCAGGAAGCAAAGAGAGGACCCAACCTAAGGTAGGGTGTGTGTGTTGAGCAGCTGTGGAAAATATAGCTAGGGTAGGGTGGGTCCGAATAGCCTAAAACCGCCCATGCCAGGAAAAGGAATTCAGATTTGGTCAAGGGGAGATGGAAAGTCACCAGAGCTTCCCTAGCCAGCAAGAGCCATGAAGCAGATGGCAAAGTTCATTCAGTCTGACCAGAAAACAGGTCATGGAAGGAGACTGCAGCAGACATAATGAAACTGTAGCTGCATCCCTGGCAAGGCGGTCCTGGGTGGATAAAGGGGACAGTCGGTCACTGACTAGAAAGAGAGCTGGGGGACAAGGAAGGCTGAAAGATAACTGGATGTTCAGGATGAGCAACTGATAAAGGAGGTTGGGCCTGGGAATGCCTATGGTTATGAAAAAAACAAACAAAACCCAGGGCCAGGGCCGGGGCCAGAGGCTGGGCCAGTGCTCTGAGGTGGCAGAGCTCCTTCCCTTTATACCTCCAACTGTTTCTAGTCCCTGCCTCTAACCGGCACCCCACACACCCTGTTGCCTGTCACCTTTACTCACAATGTACCCCTGCCTGGAATGCTCTCCTCCCTGTGTCTGGTCGCTCCTACTCATCGCTGTCTGGAGAACTCCTACTCATGCCTTAAGACTGCTTAGGCATCATTTCCTCTTGAGTCCTCCCTCCTCCCTCCCCCCACCTCAGGCAGCTTCAGGTGCTCAACCCCTGTGCTCTCCCAGCGCTCTGTTTCAACCCCCGCCCTAGCATTTTAACCTAGACGTTAATGCTCTTTATTATCTTGTTCTCTTTCCCCAAGGCACTGTGCTCCATAAGAGCCCAAACAGGGTCATCTATCACATATTAAAAACATGTTTTTTTAATTTCATGCTTAGTCAGTGATATGTGGCTTCCCTCTGTCACACAAGTGGACCTTGATGAATGTTTATTGACTGACTGAATAAATGGATGGATGGATGGATGGATGGATGGATGGATGGATGGATGGAGCCAGACATGGTAGCACATACCTGTAATCCTAATACTTGAGGAGACTTAAGCAAGGAGGTCTGGTTCAAGGCCACCCTGGGCCACAGGGAAATAATGTCTCAATCCCCACCCCTCAAAAACAAAAATAATATACAAATGAATGAGCAAACACATGAAAGAGATAAGAAGCAGCCGGGTGGTGGCGCAGGCCTCTAATCCCAGCACTTGGGAGGCAGAGGCAGGCAGATTTCTGAGTTCGAGGCCAGCCTGGTCTACAGAGTGAGTTCCAGGACAGCCAGGGCTACACAGAGAAACACTGTCTCAAAAAACCTTAAAAAAAAAAAAAAGAAAAGAAAAAAGAAAGAAAGGAAGAAAAGAAAAGAAAGAGATAAGATGCAGAAAGAACGTAGCATCAAGAGGAAGGCACAGTTCCTTAGTTGAACTAGGCAGGGAAAGTGTTGTCATGGCAACTTTGGGGCGGAGGCAGGAGAGCCTGGCTATCTGGGTTCACTGCCAAGAGGAGCATCTCTGGACTAGACAAAGGAAGAAGGGGATGGAAACAGACATGCATCAAGGAACTGAAGCATGGGGTAGGGCAGAGGGTTTCTGTGAGACAAGTGAATGGGTCTTGTGGCTCTGATAGAAGGAGCAGAGGGGAGGAGGATGCTGTTGGGAGATGGGAGGGCCCCAGACTGGACGGGACAGACCTGCAGGGCCAGATACCTGGGCCCTGACCTGCCTAAGCTGACATTGGTCCCACCCAGCCCAGCCTGGGAGTCCAGCTAACCACCTGCACCCCTCCCAGGTACCTCCTCCTGGCATGAAAGGGAGTAGGGTTGTCAAAGAAGGGCTGGAGGTGTGGGGGGGGTGGCATAGGGGGTGCCCAGCTCAGTCTGCTGCAAAACACCCATGTGGATTTAAGTCACAATAGTGTGGATGCAGGGCACAGGGACTCCAAGCCCCTTGCTACTAGAAGACTCAAATCCTTCCGAAGATTATTTCTGTAACACTGTCAGAGCCAATATTTCTATCCTTAAATATTTATTTATTATTTATTTTTATTTTATGTGTATAGATGTTTTGCCTGCATGTATGTATACCATGTGCCTGGTCCCTCCTGTAGGTCTGAAGAGAGTATAAGATGTCCTGGAACTGGAGTTACAGATGGCTGTTAACGGCCATGTGGATTAGGGGGAAACAGGACCTAAGTCCTGTTCAAGAACAAATGCTCTTAACTGCTGAGCCATCTCTTCAGCCTGTATATTCATATTCTCAATCCAGCTCTGGCCCCCACTCTCAGCATAAATCACCCATATTCTACCCCCTCATACCTTTTTAGGGCACAGCAAGAATTGGGTACCCATCACATGCTTGAGTCTTCATCCTCAATGTTCCCTAACCTGTGAATCCAAGATCCTCATCCTAAAGGTACAAGCCCCAGTTTTGCAGACCAAGAAACCCCAGTGCAACAGGAAAGTCCCTTTGGGATTGCTCCTTTAAAAAAAAGCCCACACTGTCCTAAAGCCACTGCTTAGTGGAAGCATCTCACTCAGGCTGAGGCACGCTCAGGGCCCTTCAGTTCATCTTTTAAATCAAAAGATACAAATTAAGACAACTTGAGCCCAAAGTCCTGGGCTAAATGGACCAGGAGCCCAGGCTTCCAAGCCAGAGCAGGCTAGAATTGCCTCTTGCTCTCCCCCACCCAGTGCTTGCCTGGCGTCAGCATGATGATGTCACCAGACTGAAGGAGACACACCGCCTGCCTGGTGAGGTCACCTGATGGGCATGTGGTAGCCAGGCCGGGCCAAGCCCACAGACCCTTCTGTTGCATGTTACTTGCTGAGGCTGGTGGCCTCTGGCTTCTTGGGCACTCCTCCTCCTCCTGACTCTCCCCACCCCTCCTCTCAAGGAGCACCAGGACGCTGGTCAGGGGCCTTAGTGACTCAGAAGGCTGCCACACAGCAGCAGGCCTAGCCGCAGCCACCACTACCTTGCGCAAGGGAGAGAACAGGCCCAACTGGCCAGACGGGATCCCTGCCCTCAGCCTCCCCCACCCCTGGCCAGGCCCCCTCAGGCCTCTTTGGGGCCCTGCCCTTTGTGTACCCCGCCCGCTCCCAGACAGGTCCTCCATTCCTGGCTTAGGCTAGCTGGCTACACCCTACCCTGTTCCTCGGCTCCAATTTTCCTTTCTGTGTAAGGCTTGGCCTCTGAGCTCAAAAGGGGGAAACTGAGGCTGGCTCTTGCAGATATTTATCTTTTGGAAGATCTTTTCTTTTACCCATCAGCATCTTCTGCTGGTTCATAAAAGGATATATATATATATATATATATATATATATATATATATATATATACACACATATATATGTGTATATACACACACACACACAGGGGTCTTTGAGGTTCATCTGTGTGTCAAAGGGAATAGCAGTCTTTTGTGTCTGAATGTTTGTAGTATCTTTGGATGAGGGCTAAGCCAGTTTTTCTAGTTCACTTGCACATGAAGCTTTTTTTTTTTTTTTTTTTTTGCAAGAACTTGGGGATGTTTCATGTGTGTGTGTGTGTGTGTGTGTGTGTGTGTGTGTGTGTGTGTTCAGATCTCTCTTCAGGGAAATACACATCCTACCTTTTCTATGTCCAGAGGAAAGAGCTATGTGTTAGAATATGAACATATATGCATGCACCATTACATGTATAGCTCACCCTCTGAACGCATGGTACGCATTCCTGTCCTGCATGACTCTGTGCACATAGTAAATATTTTGATGTCATTTATCTTGGCTTCTGCATGTGTGGCTCAGCCACATTTGGTCAGTGTGTGGCTCTGGGCTTCTGCCCATTTGAATGTTGCCCCTGGCACCCCTCCCCAGCTCACCCCAAGACTTCAGGGCAGATTCGTCTCAGGCCCAAGGTGGAGGTAACCAGAGATGAGGTCACTGTCCCTCCAGGTGATGAGAAATTGCCACTGAGCCTCCCTGACAACAAAACAAAGGCTCCCTCTTTCTTGCTCTGTGGGTTTCTACAAAGGAACTCCCACCCGTTTTTACCCCCTATGGCCACACCCTACGCGCCCCACCACCACCACCACCGCACTTCTGGCCCCCCAAGCAGAGTTTCTTCTCTGGGAATCTCTGTCAGGGCTTTGCTGCTTGCCACCACCAGAAAAACCAGCTCTGGCTCAAGGCCTGGGGTAAGAGCTGTCAGGTGCAGGTTTGGTGGGAAGTGTGTGTGGGGGGGTGTCTGCCTGAGGCTAGGGGGAGGGGTCCAAGTTGTCTAGGGTCTCATTCTTTTTTGTTAACTCTTGCCTCCCTTCACCAGCTTCACCAGAGAAGATTGGCATAGGTATGTTAGCATGAGGTAAGAAAAGACATGAGAGAGAGGCATCTAAACCCCCGCAATCACCCAAGAAGCCATAAACAAAGAGAAGCCACTTTGGCCCTTCCCCTGCCCATAACCTCGGCCTTGGAATCGAGGAACTTTGAAAACCAAAAACTTTCCCTTCGCCTTTACCCACCTCCCTCCCTTACCCCCCACTTTTCCTAAGCCCCCAAGCTTAGCAAGAGCTTACCAAGCCAGGCAAAATGCCCACCCACAGATTAATGTCGGGGGATGGGGGTGGGCACATAAGTAACGGAGGGAAAAGAAAGGAGAACAATGAGAGAGGCAGCCAGCTCTGCCTTAGACACAGCCCTCAGCCCAGGTAAGTCTCCCTAAACCCCCCGGAGCCAGAGTCTGAGCCCTGCTGAGTCACCACGGTGGGTGGGAGACCCAGAATTCAACTTCTCTCAAACTCCTGAGATCTAGCCTTCCCTCCGAATTCAGACCACGCCCC
>NW_022196891.1:68601596-68614085 GCF_008632895.1 Mastomys coucha | reverse complement strand
CGACTACCCCCTTCCACACCGTGGCCAGCTCTGCCTCATGCCACATCACAGCCTCAACTTCAGCTATCAGAACAGTTTTGGAGACCTGGGGGGAGGGGCGCAGAAAGCCATGGGGATGGCTCCTCAGGCAGCAGGTACCATCGGATTGTTTCTGTTCTAGTGGAAGTGTAGAGTACGGTACTCCCAGTATCCTCCAGAAAACAGGGGCAGTGTTGACTCCTCACGCAGAACTTAATTGCTTTAGATTCTGTTCCCAGATCTAGAACCCAGAGTTTCTCCACTCTCTGCGCTCCTGACTTAGTTTCCCACTTTTCATTCCCATCCCTTCTTTGCCTAATCTTTATCATCGGTGTACATTTATCCGGGCATTCTCTCCTTACAGGGCTTGCTCCCCTCTGTGGTTAGCACCCATTCACTTTCCCTGAGGACCCCTGTATCCCAAGTCCATGCTCTAGAAGATGGAGCTGTGTACCCTAAACCCCTCACTGCCATCTCTGTAGCTGGGGTCTTTCATCACAGCCCCATCACTACAAAATACTAGGATGGAACCAGGGTCACTGGGGCCAAAGGCTTCCCTGGGATTCTCCTAGTTCTCCACACTTGGGCGGGGAAGCAAACCTCCCTTTCTGGCTTCTCTGGGTTTGGGTAGGTCCTACAGGAAAGGGCCTGCCCACCTCTGTCATCAGGAGTAGAAAAGCAGGGATGGGGCCCCTCCCTTTCTAGGAAATTAATCTCCACAGAAAGTTGATCCTAACCGTCAGAGTCTAGAACTCAGAATTGACAGAACAGCTCACTCCCAGGTCGTACAGGACCCAGAGTTAGGGACTAGGATCCTGTTGGGAAGTAGTTTGCAGATTCGGCCCCTCAGCCCCAGGGCAAGAGATGGAGAAGGGAGGAGGGATGGGACCTCACCCGGAAACTCATCCTATTAAGGAGAAACAAAGAGCTGTGGTGTTGGAGGTGCCTCCCAAGCCTGGGCTCCTCTCCCTGACAGGGGTGGGGCAGGGCCCTAGGGCTCAGAGCTCTAATGTCCCTGGAGTTGGGGGACAAGTGTCACTTTGCAATAGATCCAGGAAGGCCAAGTCCTTGAGAAGGGTCCTCTCAGCCACAGGGAGACTGATCAGGTCTTCAATCACCAGAAACATTCCACTTCAAGCCAGGAGCTGGACAATCACAGAAGTCTAGCATTTCAGAGTCAGAAGGTCTGCAGAGACCATCTGGTCCTTCTTGTTCTCCTGAAGAGGAGGAGCCTCTTAGCTGATTAGAAAACACCTAACAAATTAATGGAAGAAATGGGATCAGAAGTCGAGGCTCCCGATTTCCAAATTTGAGAGGTGTTCAGAGACGTAAAATTAGTCTAGGTTCGTAGGGCCATTAAAGACATGCCCACACATAAGGGAGTCAGGATGGAGGTGATAGGGCTCTCCAAGTTTCCAGGACCCCTGGGAGTGGCCTTCATCTCTGTGCAGGTCATTGCGGCAGAAGCACAGTGATGTATGATTAGTTACTAACTTCCTGGGCAATCCTGGAGCTAGCCTTTCTCTTCCAAATAGCTTCTCTCAGATCTGGGTGAAGTCTGGGGGTAATTTTCTAGCCAGGAGTCCTTTCCTTCTTCACTGAGCTTCTGTTTGAAAGGACAGTCTTGGAGCATGGAAAGGGAAGGCAGGTTAGTATCCTGATTGTCCCCCTGCCAGCATCTAGTATCCTGGCTGAACCCAGGTCGCTCTCAACTACGCCGGGGTGTTCACACTGAGTAATCTTGCTGATCTCACCGACCTATCTGTTTCTCTTGGTTCTCCCATCTGTAAAATGAAGGAGTTGAAGTGTTGTTGATCTCTTTGATCCCAGCCAAGTCCTGGAGACAGCAGGACTCCATTCTTCCAAGTGTGGAAGTAGATTCTACAGCAAAGTGACTCTTGGGCTCCCTGGCCCAGCAGAAGGCCCCACCCTCAGGCCCTAAGTAAGTGAAAAGGGCTATGTGGAAGATGGGAATTAAGAGCAGGGGTTAGGGGTAAGGGCACGTGGCAAAGGTTGGAGCTTAGAATCCTGAGATGAGAGAGTGGACCACTGGCCAGTCGTTAGAATTCCAGAGTGCCAGTCCAGCCATTTACCCCTTGTTTTCTTGAGCTTCAGCTGAGAATGGGGGTTGGGAGGGAATCGCCAAGTGCTGCTGGACAGCTGACATTCATTCCCTGGCGGTGCTGCTTCTTGGGCTGGGGACCCTGCCGTCCTCTGCAGACAGAACCCTGTCTTTCTAAGGAGAATGAGTTCTCGACTCCTCGGTCCTCAGAAGCAGCCAATGGCATCCTACACTGTGCCCTCCCCCCACTCCACAACCCGCCCTGTGTCCAGACTCTCCCTCTCTGAAAATGACACAGTCCTACAATTTATATATACTCTCTGTATATTAGGCAGGCAGAGAGTGTGATTCAAGGCATTCAACAGAGGAAACGGCGAGATGATAAAGGAACAAAAGTGGAGGTGCTCCATTTAGGAGGCCTTTTACCTTCTAGGCTCCAGAACCCTATAAGAAACCCATATCACTCTCTACCTGTTGGTGTGTGTGCCAGGGAAGGAGGACGAGGAGTCTCTTGGCTTCCCTGTAGTCCTTCAACAAGCACCCCAGTCCTGGTGCTCAGACTATTGTCATGAGAGAAGAAGGACACAGAAATGTCCACCCACTCCCTAGACATCAGGTGGCCTGCACCTGGTGAGTAGTGGGTCAGCCACAAAGCTTCCAGGAAGCCCTGGGGTGAACAGGGTCCTTGGTTCTCACCTTACAACCTTTCAGCCCACCTACTCCAGATATATATACATATACATGTTGTGCATGTATATATGTGTATGCATATGTATGTATGTATGTATGTATGTATGTATGTCTATCACCACAGAGGCTTTGGCAAGCAAGGCTTAGGCAGAGATAGATAGGGACTGCAGACATTAAGTGGCCTGGCTTTGGGGCTCAGAGGGGACTTGAGAAGGAAGAGCTACACTGGTTCTTCGTGGGACACTGCTGTCTAGTGGAGTGGTACAAAGAGATAGTCTCCTTCACCCAGAGTCCAAGGAAAGGGAATGTTTGTGTGTTTGTGTTTGTGTGTGTGTATGTGTGTGTTTGCGTGTCTGTCTCTGCCAGGTAGGGCTCAGAAGCAAGAGTCCTGAGGGTTCAGGCGAGTCCTACCTGTAAACGATGCCAGGAACAACAGCGTCAGCCAGGCTTCAGGGCCCCACATCTCGGCTCCCAGGGACAGGGGCATTGGCTGAAAGGTAGACCTGCCCAGAGATTCTGGAGTTCCACGGAGTTCTCCCTGGGAGCCGGTTCTGGAGCTGGGTAAGGCTCTGACCCAGAAGTCAGGAAGTCAGGGAGTCCCCAGGCACTGCCGTACCTGCCTATCCCACTTGGGTCTCCACTAGGGGACCCAGGCCCCAGTTCTACCCACCCAGCCGTGGCTACCCCTAAGAAGCCGTGATCGGGAGCCCTGAGCTCCCCCAGAGCTGCTTCCCACGCCGTGGCCAACAACGAAGGCAGAAACCTGGGAACCTGCTAAGCAGGTCAGAACAGGTGCGTCTCAGGGGGCCGGGCCTGGCACAGAGAGGAGACTCCGCAGCCACCGCCCCCACGGCCTGGGCTAGCTAATGGGCGCCAGGGAGGGAGGGAAGAAGGAAAGGACCTGGGTGCGGGCAGTGTGATTTCATCCTCAACAGGGGCTTTACCTGGGAGAGTATGAACCCGACTGTAAGGGGAGCCCATAGTTGGTGAGGTGCGGGGTTTCGGGGGGGGGGGGGGGGCGGCAAGAAGGAGGGCTGAGTGCCTTAAAGAGAAAGGTACCAAGATGAACAGGGGCAAGGCCCTTGTGTGAGGAAAGGAAACCAGCGGTCTCTTATGCCAGCCAGGTCAGCTGTTTCTTGAGGTTTGACAAGTTCCTGAAACTCCTGATGGGCTCAGCTTCAGTGCCTCAGAAGCAAGGGGAGAACCAAGGATGTCCCTGGTCTGTTAGTCCCTCATCCTTTAGAAGGCCCAAATCGGAGAGTGGACTTTGCAAGAGGATGGCCAAGCTTAGTCTGGTGGTTTTCTGGAAGCAGGAAGCCGGTTCAGAGACCCCTGAGAAAGAACTTCCCTGGCGTTCCTCTGGCGGACTCTCTGCATGGGAGAGGTGGAGGGGCTGACCAAGGAATTTGCTCTGTGGATTCTTGGTGTCTTTTCAGAACCGTCTCTCCACAACTTGATACCTGGCCTGGAGTTTTAAAAGGAAGAGGGCCTTTTCTCTATGGCATGTCCCTCCATGGTCACGGGGAGGACAGCGTGTCTGGACTTTGCGAGGATGGTATTAATTTCACTCCTATCCCTGTACTCCAGCAACACACAGATTCATCTGATCACATATTTCCAGTTTGGTGGAACAAAAGTAACCACCAAGCGACAGCTGGGAAGCCAGAAGAAAGGGAGAATCTTTACCTCCTGAAAGAGAGAGGCAAGATTTCTGGCACACTGGAATTTCAAAGACGGGTAAAAGCCAGGCAAGCTGGTGCAGATCTGCATGCAGTCTCCGAACTTGGGAGGTGAAATCATAAAGATCAAGCTTTCTCTCAGATAGCTTTGGCTACATAGAGTTTTGGGCTATCCTGAGCTATATGAGGCTCTCCCCCCAAACAACAAGAACAATAATAACTTTTTTTTTTTGTTTTCTTTTTCGAGACAGGGTTTCTTTGTGCAGCCTTATTGTCCCGGAGCTTGCTCTGTAGACCAGGCTGGCCTCAAACTCAGAACTCAGAGATCCACCTGCCTCTGCCTCCCAAGTGCTTAGGATTAAAGGCGTGTGCCACCACTGCCCATTGCGAACAAAATACTTTTAGAAGTACACATAAATATGGAGAGACAACCAGGGGAAGAAAATATATGTTAGATAGGTTTCGTATCTGGAAACAGAAAGGGAGAATGAGTTATCAATAAGCAACTTCCCCAGCTCTTCCTGCTCAGGCTTTTGTTTGTTTGTTTTCTAGGTGGAGGCTTTGGACCAGGGCCTTGTGCATACAAGCTCCCTACCACTGAGCCACACAGTCCTCAGCCCCCTCACTCACAAATCTCACTCATCCCTCAAAACTGACCCCAAATGCCACATCTCCCACGAAGCCTTCCCAACTCCTCCCCCCTGAGATTACTCTTTTCTCTCTTCTCTTCTTCCTCAGCTTCTGCCAGTCTCTTTATTATAGCTTATGGACCCATAATTTCGTGCTCATCTTATCTCCTTAACTAAATTGTAAGCTTTAATGAATGCAAGAGCCATTGATTGAGGCCTGTTGTACGACAGAGATTGGGTAAAGGTGTTAAGCCGTGGGGGAGAGATGACTGCTGTCCTCTGTGAAGTCCTTCAAAGCTGGGCTTGTTTTATCATTGTGAAGAGTCAGTCAGCTGTGCCAGGGCAGTTGACAAGCCCCGGTGGGAACCATGTGCGTTTTTTGACAGAGGACTTCATTTCTGAATAAACCAGTGTCAGTTTGGAGAAGGTGGTGGGTGGAGTCGGCAGAGATCTCAAATGATCATAAATTACCATACCGAACCTGGGTTGTAATCTGGACTCTAACGCTGCCCTTAGAGTGGACCTGACTCTGGATCCCACCCCTCAGTACCGGCCATGATGGTGATCTCTTCCCTGAGGGCTACTCCCTGCAGGTCAGAGGCAGATTCAAGGGTCAGGCTGGGTGCCAGAGCACCTTAGTTTCTGTCCACCTCCACCTTGGCAAACCCCTTCCCCTCTTCAGGACTCAGGTCTCCGCCTATGCCAGGGGAACGGCCCCACCCCGATGCTGCTTTGAGATCCAGTGTGGCAGGGGTGGGGTAGAGCCAGGGGGGATGGGAGGGGGAGCATCCTGTATTATAATTATAATTATCACACCTTGGATCCTATCACAGGCTCTGAGAGAGGTGCTTCCCACGGACTCATCCCTCTAGGTACAGGAAATCGCCAGAGAAACTGAGGCACCAGGGTAGGAAAGCAGCTAGAACACGGACTGAGTACGCGGTCTGCTTTGACTTTTCCATTCGAGATACACTCTTCCCCCCAAAGGGCTTCCAGCCACAAGCACTGAGCCTGTAGATGGTGCGACCCTCCATTACTCACCCCAACTTTAGGCAGAGGGAACACTGGAAGGAAACAGAACTTCTCTGAGGTGGTTATTAAGGGAACAAACACACCTACATCTCCATGGATATGGTCAGGTCCAAGAAAACAGTCTTACAATGGGGGCTGCAGGTGCCACTGGCCACAGAGAGAATAAGGCAATGCCTCTGAGGTAGGAATGTTTCTTTCCTCATCTAACAAATATTTATCTTCAAGTCCTCTTTCTTCCCTTAATCCTGTGACGTACCACATGGACCATCGTCCTGAGGAATATGTTCTATCTATACTCAGGCCTTTCCTACCCTCTTCTGGGATGGATTTCCAGAGAAGCTGAACTTCAGGTTAGGGGCTATCTGACAATCATGGTTATGAAAGCCATTCAAGACCAATGTCTGTACTCAGAGCTCAGTTCTTCCTTCTACAGTGACTCCCCATTCCCCTCATGCCTCACTACCTACCCTCTTCCCACCTACGTTCTGAGCCCTAAGAATGGGAACAATTCAAGCCATGATGGACGGCATCTTAAACGTATGCATTTGTCTGTGTAGCATCGTTGTGCATGCCTGCGAGTGCACATTCATTCAACAGACATTTAATGAAAATCACTGTGTCAGACTCAAGGGAGGTGACAGAGATGTAGGACACATGATCTCTGCCCTCAAGGGCCCCTCAGTCAGAAGACAGGCACATAGATATCTGCAACAAATCCAATCCCACTATCACCGGTTTGCTTTGTATGTCGGTGAGTAAGTGCCACTGACATACACGGGGCTGCCTCTGTCCATATCCATGTGGATGCTCTCTGCATGTGTCCAAGCATCCACTTATACTGGTCTCAGGCCCACAGAAGGCTGCACATCTAAGCCGAACCGGTTGGAGAGGGTTGTGCTGAAATTTTTGTTGGTGACAATGGGACCTGAGGTGAGTCAGGGAGGGACGAGGCTGGGTGGAGTGGTGTGTGTGTGTGTGGGGGGGGAGAAGAGTGAGAGTGAGGGTCAGATTGAGTGATCAGGGGTGGGAGGGGGTGGGTCCAAGTGGGAAGGGACACGGGGTGGAGTACCAGGAGAATGGGCCTGGGGTAGGAGTAAACAGGAGAGCACCTTAGTGAGTGACATCCTGTTTGTCTGTGGTGAGATTCCAGGTCAGGGAACAGACAAGGAGCTTAAAGGAGACTCTGGCACGGAGAGAGGGGAGGGTGAAAGATAAATCCGAGGCAGAAGCCTGGGTGTCTGGGGATGGATGGATGTGCTGGTGCTGTTTCTGCACAGCCTTGAGAAAGCTCTTCCTCATTTGTTCATCCTCCTGCTGCCCACACAGAAAGCTGCATCCTGCTTGACTGACAAGGTAGAAGGTTGCTGATGGTCGGGCTTGGTTCCATCCCCAGGACTGAGGCAAACCAAAGGTAGCTCTGTGTCTACTTCTACTGTTCATCCATAGGATGCCTCACCATTTATAGAGATGTGGAGAGAGACGCCCCCCATACACAACACAGGGGCTCCAGAAGGCCTTCCTATACTGAAGAACACCCTTGCTCCTGGCCTTCCCACCTTAAACCTCACGATGCCCAATACTGGGACGGTGGCATCGTGTATTCCAAGAGATCCCATCTAGAGGTTGCTCTGTTTTGAGCTGTTCTTATCTGTCCAATCATGCAGTCTCAATACCCAGCCCATCTCTTAATGACAATCACGTTTCCTGATTGCCTAACAACATCCCTTGGAGCTCAGGGGGCTGGGCCTGCTTGTTCCTCAAGGGTTCTGAAGCTGGAATAAGCCACCCAGGAAAAGAGAGGGCCGAACACGCAGCATATCTGGGTCCTGTTTTCCAACAGGCCCGGTGGAACACAGAGCCCCTCCTCTTTGCTCACTCAGCCCTCTATCAACACACTTCCGCAACATCGGGCGACTAGAACGCGGTTAAGAGACAAAAGCCTTTATTATTTTACCCCGTGTTTATGGATGGGCCGGCCACTTTTAGAAGGCTGTTGGGATAGGCCCTAGCTGGCACTGGATGAGAACAGGAACTGAAATCAGTCTTCTGAGCGGAGACAGTAGCAGCAGAAGATGTAGCATGGTTCGGGGAGGAAGAGCTAGGGTAAGAGAACTTGGTTGGAAAATGGATTCCTGTGAGGACCTTGGCTGTGTTCTTCCTGTCCTTACTATCAATCCTCAGAAGAGCTAAATTCCTCCCAGGGAGCCTGCCTGTATATTGAGACAGCTGCCAGAGGCAAGACTATTCCTCCCAGCTTTATCTTGAAGTCTCCCTGAAGTGGTTTCTCCTTGGGTTATAGAAGCAGCATAAATGCAAAAAGGTTAGGCATCAAGAAGGTTCACTGCCACTGATAAGCAGCAAGGTCAGGAGCCTCAGTCTACTTGCTCTAAGGATAGGGTAGAGGAACAAGGACTGGTGTCTAACCTACTTTGCCAGGGCTTCCCTGCCTGCATGGAGGTTTGCACACTCACTAAGGTCTTCTCTGGGGAAGTGCCTGGAGAAGTCCTCCAGGGTGCGCATCAGTTACCAAGGCCTTAGGACTGTGCCCTGGGGTTCCACACACTGGGGTGTGGTTCTAAGATACAGCTGGAAGGCAGATGTCTAGCCCCTCCTGGATACATCAGGTGGTTGCTCAGTTCAGCAGAGAGGAAAAGGGCAGAATCCTAAGAAGAAAACAAGCGAAAACAGAGACAGATGCAACTATCAGAAAAAAAAAAAAAAAGTTACACAGGGAAGAAAAGGAAAGTGAGCAGGCGCTCTGATCCAGGACAGGCAGGAGGCTGAGCCACTTTTTTCCCCAGTGGAAGGGCAGCCTTCTGGAGTGCCCTATTCTGTATGGTAGGCCCAAACTCCGGGCCAGATTCTGTCTCATGCTGTTCTGTGCTTTTAGTAAGTGCTGGAAACCTGACTGTTACCTCTTTATTACTGTCTGTGCTTCAGTAAGCGCTAAACTGTAATTGTTCTATTTTCCATTCTGAAACTTTGACACTCAGCGGGTTAGTTCTCATCTGCATTCGACCGTCTGTAGAGTTTTGAATGTGGTAACGGGCACATACGTTACCAATGTATGGAGCTTGTTTTCTGGACAAACCTACTTAGATGCGATACGGGATATTCCTTATTTCCTTGGCGCAGACAGCTTTATTGAGCTTGACATCAATGCGTACATCTGGAGTCCCATCTCCTTCATGGTAGATTTCTGGATTCCTTTGAGTGCTCCAGGAGCACACTTCTTAAAGTGTGCCTCATTCCATGGTATTCTCCGGTCACCACCTTGTTGATGGCCAAACGGCCCTTCTTGCCATCCTTCTCTGCAGGAGCCATTCCACCAGCCCAGGTTGGAAAAGCTAAAATGTAATTCTTTTTTTTTAAAATAAGCATTAATAGCTGATGGTTAGCACATGCTGTTTAGCTGCAGGAAATTAAGTAAAAGGGTTTACCACTAGAGCTCCTTTCTCTGGAGCCCCTTGCTGGCCAGGTGAGAGGCTTGGAGCTCATTAACAGTTCTTAAAGCAGAGGGGAAAGAAGTCACTCACACAGACAGCACACGCACCAGGTGAAGTGGAAAACAGTGACACCACCTTCCTTTTATCGCTTTCGGCCTTCTTATAGGTTAAAATGTTCTCTATGTAAGAAAGAGTTACCTCATAGATAAAAATGTTAAAAAAGGGAGTTACAGAAGAGTATCAATCACAAGTTCAAAGCAGTGTTTCACACTGTAGGCTCATTGTAAGTTCAAAGCAACAGTTTTTAACTTACCTTATGGCCTTACCTTATCATGGTGCACATCTGTGGCTTCATCCTTGGACCTGAATGTTTTTCCTTGAACACAAATTTGTCTTAAGCCTATTTCTCTTTTTAGTGTGATTATGAAAGCTCATTGTATTTCTTATTATGCAGCCTTTACTTACTATTATGAGGAGTGGTCACATTCTATTCTTGATGACTTTATTATAAAGCCATCTCTTAAAACTTTCTTCCTGGGCTGGAGAGATGGCTCAGCGATTAAGAGCACTGATTGCTCTTCCAAAGGTCCTGAGTTCAAATTCCAGCAACCATATGGTAGCTCATTACTATCCGTAATGAGATCTGATGCCCTCTTCTGGTGTGTCTGAAGACAGCTACATTGTACTTACACATAATAAATAAATAAACCTTTAAAAAAAAAGCTTTCTTCCTAAAATTATTTGAATCTTGATTCTAACTTTGTTATAAAACCATCTCTTAAAGCTTTTCCCCCCAAATTGTTTGAATCAAATTAGGAATTCTATAAAGTCATTAACTCATCTAAAAGGCATTAATTCATGAAAGTTCATTTTCATGTTGTTCTGCAGGAAATTTTCCCAGTAGGGTAGGCTGATGCCCAGAGATCATTAGATTATATAACAGTGATAGGAGAGGCATATCAATAGCAAGAAGTAATCCTGGAATGAAGAATGAAATCAAGTCTCTTGGGGCCTTCCTTGCCTGTCACAGCTCACCCATCACAGACCATACAAAAATAAAACAAAAACAAAAACAAACAAACAAAAAATATGGTGGGGCACCTCCAGGAAAGTCATCTGCTAGCATTTGGTCTATCCTAGATGGTTCCTGACAGGTTTGCCTGGGTACTTAGCAATGCCTTGTGTCAGAAAAGAAAAGAATGTGAGGGTAAGGCAGGGAGAAGATAAGAAAGAGCATTGTGAAGATTTAAATCAAGACATAGTTTGGGGGCTAGAACAAAGACATCTCAGAGTGGGATGCATAGACCACTTCGGATGCCATTCTCAGGCACAGAATACATATCCTACAAATGCAGATTGGCTGGCTTGTGCCCACTCCCTCCTGCCAGCCACCCCCCCTTTTTTATGTCTTCTTCCCTGCTTCCCCCAAGATATAGACTTGGTTTAGAATAATTGGGAGAAGTGGGAGTCCTAGGTACTCTCTCTTTTGGGTCTTTTGTTATTACTGGGTGGAAGTAAAGGAGGTATAGAACTGGACCAGATACATTCAGAGTATATGAGGGTCAGGCTATGTATCCAGGTAAGA
This sequence comes from Mastomys coucha, assembly GCF_008632895.1. Taxonomy (NCBI): domain Eukaryota; kingdom Metazoa; phylum Chordata; class Mammalia; order Rodentia; family Muridae; genus Mastomys; species Mastomys coucha. The sequence goes on along the minus strand of NW_022196891.1, from coordinate 68,602,944 downwards.
TGCCAAGGATGCAGCATTAGAGTCCAACTAGGAGAAAAAGAAACAAGGCTGAGAGAGACTAGAAAGGACCCTGGCATGGGTAGTTACTATTCATCACAAGGAGAGGCAGAAAACAAGACGTGCGGCTCAGCCAGAGCCAGGCAAAAGCCAGAGCCTAAAATGGTTAGCAGACCAATGAGGTTTAAGCAAAGTGATCCCACCCTCTCTAGTTAGCACCTTATCTAATTTAAGGATTGTATCAGATCCATGTCCAGTCGTAGGGAAGTGAGCCAGTGAGAAGCCTGGGGGGAGATTAGCTTGTAGCTACAGACACAAGAATTTGGGGGGGGGTTTGTTTTTGTTGGAGTCATTATTTAACTTTTAAAGTTAAGATGGCTGGCTTTGACCTGGGCAGCCTAGCCTAGCCATTCTCCTGCCTCAGGGTCCCAAGTGGTGAAAGCAAAGGTGCTGTGTGTTCATGGTCACATGTGTGTGTATGTGTGTGTGTGTGTGTGTGTGTGTGTGTGTGTATGTGGAAGCCAGAGGATAATCTCAGCTATTGTCTCTCTGATGTTGTCCACTTAGTACTTTGAGACAGGGTCTCTCACTGACTTGGAGCTTACCTAATAGGCTAGGGTGGCTGGCCACCAAGCCCTAGGGATCCACTAACTTTCCCTTGCCAGCACTGGGATGTCTTGTCCCAGTTTTTTTTTTTTTTTTTTTTTTCCCCGAGACAGGGTTTCTCTGTGTAGTCCTGGCCTTCCAGGAATTCACTCTGTAGACCAGGCTGGCCTCAAACTCAGAAATCCACCTGCCTCTGTCCCCCAAGTGCTGGGATTAAAGGCGTGCGCCACCACTGCCCGGCTGTCCCAGCTTTTTTTATGTGGGTTCTGAAGATGAAACTCAGCTCCCAGGACTTGCATCGATGAAATGCTGTCCGAGCCTTAGCATATGTTTGTTTTTTATTTAACATATTTTATGTGCATTGGTATGGGGGTGTCAAATTCTCTGGAACTAGAGTTCCAGACAGTTGGGGGCTGCTGTGCTGGGGACTGAGCCTGGATCCTCTGGAAGAGCAGCCAGTGCTCTAAACCACTGAACCATCTCTCCAGCTTCTAGTGTTTGTTTCAGAAGAGAATTTTAACAGAACCCCGGGAAACTGAGGATCTTACCTGTCAGACACAGGAAAAGATCATTGGATGATCTTTTCAAAGGCACAAAGCTATTGTTGGAGCTCTGCTTAACATACAGGTGGGGACAGGCCTGGTAGGCAGGCCTGTAATCTTAGCTACTCAGGAGGCTGAGGCAAAAACTGCCGGAGCTATGACAAAATGAGTTCAAGGCCATCCTGAGTAGCCAACTTATCGAG
>NW_022196891.1:68563227-68601586 GCF_008632895.1 Mastomys coucha | reverse complement strand
AAGGTCTGGAGATGCCTGGAGATGCAGTACCATAATAGAGTGTCCCCTGACATGTCCTCTAGGCTCAAAACTCCATGCCTGTGCACGCCCTCCCCACATACTTCTCTCTCAAGATCTAATTGGAATCCGGAGGAAAAAGTCCAGTGTGCTCCTGGTCCTCAGAATCACATGACCATTCCCACTGAAACCTTGGACATTATCCGTGGTCTTGTTGGGAGCAAGTTCATGTTCAGAAACCAAAGGCCCGAGTCACAGCCATCCTTCCCACTTAAAGCCCAGCCCGGGGAACAAAGGTCCTGCTTCTGCTGCACCCCAGCTGGAGCTAAGACTAGAGATCTGTCTGTATTTCCTCCTACAGCAGGGAAACCAGTCAGCCTGCCTTGATCTGGGGCCTCTTCATTCTGCACTGAGTCCTGTGGGGACAGAGTTAGGCCTTCAGTAACCCAGCTTGCCTAAAAGGAAGACAGCAGGGAGGGGCAGGAGTCCGTGCCTCTCTCCTCCCCACCTCACCCCCACCCACCTTCTAAGGCTGGGCAGCTTCTGCCCAGGATCTTATCAGGGGAAACTCCCTGCCCTTAATCCTGAGTTCCACGGTGCCTCCACTTAATGTGTTATATTATTCTAATGAGTCAAGATGAAACAATAATTATTCATCCTAGGACTAAGTAGTGAAAAATTGTCCAAGATATGCCTAACCTATTTTTCCTCTCCCACTTCATCCACCCTAACTCATCTCTGTCTCCCCAAGTCTCTTCTGAGACTGGACTCTACTGCCCTCTAGTGGTCAGAACAGAGAGACCGCTCCCATCCATTCAGCACCTTCAAGGATTACTTCAAGGATACTAACAGCCCATTTCATAAATGGGAACGCTGAGTAAGTTTACCCAAATCTCTGAATCCCAAGCAACGTAGTCCACGTTCATTCCCCCAACCTCTGACTTGTTTCCTTCCTACCTCATCCCTAGAGAAGATTCCACGTTGGAAACCCAGCAGCGAAAAAGAAAGAGAGAGACACGGTCTCCACGCATCCTACCCGCAACACCTGCCTCAAATGTCATAATCACAGGCTAGTTAGCAGCTATTGGGTTCTTCTAGTGAACTGTCTGCTTCTAGCCGTTTAGAGCCCAAATCTTTTAGGGTATTTTCTGGCTTCCCCACATCTCGTTCCCCTGACGACATCACTGTAAGATCGCGGTAGCTAGCCAGGTCTCTTGTTTCCAAGGTAACAGGCGCTTTGCGACCTTCAGTTTGCAGCAGTCGCACCGCAGTCCCTGCAATGGTTGCTGGGCGACGGCGGTGGAAAAGAAGGGATGGTTTAAGTGAAGACCTGGGCTGGTATTGGAGGGGGAGCTAGCTTGTGCTTGTTGGAAGTGCTGGGCTCCTCGTGAAGGAGTGCGACCCGAAGCGACCGAGCTGCTTTCCCCTTCCCTTGGCCCATGGCTGGGGTGCAGTCCCTCCGTCGAGAAAGAGGCTCGGCCTGGACCTGGAGGCCAGTGGCGCGAGACGCGCTCCTGGCTCGTGCCTTCCACTCATGCACGGAACGGGAAGGACGGTTCTATCTGGTAGGGGGTCTCCTAGAAGGTGATGCCAGAGTGCCCAGCAACGACACTGTGCTCTTCGACCCAGCTGGAGGCCAAGCGGTGCGACTGCTAGCCCGAGGTAGTCCCCCTCGCAGCCATCACGACGCGGCACTGGTGGGAGGACGTTGGATCTGCGTGGTGGGTGGCTGGGACGGGTCACGTCGCCTATCCACGGTGGCCGCGCTGGACACGGAGAGAGGAGTGTGGGAAACGTGGACTGCGGACCCGGGCAACTGCCCGCCTGCTGGCCTCAGCAGCCACACCTGCACTCGCCTCTCAGACCGGGAGCTGCGGGTGTCTGGCAGAGAGGGTGGTACCCACACCCAGCGACGCTATGGAAGTATCTACACGTTAAAGTTGGACCACAGGACGAGAACTTATTGGTACTGAAACCTTTGCCCCCACGCGTTCGTTTGTTTTCTCTATACTCTAGAAAAAAACAAAACCTAAACCAAACTTACTGGTGATTTATCCATAGCACCTTCCTTCTTGGAATCCCTATCTGCCCCGAGCCTGATTTTCTCTCTCACTAGGGCTCTCTGGCAAAGAACAACACTTGAATCGTTTCAGAAAAATCAAACTCAGGCCCGAATTTCTGTGTACCAACAGCTACAAAGAAGAAGGCTGCCACACAGCCTCACGATCAGGCCACTGTGCTGCCCTGCTGCCAACTGCTGGACCGCACCGGGGTCATCAGCTTTTGCTCTTTGGGGGTTGCAACTCAATTGGACCAGAAGTAGCAGGGCAGTGGAACCCTGGGAAAATTAAGGTATTAGCTATGCCCGTAAAGTAGAAAAGGCCTAAAACTTCGATAAGCAAACTCTTCAGACAATCCCTTCTTGGTTTTCTCCCCCAAGGAGGAACCACCTGTTGCCCCTCGTTTGAGAGAACAGATTGCAAGGCTTGTGAGCAGTGGCCAGGGCTTGCAGCAAGGACCCCAGAGCCTGCGGCATCATTCCTGCACAGTGGTGGGACCCTTCGCTGTACTATTTGGTGGAGAAACTCTGACCAGAGCTAGAGATACGATCTGCAATGATCTCTACATCTATGATACCCGTGAGAGCCAAACTATCATTTGAAAGGGAGGGAAAGACACAAGAAGCTAAAAATTGCCGGGTGATGGTGGTGCATGCCTTTAATCCCAGCACTTGGGAGGCAGAGGCAGATGGATTTCTGAGCTCGAGGCCAGCTTGGTCTACAGAGTGAGTTCCAGGGCAGCCAGAGCTATACAGAGAAACCCTGTCTCAAAAAAAAACAAAACAAACAAACAAACAAACAAAAAGCTAAAAATTACAGAAAAAGGGTGGTGGGATAGAAAGGAGGAGAAATCAGTTGATAAGTTAAAGGAATGCAGTCGGGTTGTGGTGGTAGGTACATGCCACTCAGGAGGCAAAAGTGGGTGGTGAGTTCCAGGACAGCCAGGACTATACAGAGAAACCTTATTTTGAAAAACAAAACAAAACAAACAAAAAAATAGAGCCAGGCATAGTGGTTCACACCTTTAATTCTAGCACTTGGGAGGCAGAGGCAGGCAGATCTCTGGGAGTTTTTGGTGCCAGCCAGCCTGATCTAGAGTGTGAGACTAGCCAGGGTGACAGAGTGAGACACTGTTTCAAAAAGCAAAACAAAATACAATAGACAATATAAGTAGAATATTAAACATTTGAAAAGGCTGACAGATCACTTGGGAAAGATAACAGGCGTGCATACTGGAGAAGGTTGGAGCAGTCAGTAACCCCCCTCTGCTCTCACTCAACAGGCCAATCTCCGCCTCTGTGGTTCCACTTTCCCTGCACAGACCGTGGACTGAAGCGTGTGGGACATCGGACTTGCCTTTGGAATGACCAGCTTTATTTGGTTGGGGGTTTTGGTGAGGACGGCAGGACGGCTAGCTCACAGGTTTGCGTCCTGGAAATCTTTATCTAAAGAACAGCAGAGAGGCACGTGGCCAGGCCTCTGAGTCAAGGCAAACCTACAAGGCAGTCTCATCAGAGCGCTTGCCCTACTTCGAACACTTATTAAATCTCAATCCGAGAGTCAACATTTTGTCTCTGAATCCTTTAAAAGATTTATATAGTTTACTTATGTAAGTGTTCTATCTGCATGTACACCTTCGTGTCAGAAGAGGGCATCAGACCTCCACTATAGATGGTTGTGAGCCACCATATGGGTGGTTGTTTGGGATAATAAAACAGATGCCCTCTGGAAGAGCAGACAGAGCTCTTCACTGCTCAGCCACCTGAGCCATCTCTTTAGCCCTCTGAATCCCTTTCAGAAAAGCATTAAGTAAGCAGATGTGTTTATTTGCAAGGGAAAGGCCAAACTGAGGTTCCTTTCTGATAGTGTGAGCTATTAACCTGGTAGAAACAACGCAAATCATATATTATTTTTTTGTTTTTTTGTTTTTAGACAGGGTTTCACTTTATCTATATAGCCTTGGATGACCAAGAACTCACTTTGTAGACCAGGCTGGCCTGGAATCCAGAGATCTGCCTTCTGTTGTCTCCCAAGCACTAATATTATTATTAAAGGCATGTGTGCCACCATGCCATGTATGCTGTCAGTGTAGCCCTAAATGAGATAAAGTTTCAGGCTATGGCTAAGTATTTGACCAAAACATTTAATCAACAACAACAACAAAATATTACAATAGCAAAGAAAATAATAACAATAATAAAAAGAAATTACAAGTGGGGCTCAGGGTAAAAAAAAAACCCGCTGAGGCCTTAGCTCCTAGGAGACCAGCACCCCCGCTGAGCTGGACTTAGCCCCTTCCGAGTGTTCCTTGGCTGCTGGCTTCTCTTCTTCTCCCATAAGACGAATGTTGTGCTTTTCCCGGAATTCATTGAGTTCTTTCCCCTTTGCCTGAAGCTGCTGTGACAGTGTCTCAATGATCTTCTGTATCTAAAAGGCAAAAAAAAGAGGTTATAGAAGGACAGACGGCGGGCCTCCCTCCTCTGACCCGGGGTGTACTGTGGTTAGAGGCAGTGATACAAGAACACATTTAAGCTCACCTTTTAAGCCACAGTTCGCAAAGCCCAGATTTTCAAGTGATTTCTTCTTAAACATAGTGGCTTATAAAAGGGAATCATCTGGGCTACTTAATTTTGTTATTCTTTGATAATGTTATAAAAGCATAAAATATATGCTGATCAAACTTAGACCCACTGTTATCCACTGGCCATCAACCCACCCCATCTCATAATCACATTTCTGTTTTGTTTTGTGACCCATGGGTGTAACCAGTCGCACCCTTGTGGGCATAGGTCTGGAGCTATCCACAGGAGCATGAGCGACTCGTCAGGGGCTACATCACTTAAGACAATTACGGCCCGTCTCAAGCAACTTTCAACCCTCAGTAGCCCCCCAGGGAGGATGCGCTGCTTGTTTTTAAAAAGGGTATTTGTCATGCTATGGTTTCTTCTCTTAAGTCACATTCTTTTTTTTTTTTTTTTTGTTTTTATTCAAAACAGGGTTTCTCTGTGTAGCCTTGGCTGTCCTGGAACTCACTCTGTAGACCAGGCTGGCCTCGAACTCAGAAATTCACCTGTCTCTGCCTCCCAAGTGCTGGGATTAAAGGCATGCACCATCACCACCCGGCACATTCCTTTTTTTTTTTTTTAATTTAAACTGGCTGATTTATAGTTAGCCCAGGCAGGCTTCAAATCCACGATTCCCCTGCCCCATCATCTCAGCAACTTAATCACCAATGTACACACACCCCTCAGGACTCTTTCTCCCATTAAAAGGTCACTTATGATTCCGTGGTTCCAGAGAGATCCCAAGAAGTTGCATTTTAAACTGGTTCTTGGCTGGAGGTGTAGCTCAACGATAGAGTATTTAGCCTACTGTGCATAAGGCCCTGGGTTTGATGCCCAACACTGCTAAACAAGTTCTTCAGGAGATTCTGACTCAGGGATCCACAGACTATATTGTGAGAAACACTGCTCTACCCATTGCCCTCCCAACTCAACCACATCAAAGAGCCCATGGAAAGGGCACACAGCCAACGACTCCTCAAAGAGTTGGACTTCAACTTCGTAATAGCATAAAGGGCACAGTACACAGCTGAGAGGCTATATGCTACTGTCAACATGAATTTCTGCCTGGACTTTCTTCCCTCACATCCCCTAAATCCCTGGTCACCCATGTTTTCCCTCTTGGTTGCCCAAACGCCTATTCAGGAATTCTTGCTCACCTGCTCCTTGTTACCCTCCAAGGCAGGCAGCACTTCTTTGACAGTCCGCTCTACCAGCACACCTCCAACCATGCGGTAGCACTTTCGAGTCTCATCCACTTCCTTCAGTGTGTCAATCACGAGGCTAGGGAGACCAAGACAAGACCTCAGAATTGGTCCTGCTCCCTGCAAGCCCCCACCCAATCAGTCTACTGTTTCTCTGTGGCCTTCCTACCTGTGCTCATTCAGTTCCATCTCCAGCTCAGCTGCTTTGGATGCCAAGCCCCTCTGTTCCTGCCGAAGGCGATTAAAGCCAGCAATTACCTAAGAGATGAGAGATGAGACAGTGAAAATACCAGAAAGTAAAGGCAGCCCATAGGATGGTAAGTTACAAAGGTGCAGAAGTGGATACCTATCTTGGGAATAACACAGAATACATTCTTACTGAGTGCCTATATATCTGAGATATTTATTAGGCACAAGGGGGATTTAACAATAGATTTGAATGTGAGAAGTGGGAGGGGAGCCGCTAGAATACCTACAAGAGACTTGTGGGTAAGGAGGAAGGTCAGGGCGTTTTATGTCTCCCTTCCCAACTTATTTTTATAATATGATGAGTGCTGTTATACCTAGAAGTATGAATACATGTGCAACATGTGTGTGCCTAGTGCCCAGAGGCCAGAAGAGGGCATCAGATTCCCCGAAACTGGGGTAACAAATGGTTGTGAGCCACCATATGTGTGCTGGAAATTGAACCTGGGTCCTATGCAAAATGTTTTAACCATTCTTTTTTTTTTTTTTTTTTAAAGATTTACTTATTTATTATATGTGAGTACACTGTAGACACCAGAAGAGGGAGTCAGATCTCATTAAGGGTGGTTGTAAGCCACCATGTGGTTGCTGGGATTTGAACTCATGACCTTCGGAAGAGCAGTTGGTGCTCTTACCCAGTGAGCCATCTCTCCAATCCACCATTTTTCTTTTAAGTTCTTTTAGCCACTGAGCTAGATTGCCAATTTGTCACCCAAACCCCAGATTTTTTAAATTTTTAGTTATATGGATAATGTATGTTTGTGCACAGGAGTGCAGTTAATCAGAGGCCAGAAGAAGGTGAGCGAGTCACAGGCCTGATATGGGTGCTGGAAATCAAACCTAGGGCTTCTAGAAGAGCAGTATGTACTTTTTTTTTTTTTAAAAGAACTATTTAATTACTTTATGTATAGGAAGGAGTACTTTGTAGCTGTCTTCAGACACACCAGAAGAGGGCATCAGATCCCATTACAGATGGTTGTGAGCCACCATGTGGTTGCTGGGAATTGAACTCAGGACCTCTCAAAGAGCAGCCAGTGTTCTTAACCGCTGAGCCATCTCTCCAGCCTCACTGTGAACTCTTATACTCTACATCATTAAGTCATAATCCTTGCAGTTCTTGCTTTTTTTTTTAAGATTTAAGATTTTTTTATATGTATGTGTGTGTGCCTGCGTGTATATAAACAAGTGTGGAGGATAGCAGATTCACCTGGAGCTTCAGTGAGTGGCTGTGGAGCTTCTAGGTGTGGGTGTTGCACTCCAGAAAGGACAACTCTTGAGTTCCCAGGATCATGCTCAGGTGGCCACACTTGTGCAGCAAGTGCTCTCCCCACTAAGCCACATAAGCTTTACAATGTTAGCTCAGAGCTGGAGGTACAACTCAGTGAGAAGGGCCTCGGCATGCACTACTACCAATACCAAATGTAGAGAGAACATCTTGTGTCTGTATGAATGTGGCACCTGTCAATAAAAGTCTGATGGCATATAGGTTAGGCAAAAAATAGGAGATGGGACAGCCAGGAGGAGAAAGGATTCTGGGATACTGCTAGGCATGGGATATTGGCCCGGGAAGACTGACAAGACAACTGTATGGTACCTGAGCACATGTTAACAAGCCACATGACAGAATACATGTTAAAATAAATTGGCTATTTTAAGTTATGGTCTTGTCAGAGAAGAGCCTAGCTATATAATCAAGGTATCTGTAAATATATTTTGAGTCTGAATCTTATTTCTGGGAGCACGGGGCTGGGAGGAAGAACCAGGAAAATATTTACTAATGGTGCCCAACAATGGGTGCCAAAATGTAAAAATTAATTGGAGGTTTCTATCCCACTTTTGATCATTCAGTTACCAATATTACAATTTATAATTACCCCCTTAACAGCACTAGAGCTGAGCAGTTGTCAACCCTCTATACTTTTCTGTCTACTTTCCTGTCACTAACACTGAGATATGGCCTGCTGTGTTCTGCCCGGGTTGTTCCTTCTCCACCTGGCTGGCCCTCAAGGACATCTTCTCATGATCCACATTTCCCATGGTGTCTTCTTCCTTGCTCTTCTCTCCTCTATTGTGGTCCCAAGACTCCAAGACTGGACACCGAAGCCCCACCCACCTCTCTTCTGCCCAACTACAGGCTGTAGGCATCTTTATTCAACCAATAGTTTTACATTAAGGAACAAGACTACTTGGCATCATTTGGTGTCTGTGAGGATCTCCTTATTCCTGTGGACAACCAGACCCTGGGGGCCAGTATTTAGCATTGAATACATAGCAACAGACCAAACCTCAACAGTCTGGTGTAAACAAGGATAGACTAGTCAATGTTGAGAGTCTCTTTACCCTATTAAATCATATTGTATGTAAATTTCCCCACTGAAATAGCCCCACTTGATTAAAATGCTATGTATTCTTTTCTAAATCAACATCACCTCTTATGAGTATAAAGAGCTCTTTACTTATTTACACGTACAAGATCTTTCAAAAACTTATTTTTTATATATAGATTTTCCCCCTAAGATTTATTTTATGTGCCTTACCTGCATGTGTATGTCCACTATGTGCATGCCCAGGACCCAAAGAGGCCAGAAGAAGGCATCAGATCCCCCAAGGCATGAGCTACCATATGGGTACTAAGTTGGAAATTAAACCCAGATCCTCTAGAAGCTCTTAACCACTGACCTAGATTTCTTTCTAAGTGTGACATAGAATTTGCTCCCTGTTGACGTATATGTTGGGAGAGGTGTTTGTTTCTTTGTGTGCATGGTTTTTTGTTCATTTGTTTTGAGGCAAGGTCTCTCTGAATACAGATTACCAGTCTGGCTTCCAACCTGGGGTTGGGGAGAGCTTTTGGGACCACTTCTAGAAATCTGGCAAGCACTTATCACTAGGCTCAAGGAAGTAGGCTCAGATAGGAGTACTTACACTTGGGCTAATACAAAGCTCTATGTGGGCATCCTTTTATCTTGGCCATCCTGATAAGTCCCTAGAAACAGTGGCCAGGGGGCTCTGTTTATTGCCTTGTTTGATTACTTTGTCGTCCATCTAAGAACTGACCCTATTCTCTGCAAGTACCTAGAATGGTATAAAAGCTGAATGGGAAAAACAATAAACTCACTTCAGCCTCAGCACTGGCTAGAGTCATGTTGTCTAATTGTCTTTTTCTTTTCAATCCTCACTCCCTCCCTTAAGACCCTGTTGACTGACTGAGATGGCTTGGCCATGAGATCCTCCTGCATCTGTCCCCAGAATACAACCAAAATTCCTCACCACAATGAAAATCTGTAAGGCCTGGCCCTGCCTCCTCCCACACACAGGCCTCCTCTGCATCTTACTGACACCTCGTGCTGTCTTGTGCTACTAGTAGTATCCATTATATAGTCTCTCTTACCTTCCTGGTAAGCTTTTGCAAAACTCTCTCTCTCCTTCTCTGCTGAAACCTAAACTCTCTTTTCTGGTTTCAATTCAAATTCTCTTGCAAAGCTGTACTTGTTGGGATGACCAACAAGAAATTTTTTTTTCTATAACCTGATACTGAGCCAAAGAAATTATAAAAAACTGTCCTACTTGGTTTTTTGTATAGTCCAGCTCCATTACCTGCCAGAAGAAACCCTAAAGGGACCTAAAGAAATGAAATTTAGCAGATGTATTTCATTTTTCAGAGTCTGAAAAATTAAACTATGCACATCATACAATTAATACTTATTCAGGATTCTAATGAACTTCTGCCTTGAGTTTTGAAAAGGCTGATTCTGTAATTATACATTTATTACAAGTGATGGCTATCTTAGTGACCTTTACAGATTAAAGCTTATAATGCTTTGGCTTATGTATTCACTAAAATTAAACAAATAAAACATAACAGGCATACCTTACAGTCCTACAGGTCAGGCAACTGTGGAAAGGCCTAACAGCACTTTAAAGAGATGTTCATAAAACAGAAGGGAGATAGGAGGCCTCTCAGAGATAGGTTATGTAATGCCTTATTAGCTTTAAGTTTTTAAAATGTCAGTCAGACAGGTAGCACAATGCTGAGGCACAGTGGACTTTCGAATGGACTGCTGAATTAGGTCAGCCTTTATGTGTAAGACTATATAGACCTCAGAGTGGAAGTCAGGAAGAGGCTACACCTTTATCTCCACAGGAAAAGAAATGCTGTGGATTCCTTCAAAGTTAACAAAGATTACGTTTGACCAGGAGAGACTTCCTGAAAATCCTGGCTGCTGACGTGGAAGAAGAGACCTAAAAGGACAACAAAGCAGGTGACACAAATGCTGATCCCCCTACCTGGAAACAGCTAAGACTGAGGGGAATGGGTGTCTCTGCAGCAGACAACGAATCTTCTTGGCTACCTGGTCCTCATGACTTATTATTACATGCCATCATATGCATAGATGGGGATTAACACCCTAGTACAGTTTGGTTATTCAATCCAAACTGACTTACAGCCACACAAACACAAAGCATAGAATCATTACTCCTTGATTTGTGCATACCACCTATTTCATACATTAATATAAAAATGTCCCTATTAAAAGTTTGTATATTCAGAACAAAACAACCAGACACCAGTGAAATCAAAGAAGCTAGCCCCAGGTGGTCCAGACTCACAGATGGCCTCAGCTGCTGTTTCCTCAAAATCTGCATCCAGGACAGCTTCGAAGCAGCTAGCCTCAATTGGTGGGTGCAGCCTTACAGTACCCTCACTGCTCAGCTAGGCCTGCACCTTCCTGGACAGTGAAGGGAAAAGCCAGCTTTCTCAGGGGTTGGCTAGCATTCCAATTTTCTTAGGGTCCCCAAAGATGCCACTGCCCCAGACAGCAGGAAGCAATCTAAAGAACACAATGGCCTCACTCCTGAGAGGTGGAGTGGGTGGTTACTGGTGTTCAGTGGGTTATGGATGTTTGTTGTAGTTCAGGGGGTCAGTGGTTGGTTGTTAATGGTTGTGGCCAGGGAAGAAACAAAGGGAAGGAGGGTGGATTCAGGGCCGTGCTCTCTCTCTCCCCCTTTCCTATCCTTCTTTCTCTTCTATCTAATGTTACGGGTAAGACAGGAGGCAATGAAAGAGAAAAAGAAGAGTGGTTACTGTGTGTCCCTTTAGACTAAGCAAGCAAGAAGTATCAAATAGTTTAGGTCGGTACGGATCTGTCACCTTTTGGATTAGGCACTAATGGTTCAGCTCCCAGCACCTCATAGCCACCTGTAGCTCCAGCCCCAAGGCCTCTTCTGGACGCTTCAGACTCTAAGCAAACAAGTGATATGCATGCATGCAGACAAAACACATTACATAAAATAAAAATTAAAAATAAGTACTTTTTTAAGGGGGAGAGGAGTGGAAAGATGGTCTAGCAGTTAAGGACTTTGCTCTTGTAGAAGACCAAGGTTCAGTCTCCAGCACCTACATGGTGACTTACAACCATGTGTAACTCCAAAGGATCCAATCCCCCCACCCCACTTCTGACCTCTGATGGCACCAGGCAAACCTAGAGTGCATATGCACACAAAACACTCATACACATAAGGTAAGTCAATTGTAGAAAACAAACAAACAAACAAAAACAAAAAACAACTCATTAAAAAAGAAAGCAAGGGCTATTCCTTTTTTTTGTTGTTTTGTTTTTTTTTGTTTTTGTTTTTGTTTTTGTTTTTGTTTTTCTAGACAGGGTTTCTCTGTGTAGCCCTGGCTAGCCTGGAACTCATTCTGTAGACCAGGCTGGCCTTGAACTCAGAAATCCACCTGCCTGTGCCTCCCAAGTGCTGGGATTAAAGGCGTGTGCCACCACCGCCCGGCTAGGCCATTAGTTCTTAGTTGACTACTGGGAGAACAGAAGAGGTGAAGAATTCTGACTGAATACATCCAATGTATATTTCCGAAGACACTGCTTCATTAATTGCCTCCTTTCCCTTTCAGCATGCATCTTCCCCTGGTTTTTCTTGTTTTTGAGACAAAGTCTCAGTGCCCAAGCTGGCCTGCTATGGACATATATTGAAAAGATGACCTAATTCCTCCCACCTCCACGTCCCGAGTGCTGGGTTCACTGGTCTTAGTGCCCTCTGAACACTCTCCATCTTACTGCTCTATTTCAGAAGGGTACTCATCTCTTCTCTTCAAACCTTGAGAACCAGATTATAATACCCACTGCCTGTAATTTACTTTAAATGTCCTTGTATTCTCTGTGGCATTATTATTGCTTACCAAACTATCTTCCCAAAGATATTGAATCACCTCCTATATAACTGACTTTCTTTTCTTTTTTTTTTTTTAAAGATTTATTTATTTATTATATGTAAGTACACTGTAGCTGTCTTCACCAGAAGGGGGCATCAGATCTCATTATGGGTGGTTGTGAGCCACCATGTGGTTGCTGGGATTTGAACTCATGACCTTCCGAAGAGCAGTCGGTGCTCTTCCCTGCTGAGCCATCTCACCAGCCCCTATAACTGACTTTCTAATCCAACCGTCTTTTCTCAAGGCATACATATGGTGGCTCAAAACAGCCCGTAACTCCAGTTCCTGAGGATCTAATACCTCTTGTACATTTTACAGTACTCAGCAACATCACTGCACTCTACCCAATAAAAACAAAATGCATGGGAGCTGGAAAGATGGCTCAGAGGTTAAGAGCACTGACTGCTCTTCCAAAGGTCCTGAGTTCAAATCTTAGCAACCACATGGTGGCTCACAACCATCTGTAATGAGATCTGACGCCCTCTTCTGAAGTGTCTGAAGACAGCTACAGTGTACTTACATGTAATAAATAAATAAATCTTAAAAAAAAAAAGTCCTTACCCCCTCATTTCTACAGTGGGAATATGCTTAAAGACTCTGTTCATACTATTTCCTCATTTTATTATCTATACTATCTCTATAATTTTTGAATTCAAGCCTTTACCCAGACTTCCATTAGTTATATGAAATTTTAAAACTTTTTTTTTTTCAGGCCAGGTAAATGCCCTTGCTGCCTAAGCCTGATGACCAGAATTGAATTTCCAGAATCCATGCAAAGGTGGACAGAGAGAACCAGTTTTGAGTTAGCACGGTGGCTCAAGAGGTACAAGCACTTGCTCCTAAGCCTGACTAAGTTTGATCGGCAGGAGCCACAGGGTAGAAGGAAAGACCTAACTGCAGAGAATTACCCCCTGGCTGCCGTACCACTGAGTGGCCTGTACAAGCATGCAAGCACACACAATAAAAGTTAAGACATTTAAACAGACTAAGAAACAGGGCAGTTCATGCCCACCAAGCCACCAAGGGATCCTATGCACGGAGGACAAAGACGGAACCGTAAAAGCGTAAGAAAGAATAGGTTTCAAGACAGAATCAGAAGAACTAAGAAAGACTATCATTCCTTAAATAGAGCCTGCTGGTACATGCCTGTAATCCTGGCACTTGGGAAGGTGGGCCAGAAGGATCATGAAGGAGATCAAAGTCTGCCCTAGTTATGTAGTGAGTTCAAGGCCAGACTGGGCTTTATAAGGGACAGGCAGAGGCTCGAAAACACCCCCACACACCCACATCATGTCCAACAGTCCAAACCCTAAATATGAAGAATGGAGAAAACATACCATCAACAATTCAATCAATCAGAATTACATTCAACAAAATCACAGCAATTTGCAAACCCCTATCAACAGCCATAAATGTTAAGTGGTCTTAACACTCCAATTAAAAAACTAAAGCTTGGCATTTGGGAAGCAGATCTTTGTGAGTTTGAGATCACCTTGGTCTACCTAGTGAGCTCAAAGACAAGTAGAGCTACATAGTGAGACCCTGTATCAAGAAGAACTTAGTGGAGCAGTGGTGGCCCATGCCTTTAATCCCAGCATTTGAGAGGCAGAGACAGGTGGACTTCTGAGTTCCAGTACAGCCAGGGCTAGCTACACAGAGAAACCCTGTCTCAAACAAAACAAAACAAAAAAACCCCCAAAAACAAAACAAAACAAAAAAAAGAAGACCAGATGACCAAGTCATAAAATAAGATTCAAATCTGTTCTTTCTAAGAAACACACCACCCAGCTCAAAGACAGAATTCATAATTAAAAGAAAGTAAGAGGGCTGGAGAGGTGGCTCAGTGGTTAAGAGCACTGACTGCTCTTCTGGAGGTCCTGAGTTCAAATCCCAGCAACCACATGGTGGCTCACAACCATCCATAATGAGATCTGACACCCTCTTCTGGAGTGTCTGAAGACAGCTACAGTGTACTCACATATAATAAATAAATAAATGAATAAATCTTTAAAAAAAAAAAAAAGAAAGTAAGAAAGATGGCCTAGCCGTTGAGAGCACTGGCTGCTCTTCCAGAGAATTCAGGTTCAAGTCCCAGCACCCACATGGGGGCTCACACCTGTTGGGGGTTGGTCTAGTGCTGCTATGTACTCAAATACTAAATTCTGTATCCCAAGATCTTGTTGCCAAGACTAGCAATCCACATGTACACCAGTCTTATTCCCCATTAAAAAGCATAGGTTAAATAAAAATGGCTACAACCAATTACTGAGAAGAAAAGAGAGAAGTGGAGTTTGAGCTCCAGGGCTAGGGTGGCAGGTAGGGACAGAGAGGGAGAAGGAGAAATGAGAGAGGGCGAAGGAAGGAGAAAGACAGAGAGGACAGAGGTCTCCGTTCCTCACAATGGACCAGCAGCACGAGCCAGAATGAATGGCCTCACCAGAACACCAGACTCCTGGAACAGAAATCACCAATTACCCAGGAAGACTCAAACCACAAGTACCTGGGTCCACAGCTGGGGAAGCAGCAATCCAATCATTAGAAAAGTAGATGAGGGCTAACCCCCAGCAACTGCCAGAGCCAAAATAAAAAGTCATGGTCGGAGTCTCTGTCATCTGTGAGCTAGGCAGGGATAGGTATAACCCCTATTTTTGACACACACCTCTCTGTAACTCCAGTTCTGGGGTTTCTGACACCCTCACAAAGACATACATGCAGGCAAAATACATAGGAAATAAAAATAAACTTTAAAAAAGGAAAAGAAGAGGGGCCGGAGAGACAGCTCAGTGGTTAAGAGAGAGCACCAACTGCTCTTCCAGAGGTCCTGAGTTCAATTCTCACCAACCACATGATGTCTCAAAACCATCTGTAATGGGATTCAATGCCCTCTTCTGATGTGTCTGAAAAGAGTGACAGTGTACTCACATACATAAAATAAATAAATAAATAATTTTTTTTTTTTTAAAAAAAAGGAAAAAAAGAAAAGAAGGGCTGAAGAGATGACTAAACAGTTAAGAGCACTGGCTGATCTCCCAGAGAACCCAGGCTCAATTCCCAGCACCCACATGGCGGCTCACAACTGTCTGTAACACCAGTCCCAGGGGATCTGACACCCTCATACCTGCATACATGCAAGCAAAACACTAATGTATATAAAATAATAAGAATTTTTGTTTGTTTGGTTTGGTTTTTTTCGAGACGGGGTTTCTCTGTGTAGCGCTGGCTGTCCTGGAACTCACTCTGTAGACCAGGCTGGTCTCTAACTCAGAAATCCGCCTGCCTCTGCCTCCCAAGTGCTGGGATTAAAGATGTGCGCCACCACTGTCCGACAAGAATTTTTTTAAAGAAAAGAAAATAGAGCCTAAAAGCTTAGACAATTCCCAGGCTGACTATGTACAAAGGAGAACTAGGTCAAGATAGTGGCCAGGCCACCTGGTCAAGGGACTTTGCAGCCAATCCTGGCTACATGAGTTTGATCCCAGGATGGACAAGGTGCAAAGAGAGAACAGTTGCTGCAAATTGTCCTTTGGCCACCACATGAGCATTGTGGCATTTCCACAAACACAAAATAAATAAATGCAAACACTTCTCTCCCACCCTCCCCACCCCCTCTCAAAGAGGGTTACCAAGTGCAGAAATTAGCATTGATAGAGAAAGCTAAGTGTCATTATTTACCATACAACAACAGAAATGTTCTGAAGGCATTTTGGAGATCTTGGCTGTCCTTCCGCTCGATCATGGAACCAAGGGCTAGGGCCCTAAGGACAGAGAGAACTCGTAGCCCAACCTTCCCAGCCTCTGCTGCTCCCATACCAGCACGCTCCAACTGTTTACTGAGTACAGCTTGTACTGATGCTGGAGAGAGCGTTATCAGCAGTAACCTGGGGTAGTGTCTATGCCTCATGGTGCTAATTCTGGAGGCATGCAGAATGCAAGAGCTGTGGAGAAATGGCTTCCTCTACCAAAACTTCAAAAGATGCACTGGACTGTGGGAGGTAAAATGGTGGTGCAAGGAGAAACCTGATGTAGGAGTAGGAGCTGTCATAATGAATCCTCACTGGAACAAGCCCTAGAGAAGGCCAGGCAGCTACCATGATCTCTAACAGTACAGCAACTGTCTTACACTGCCTGACCCGGCAAGCTGCAGGCACTGGCACACCCCCAAGCCCAAGAGCATGCAGCATGGACGGAGCCCTGCAAACACACAGATGTGGAGCTACCCAATATCTTAGAGGCCCAATTCCTGTCCCAGAACTTCCAAATGACATATATAGAGAAAAATGATTGTAAGATAAAGCCTGTCCTCTTGGAATTCAGGCTTAAGGCTTTTTTTTAACAAGGCTTCTCCTAGCTTTCCTTCTCTTTTAGAATGGGCATGTTTACCCTCTGCCTGCCTCTGCATTACATGCTGGAAGGTAATAGCTACTTTTCATTGCACAGGCTCTCAACTGATCCTGGAATTTGGAGTTAGTACTGGAACAAAGTAAGACCCTGGGGAATCCTGGGCCAGCATTATTGTACTTTACATTAAAGGTCATGAGTCTGGGGGATAAGGGGCATAAAGCTGTGTTTGAGAAGGCTTTGTCCTCTTCAAAACACATGTTGAGCTTTGACAAGTGACAGGAATTTTTCTTGTCTTTTTGAGACTCGCACTGGCCTCAAATATGCTATTTAGTTGAGGATGAACTTGAACTCCAAATCTTGCCTATCTACCTCTCTCCCTCAAATACAGGGGGTTTATTACTGGTTTGTACATTACAACCTACTTCGCAGCACAACTTTTAATTTGTTTAGTTCATTATTGTATGTGTGTACATAATATAAATGTGTCTCAATTTTGAGGAACTAGAGAGACGGCTCAGCAGCACTTGCCGCTCTCGCAAAAACCAGGGTTCAGTTCCAGCACCTACATGGAGGCTCATAACTGTCTCTAACTCCAGTTCCAGGGAATCCAATGCTCTGGCCTCTATAGTCCAAGGTCACCAGGCATACCTGTGGTGCACACACATGCGCACAGGCGAGTGCATACACGCACGCACGCACTCTTCCAAGTGCTATGGTGCACCTGAGAGGCCAAAACAGGAAGAATGCCACAAGCCCTAGAGTAGCACGGGCTACACAACAAGTTCCAGCCAGCTAGGGTTACAGACGGAGAGAGTATCTCAGACAAAATAACAACAGGAAACGAATCAATGACAAATAACAAAAACTAAAACGAGCGCCTAGTACAAAGTCTTACCTGCTCCTATTTTCCTAGTGAGAGACACATTAGGCTTGATTTGCACCAGTGATACACACATCAATTGGGCGGGGAAGAAAATTCCACAGGTAAAGAGCCAAAGAGCCTGGGTTTGATCCCCAGAACACACTTAAAAAAAAAAAAAATTTAAAAAAGAAAAAAAAGGCAGGCATGAACTGCCTGGCAATGGAATGCTAGTGAACTTAACTTGTTATCCCAGTGCTGGGGAATGGGAGGGTCAATGAACTCTCTGGCCAGCCATTCTAGCCTACCTGGTGAAAAAAAAAACTGTGTTGGGTTGGTGAGATGCCTCAGCGGGTAAGAGCACCAACTGCTCTTCCAAAGGTCCTGAGTTCAAATCGCAGCAACCACATGGTGACTCACAACCACCCGTAATGAGATCTGACGCCCTCTTCTGGTGCATCTGAAGACAACTACAGTGTACTTACATATCATCATCATCATCATCATCATCATCATCATCATCATCATCATCATCATCATCATCATCATCATCATCATCATCTTTGGGCCAGAGTGAGTGGGGTTGACCAGAGCAAGCAGAGGTCCCAAAACTTCAATTCCCAACAACCACATGATGGCTCACAACCATCTGTTCAGCTACATTGTACCCATATACATAAAATAAATAAATAAATCTTAAAAAAAAAAAAAAACCTATGTCAAAGAACAACAAAGTTTTCTGTGCCTCTTCAGGTCTTGCAATATATCTCTTTAAATCCTCCAGTATTTCCAATGCCAGGCAGTTCATGGCTCAATGCTTTTAAACACGTTACTTCTAAGGGAAAAAAATCTCCACGTGGTTAACTTTTCCCAGCCTTTAGAATTAAGCTGAAGAATCGTCTAGAGAATAAAAGCAAATGAGCATTTAGAAAGATTGTCCAGATCATGCGCATGTATGTGTTTGTGTGAGATCAGATTTTCTTGCCTACTACTCTAGTTATGAAATGGGAACTACTGTGTTTTTACAAAGAGAGGAGAGTAAAAATAACAAGAGAAATCATACATAAATAAGAAGTAAATTCAAACACAGGTCTATCTGATTCTAGGCCAGAAAACTATCATTACCATTCCACTATCCACTGCTCCCTTTTCTATTTACCTGCCATATCCTAAATCTATACTACTTTGGACTCTCACTTCAAACTGTGCAAGAAAGTTCATTATGTGCTGAAGTTTTTAGTGTAGGACTGGAGAAATGGCTCTGCGAAAGAACTTTTCTAGTAGAGGACCTGGGTGTGGGTCTCAGGACCCACCTGGTAGCTAATAGGCAGTTATAAGGGGCTCTGACCACTCTTCCAGCCTCTGAGGGCTCCTGCACACGTGTGGTACATACACATACTCAGACAGGCAAACACACATAAAGTCTCATTGTTTTGTTTTTGTCTTTCTGTCTGCCTTGTTTGTTTTTGAAACTGTTTCACTCTGTAACCCCTGCTAGCCTGGAACTGACAGGGTAATTAATCCAGGGGGATTATGGGCATGAGACACCACACTTGGCTGTAACCATCTTCTTCTTCTCCTTCTCCTTCTCCTTCTCCTTCTCCTTCTCCTTCTCCTTCTCCTTCTCCTTCTCCTTCTCCTTCTCCTTCTCCTTCTCCTCCTCCTCCTCCTCCTCCTCCTCCTCCTCCTCCTCCTCCTCCTTCTTCTTCTTCTTCTTTTTTTTGGTTTTTCGAGACAGGATTTCTGTGTAGCCCTGGCTACACACCACTGCCCAGCAGGCTGTGACCATCTTTAAGACAAGGTCTAACGGGGCATGGTGGCCATTGCCTTTAATCCCAGCACTTCGGAGGCCAGCCTGGTCTACAGAGTGAGTCCCAGGACAGCCAGGGCTACACAGAGAAACCTTGTCTCAAAAAACAACAACAACAAAAAAGACAAGGTCTATTTCATTTACCCGTTTCTCTGTGTTAAGCAAAGCTGAACACAAGACGGACTCTCTTTTCCTTCCCACTATGTCAGAGGCTACCTCTTCCACCTCCAGTAATTGTCCAACAACCAACTGACAAATGTACCTACGATTAAAATAACTCTTCAATACACAAATATTGAAACCCCAGGTCTCCATTCCAGGTGGGAGCAGGCACCCTCACAGATCCCACGGCTCAAGGCTTTCCCATTTAAGCCACCAAACTACACCCCTAGCTTCAACTATTTTCATTTCAATTGTGTGATTCCTCTAATATCAATTAAACACTAGTCCCACGATTAAAGAATCCGACCCCATTATCACAAAGGGCTTTCTGATGAATTAGTCAGATGTATCCCGATGTTATGAAGAGCAGAAGCAAACATGGATTAGAAAACGGTTTCTGGTCTCTTCTGAAAAGCCAATCTCTGCAGAAGAGAGCACAGCGAGCAAGCTCGAGGCCAGCCTAGGCCACTTAGGAAGATCGTGTCTCAGAAGACAACCTGAGCCAGGAACAGTGGCATATGCCATTAACCCCAGTATATGAGAGGCAGAGGCAAGCGAATCTCTGTGAGTTCCAGGCCAGTTTGGTCTACATAGTGAATTCCAGAAAAGCCAAGGCCCGACCCGACCCTATAGCAACCCTCATCCCCATTCCCAGGGCAAACCAAAACCAAAACAAACAAATAAACCAAACCACTGACTTCCTAGGTCAAAATATTTACAGAACACTAAACTATTCAGAGTCTGAGTCACGTGGCTCTGCAGCGAGCGTGTTGGTGATGGTGAACACGGTTTTAGAGTCATGGACTGAATAACCCACTCACTGACTAAGAACGGCCTGGAATTCGTTACTAGATGCCACGCCAAACACCATACCCTCTTTAGGGTACCTTGGAGAGGGAACAAACGACGATCCATATCCTCGGGGACCTGGACAACCCTCCCAGATCCAGCACCTCGGGGCTTTCTCCCTCGACTACCCACCCGCACCACGGGCGTGCCTCTCACCCACCTACCCACCTACCCACGCCCTAGAAAGGATCGTGATCACCTCCAAAGACCCCCGCCCCTCCGGGCGTGACCATGGCGAACGTGGAAAGGACTAAAGGCCCCTCCGAGCCACAGATCCTATTTCTTGCACGAACTCGACACCGCCTCCGGTGCCTTCTGAGTTCGCGGCTCCTCACCTGCTCCGCCGACACCGCCCCCTTCCCCGCGCCACTCCCGCCGCCGCTCTTGCCCACACGACCGCTGCTGTCCGCCATCTTCCCCACCGGCGAGCTTTCCGGTCTGCGCACTCTCACTGCGTCACATCCGGTCTTGTGGTTACCGCCCACTTGCTCCTGCGCTTCTGGCTCCTGGCAGTCCTTGAGATCCGACCCTGCGAATGGTTTTGGCGGTCTCTTCATGTAGGACCTACTCCCCAACCCTGCCCGCTGCGGTGAATTCCACCTGCGATGCTTTAACTTGTGCAACAGAGATTCTTGCCCGGGGAAGAGGCGGGGAAGGACGCGCTAATCAGAGGGCGGGGGCTCGGGTTGTGATCTGGTCCTGTACCCCATCTATCCACCACGAGATGGTTGGAGATCTAGGGAGGGTGAACTTTCCCTCTGAGATTCTGGTATAAGGGGAAAGATACGTGTTGAGTCTATAAAGCTGTGCAGATGGCACAGCCGAGAAGAGAGAATTGGGGAAACGAGGAAGGTTCCATGAGATGACTTGAACTGCGGAAACGTTTGGCAGAGGAAAAGGGCTTCAGTTTTAATGTGAGATCACTGGAAGTTGAGGTATTAAGGCACCGATCATAGTCTCCTCTCCCATTTTCCCATTTTATGATCTCTTTTCATAGCTACTAGTAGTAAAAAGTGTTTTCGAAGCCTTGGGGGAGGGGATTACTGGCCAGGTCTGGAAATGGCAGAGAATTCTAGAAACTTACGGCTTGAAGTAGGGTTAGGTGTCCTGATTTCTCACCTTCTTCAGGCTGGGCTTCATCACCAGGCCTCCTCGCCAACTCCTATCTCTTCTGTGTACCGGATACCGATTACCTCGAATCCCCGTACTTTGTACTCAGCCCAGGTAACATATTTTGTTATGTTCTCTGTCTGGCACATAGCTGCTTAGCCCATGTTTATTAACTGCAATAGTGGGAGACAAAGATATCTGCCATCCACCAAACATTTAGTGAGTGAACTCCAGTAGCTCTAGGATTATTATGCTCTGTAAAAATGAAAACAAGTTGCTAGGGATAGTGGAACACACTTGTAATGTCAGCATTCAAGAAACAGGCAGGAGGATCAACCTGGAGTTTAAGGTCATCCCCAGCTACATAGAAAGGCCTGCCTGGGCTACAAAAGACCCAGTCTCAAAAGAGAAAATTAAAAAAAAAAAAAAAGAAAGAAAAAAAAAAAGTAAGTTTCTGGCTCCACCCCCACTTGAGTCTCTGAGTTTCTCCGAGATAGAAAATCTGATACTGCCTGTGTCATTCACAGGCCCAGAGCCATGGCAGCGTCATCATCAACTAACTGGGAGCTGCCCCTGGTGGCTGTGTGCCAGGTAACATCAACACCAAACAAGCAAGAGAACTTTAAAACCTGCGCTGAGCTGATTCGAGAGTCTGCCAGATTGGGTGCTTGCCTAGCCTTTCTGCCTGAGGCATTTGACTTTATTGCACGAAATCCTGCTGAGACATTACTCCTGTCCGAGCCTCTGAATGGGGACCTTTTGGGACAATATAGCCAGCTTGCCAGGTACAAGGGTAGGGTTTGGGGGATAGAGTTCCCTGTTGGGCAGTGTTCCTGGATTGCCACCTAGAAGGAGTGGAGTTGTCAGTGTCCCCTCCTCTCTGACCCCCAGGGAATGTGGAATCTGGCTGTCCTTGGGTGGTTTCCACGAGCGTGGCCAAGACTGGGAGCAGAATCAGAAAATCTACAATTGTCACCTGCTTCTGAACAGCCAGGGTGAGACTTCAGAGCCCTTTCCCCTGCATCTTCCCAGGCAGGCTTCTCTACCTTTTCTTCAACTCAGATCTTCAGCATTTCTTTCTCAACTGCTTGGCCTTAGGGCTTTTATGCTTCTGTTCTCAGTCTACAAATTACTCTTTGGGAGAAGAGCTAAACTGGACTTGTAGAGTGTCTGTACTGAGTATTTTCTCTGCCTCTTACTCTAGGGTCAATAGTGGCCAGTTACAGGAAGACACATCTATGTGATGTAGAGATCCCAGGTCAGGGGCCTATGAGAGAAAGCAACTATACCATGCCTGGACTTGCTCTTGAACCACCTGTCAGGACACCGGCAGGCAAGGTGGGAGTTTGAAAAGGAAATAGGAATATGTTGAAAAAGTGGTAACATCCCCCTTTGGTGTAGGATAATGAAGGTACTCGATGTTATGTTGAATGGGACAGGGAAGGCGAATGGGTTGTTTCTCATTTCAGGTTGGTCTAGCAATCTGTTATGACATGCGGTTCCCTGAACTTTCTCTGAAATTGGCTCAAGCTGGGGCAGAAATACTTACTTATCCTTCAGCCTTTGGATCTGTTACGGGCCCAGCCCACTGGGAGGTAGGAGAATGTCTCTTCATAACATATAGGCCTCCTTTAACCTTATTTTTAGTAGTGGGAGCAGTGTGACACAAACCTAAATCCAAGCACTTCAGTGGATAGCCACAGGTTCAAAGTCAGCATGACAAAACAAAATAGAAGCTGGCTGGGGGTGGGTGGGGGTGGTACACCTTTAATCCCAGCACTTGGGAGGCAGACCAGCCTGGTCTACAGAGTGGGTTCCACCCTGTCTCAAAAACAAAACAAAAGCAAAACCACACACCATCCAAGAGTGGTGCATGCTTTTTTCTCAGCACTGAGAGGCAGAGGCAGGCAGATCTCTGTGGATCCAGGCCAGCCAGTGTTACACAGGCAGATCTTATCTCAAAAAGTACAAAATACGAACACACTCCCCCCTTTCTACTTGAAAGATTTTCTTCCCTTCCCATCAGTTGAGGAAATTCATTTCTTAGATAGGTGTGAGTCATGTTAGTCATTAACTCTAGTCAATGATCAATGAGTAGATCGGGCACACAGTGCCCACTTCTTGTCACTTGCCTATTAAATGCTGTATGTTCTTCAGTCAGCACATGTCTCATCCTCAGGTCTTGCTGCGGGCCCGCGCCATTGAATCTCAGTGCTATGTAATAGCAGCAGCGCAGTGTGGACGCCACCATGAAACAAGAGCAAGTTATGGCCACAGCATGGTGGTTGACCCCTGGGGCACAGTGGTGGCCTGCTGCTCCGAGGGACCAGGCCTCTGCCTTGCTCGAATTGATCTCCACTTTCTACAGCAGATGCGCCAACACCTGCCTGTGTTCCAGCATCGCAGACCTGACCTCTACGGCAGTCTGGGTCATGCACTCTCTTAATGCTTCTAACTTGTGTTGGTTAAGACACACAAACATGTGCCAACTGTGAGGTGATGCTGCTGTGACTTGTAGGCAGGATCCAAGCACAGTTCCCTTCACTTGCAGAATTTTAAACTCTCTTAATGGAACACACGCTCAATCAAGTCCATGGGAAAGAAGAGACTTTGACCTGACCTCAGATTTCAGCTTCAGAAAAGTGGAATTTTATATAGTCACTGTTTATTTCATGAAAACTGAAGTTACGCTGAGGGCTGAGCAGCACTGGCATTGAAAAAAAAATATAATAATCATAATGTCTGGACATCTCTTTTGGGGGCTGGAAGGGGAGGTGGAATTGTACCTGCTTGACTAGGCTTCACTTCTAAGCCTCCTGGCTCAAACATGCCTCCCTGCCTAAGAAAGTGCAATGCTCAGTGCATGTACTAGCCACGGTCTCCAAGGTATGGGAGGAGGGAGGGGAGAGAAACGAGGAGTTGGCACCAAATAGCCCACTTTCTCTCAAGCCAGAAGGAAGCGAGGGGAAAGGGCCTTGGGTTGCGGTAAGAGTTTCTTATTTTCACTAGAAAAGGGAAGGAAAATGTCCCACCCCCGGCCCCGTCCTCCTCGTCAGAGAAAGTGTGCTCTGACTAGCGGCCTCTCGTCCACAGCCCCGTGTACACGTCACATGTGGGAGGGTAACTAGGCTGGCCCAATCCTCCATAGGTCTGCTGAAGGGATCTGACCGGGGGACAAGGAGGGACCCACACCAGGCAGCAGTTTCAAGCTATGGAATGAAGGAGAGGCAGAGAGGAGCAGCACCTGAGGCCACGAGAGAGTGCAAAGGGCCACAGCTTCTTGGTTTTTAAAAAATTCTATAATTTGGAAGAAGGTGGTAATTAATTTCCAAAATACACTTCAGAGTCCCACCTTCCACATAGCTCCTTTACTCACAGCCCTTTGGTTTTTCAGACAAAATTTAAGAGCCCTCATAAAGCCATAAGTATTGATTATCCCTCAATGCACCTGAAAGCAGTCTTCAATCCCTTACAAAGGCTATGTTCCAGAGACTCTGTCCCTATACACTTGTCTTTCGGCTCAGTGGTAAGGTGGCTGTAGACACACATTAGGGTAGGAGGCAACAGGAAACGGGGAAGCCCAGGCACATGGGTGCGGGGAGGGAAGGGACACCACTTCCACCTTCCTTTGTCTTTTCCTTAAAAAAAAAAAAAAAAAAAAAAAGGTGGTGTGATTGGTTGGAAAGGGTAGAGAACAAACCCCAGAACAGTATGTGGGCTCCAGAGGTGGAGGTGACGGAGCGAAGAGTCCCCAGAAAGGTGACAAGGGGAAGGTCAGGGCAATGCTTGCAGCATCAAGTTCCTCAGGAGTTTCTGTCGGCCCAGCTCATAGTCCTCCTCATCCACGTTCACCAGCAGCTTGATGGCTTCATGGCCCACAGCCTGCTTCAGAGAGTCTGTGATGAAGACGCCTTTCAGTGCCTCTAATAATGAGCCGTTAATGTAGTCTCGCCAGAATGCGTCGAGGTAGGTGAGCTCAGAGAACTTGATGTCACAGATGATGGAGCCCAGGTCCCGGGACTTGAGAATAGTGTTGGCCTGGTTAAAGCGCTCAAACTGGCGCTCAAGTGGGTCCTGCTTATTGGAGAAGACGTTGCCCTGCAGAGCAGTCTCATGCTGGCAGTATTCCGCCCGGACTCGAAGCCTGATGTCTGGGAGAGATTTAAGGAGCATGGTTTATAATAAGGATTGCGTTTACAACCAAAGCTAGAAAAGCAAGCAAGGACAGTAGAGACCCTCTTGCAGCTTCTTTACCTCTCCCCACAACTAGTTTTTCATTGTGTCCTTGAAGCCCTGGCCTAAACACTGGAGCTGCCCTACAATGCTTATGTCACTCACAAACAGCACCTTACTTAGACCTGTTTTATTAAAAAGTTGCACAAGTTTACTTTAACTCTGTCTTGACTTGGTTCATCTTATATAAGGATGAAGTTGGCATTTCTTTGACTTAATAGTAACTAAAAAGAATTGTAATACACCATTGAAAAAAAATAATAGTTCTCATGAAAACTAAACCCGACCTGAAAACAGCAAAGCTTGCCTTGCACTGAATTACAGACTGCCCATTATCCCAGAAGTTCTTTATATTCTCCCTCAAGTCTACATCCCTAAAATCCTTGAATTTCCTCACCACATGTCTGCTTTTCCTTCGGGTCTGGTGTCACCGACTTCCGGCGTTTTCGCTGGCTCCCAAGTGTGGTTCTCCCTCGGGCTGGCCGCTTACTACACATTTGAGAACCCGAAGTGGGGCAGCACACCACGGGGTAGTGGGGAGGCACTGACCAGGAAGAAAGTGGAAAACATGAAGTTTTACAAGCAGAACTTCAAATCTTTCATTTGGAATATACAAAGGAATCATTTAGACGAGGATAAAAGCAGTATTGGTGACAGAACCTGAAGGCTGAGGGGTATAGTTCAGTGATTAATGTCTGCCAAGCATTCATGAAGATCTGGATTCAGCACAAGCAATGGGGTGGCAGGAGGCATGCATTAAGTATGGTGGAAGAAACCTATCAACCAAGCATTTAAGGGTGAAGGAAGCCAGGTGGTGGTACACACCTTTAATGCTAGCACTCAGGAGGCAGAGGCAATGGAATCTCTGAGTTCAAGGCCAGCCTGGTCTACAGAGTAAGTTCCAGGATAGCCAAAGCATCACAAAGAAACCTTGTCTCAAAACAAAACAAAACAAAACAAAAACAAAGAAACAAAAAAGGCAAGGGAAGGAAGGCCAACTTGGCCTCTACAGAATTCTACACCTACCCAAGCTATATAGAAGTCTCAAAAAAAGGCTGGGCAGAGGTGGCACACGCCTTTAATCCTAGCACTTGGGAGGCAGAGGCAGAGGCAGGCGGATTCCTGAGTTCGAGGACAGCCAGGACTATACAGAGAAACCCTGTCTAGAAAAGCCAAAAAAAAAAGTCTCAAAAAATAGGGCTGTAGAGATGGTTAAGAGCACTTGTAATCCTTGCAGAGGACCCAGGTTCACCTACATCGTTGCTAACGGTTTGAGGGGATCTGACATTCTCTTCTGACCTCTACAGGAACCAGGTACATACATATACACACATTGCAAATACGCAGGCAAACATTCATACAGAAAAAATTTTTAAAAACTGACCTAGAGTCTAGAGAGATGATGGCTAAACGTAAATGCTGACAATATACTCATCGCATAAACTGATTTTTAAAAAGTGAACCAGGAGAGCAAACACTTGACCTAGACAAAGTACACTTCACCTGATTTTCGTGTGTACATGTTCACATAGATGTGTTCTTATGTGAGTGTGCCTGCATGTGAAGGCCAAAGGTCAGCATTAGGTGTCTTCCTCAGTCCTCCCCCCATCTCTTTTTAGACACTGAGCCTTGAGTTCACCAGTGTGCTGAGCTGGCTGCCTCTGTGAGCTCCAACACTGAGATTACAGACCCTTTCCTCACCCAGCCTTTTCTATGTAGGTCCTCGGAATCCTAACTCAGGTCTTCATGCATGTACAGCAGGCACTTAACCAAGTGAGCCATTTCCCAGCTTCTGATGTTCTTTAATGGGGTAGATGTAGAAGGACTGTATCCTTTCACTGATGTTGGCCCAGCCACACGTGATGGGATGTTCTTTTGCTTATGAAAATTACAAGTAATATCTTCTCACCTGTTTTAGAGGGCTGGGGAGGCCTCGGTTCTGGATCACTGAGGGCTCTGGGGGTCACATAGCGAATTGATGTTTCCTCCAGATACTTGTCTACAAGATCAGGGCACACTGCAGGAGGAGAAGGAGTCACAAGAAAAGAAATACGTATCTTTCTTCCCCCAAAGGATCTCCATTCTGCCAGGTACTCCCCAGGTCAGGACTGCCCCCCTTGTGGACTTCTGCACTGCTCACTGACCACCCACAAAGCTTCGCTTATTCACGTGTTCCCAGACCCCATAAGCCCTCACCAGCCCGTCTCTTCTTGAGAGTAACGTAGGGCAGCAAGTCATGGCGAGTGATGATGCGCAGCAGCTGCAGCACCTGGCGAAAGTTACTCTCGTCACAGCGGCCCTGGCGCTCCAGTGCCAATAAGAAGTCACGTCCATTTCGGATGAGTCCACGTTCATGGTCATCAATAACATCAACAAAAAGGAAGGAAAGCACTCGAACATCTCTGTGTGTTAGGTGGGTGCCCACGATGTCAAACATGCGGTGGAGACTGTAGAGGCCATGGTCCTGCTCTCCACGCTCTTCAGGCCACACCTGGCTTGCCCGCCTCTTTAGGCCCGCCATGCTAGAGGCTCAGAAATGGAGCACTCTCCAAAATCTCTGCTCAGCAGCTGCAGTCTCCAGTGATCTGTAAGATAGGACAAGATCCCATGAGCCAATGCACTGGTAGCCACCAATTTTATCTATCTGTATTGTCTTAACATGCTACTGACATAGCACAATGCTTAATATGTTTATTACATATCGTAAGTGTTTATGCGAGGTGTGGTGGTATACCCTTCATCTCAGCACTCAGGAAGCAGAGGCAAGTGGATCACAGAGTTCCAGGACGGTCAGGACTACAGAGACCCTGTCTCAAAAGAGCAACAAACAACAACAAAAACATGGGGCTGGAGAGATGGCTCAGCAGTTAAGAACACCAACTGCTCTTCTGAAGGTCATGAGTTCAAATCCCAGCAACCACATGATGGCTCACAACCATCTGTAATGAGATCCAATGTCCTCTTCTGGCGTGTCTGAAGACAGGGACAGTGTACTTACATATAGTAAATAAATAAATCTTAAAAAAAAAAAAAACAATGCTAAAGCTTTCCATACTCACGATGCCCCAAGACCAGATCCTACAAGGGATACAGGCAGTTCCTAAAGTGAGAATGCTTTGTGTGATTTTAGTACTGCACAGGTCAGAAGTTTCTGTTGCAGCTAGGCAAGAGAGTATACACCTATAATTACAGCACTCAGGACCCCGAGGCAGGAGGATTGCCCTAAGTTTGAAGCCATTCCAGTCTGTACAGCAAGTTGCATCCGGCCAGAGATATATAGGTAGACTCTATCTCCAAACCAAAATAAGCCAGTCTGGTAAAGCATGCTAAAACCCCAGTGCTTGAGGTGGAGGCAAGGAGGATCATGAGTTTAAGGCTATCCTCAGCTACAGGGCAACATCAAGGCCAGCCTGGGCTACATGAAGCTCTGTCTCAAAGTTGGTTTGCTGGTTGGTTGGTTGGTTGGTTTTTTTAATGTCATCCCAATGTTCCCCTTGTCTCCAAAACACTGCTTTTAGTCCTTGAAAGCCTGGTTTGCTGGGCGTGGAGGTCCATGCCTGTAACTAGCCCTGAGGAGACTGAGGCGGGAGGATCTGCTTCAGGCCACCCTGTTCTACATACTGAAACTGTCTTAAACAAACAACAACACAATATGTATAGTAACAGAATAATATCTAGGTGTAGCAGTGTGCCCCTCTGATCTTAGAATTCAGGAGGATCTCTATGAGTATGAAACCAATCTAGTGTTCCATAGACAGAGTTTGAGGCCAGCCAGGGTTAAATAACATAACCCTGTCTCAAAAAGGGTTAGGGCTGTTAATGGTTAGGAGCACCAGCTGTTCCTCCACAAGACCTATTCAAGTTCAATTCCCAGCACCCACAGGGATAGGCTTCATCCACCCGTAACTCCAGCTCTGAGGGCATCCGATGCCACTGACCTGAAACCTCAACAGGCACCTTTAGTCACACATAAGCAACCACATGATGGCTCACAACCATCTGTAATGAGATCGGACGCCCTCTTCTGGTGTGTCTGAAGACAGCTACAATGTACTTACATATAATAAATAAATAAATCTTAAAAAAAAAAAAAAAACTAAAGAAAAATTTAAAATTCTCTTTTTCGGAATGGTGGTATACAGCTTTAATCCCAGTAAACAGTGGAGGACAGATCTCTGAGTTCCAGGCCAGCTAAAGCTACGTAATGAGATCTTGTCTCAATCCATTTTAAATCCTTTTTAAAAAAACTAACAAAAGAGGGGCTGGAGAGATGGCTCAGCCGTTAAGAGCACTGACTGCTCTTCCAGAGGACCTGAGTTCAGTTCCCAGCAACCACATGTGGCTGAAAAACCATATGTAATAGGGATCCAATGCCCTCTTCTGGTGTGTCTGAAGACAGCAACAGCAACAGTGTATTCACATACATTAATAAATAAATAGTAAAAGAAAAAACTAACAAAAGAAAACTATTTTTCCCTTTCCTAAGCAGTTCATTTATTTCTATTTTCCTTTTCTCTTTTATTTATTTATTTATTTATTTATTTATTTATTTATTTTTGGTTTTTCGAGACAGGGTTTCTCTGTGTAGCCCTGGCTGTCCTGGAACACACTCTGTAGACCAGACTGGCCTCAAACTCACAGAGACCCACCTGCCTCTGCATCCTTAAGTGCTGTCATCAAAAGCATGTGCTACCAGCTTCCAGGCTCATTTCTTAAATATAGGCAAATTGAAAAGTGACAATTCAGTCTTTGCTGCAGGAGCCGAATCGATATACAGTTTTAAGTCACTAGTTAGAACCAGTTGAAATTCGGATTGCGTCATTATAGACTTTAGCTATGCGACTTTAAGTGTGTCCCTTAATTTCAAAGGCTCAGTGGCAAGTAATTATATAGAGGCACATGCCATATTCTCAGCTCATGAAACAGGAGGGTTGGGAGTCTGAGTCCAGTCTGGGCCCGAGGGGCTCAAAAACAGAACATAAACACAAAACCAGACCTAACACTCCCTCAGAGATGGCATATAACAAACCCTTGTTAAAGATCGGTCACAGCTCTGTGCTTGACTCACACATCCCTCCCTCCGGTGTAATGGCATCAACCAATCATTTAGAGCTAACAGTTTTCACCTCTGCTTTACAGTCATTCATACCTACGGTCTTTCAAGACAGTACTGTATCGAGTACCGTTCCACCCTGACCACAACCCCAGCCATTCAGTTGGTTCTTAATTCCAACTGTAGCAGACGCAGTATTTCTTAAATGTGCCCTCCCATTCACTTTACTGTCATTGCCATGGTTCGAATTTAATCATTGTCTCAACTCTACTACTGCAACTGGCTCTACTTCTTAAATTTTTATTACATTCATTTACCTTGTGTGTGTGCATATACATGTGTGTGGGAATATGTACCACAGTGTACAAGTGGAAGTCAGAGGACACCTTCAGGGGTCAGTTCTCTCTTCCCACTGAATGGGTCCCAGGGATGGAGGTCAGGCTATCAGACTTGGTAACAAGTGCCTAAGGCTGCCCTGCCATCTCACCTGCTCCTGAAAATGACTTACTTTCTTTCTTTCTTTCTTTCTTTTTTTATTGTTGATGTTTTGGTTTTTTGAGACAGGGTTTCTCTGTGTAGCTCTGGCTGTCCTGGAACTCACTCTAGACCAGGCTGGCCTCGAACTCAAGAGATCTGCCTACCTCTGCCTCCCAAGTGCTGGGATTAAAGGTGTGTACCATCACTGCCTGGCTGAAATGACTCAAGAAGTCTCTGTTCCCCAAAACTTTTAACTTTTCATTTTTGAGACAAGATCTCAAGATGTCGCCCAGACTGGCCTTAAACTTGCTATACAACCTAAGTAGGCACTGAATTTCTGATCATCCTACCTGAGCCTCCTGAATGATAGGATACAGGCATGCACTACCTGTATCAGTACTTTTGGGGGAGCAGTGGTTTTTTCACAGGTTTTCTCTATGTATCCCTGGCTGTCCTGGAACTCTATGTAAACCAGGTTGGCTTCCAACTCATAAACTGCCTCTACATCCCGAGCACTGGGATTAAAGGTGGGAGCCATCACACCTAGCCTGCCATCATCAGTCTTAGTCTACCCAAATCTATCCCCAAGTTTAACTGCTAACATCTAAAATGAAAAACTGGGGCTGGAGAGATGGCTCAGCAGTTAAGAGCGCCGACTGTTCTTCCGAAGGTCATGAGTTCATATCCCAGCAACCACATGGTGGCTCACAACCAACTGTAATGAGATCTGATGCCCTCTTCTGGCGTGTCTGAAGTCAGCCACAGTGTACTTATTTATAATAAATAAATAAATCTTTGGGCCAAGTGAGCAGGGATTGAGTGAGCAGAGGTCCTAAAAAACTTCAATTCCCAACAACCACATGAAGGCTCACAACCATCTGTACAGCTATAGTGTACTCATATACATAAAGTAAATAAATAAATCTTTAAAAAAATAAAAATAAATAAAATAAAACGAAAAGCTGAGCTGAGGATACAAGGGAGGAGAAATCTCGCTCTTCACCTGTACACTGTTTATCCAGCCTTCCAGAGCAGCCTCCTCATCTTCCTCATCTACCACCCAGCACAGCCTTTATTAACCATTAGTTTCCCAACATTAGCCATTTGGTTAGAGTTTACATGTATTATGTAACTCGTTCCTCTCTACTTTTCTCCGGGCTATTTCCTTTGCCTGAACTCCCTTTCTGCTCTGTCTATCTCACATCCATATAAGCCCCTTTTTCAGATGGCTGACTCAGAAGACCCAACTCACTCTGGGTGGTGGTAGCGCATGCCTTTAATCCCAGCTCTATGAGTTCGAGGCCAGCCTGGTCTGCAGAGAGAGTTCTAGGACAGCCAGGACTACACAAAGAAACCCTGTATCCAAAAGACAAACAACAACAACAACAACAAAAGCAAGTAAACAAACAAAGAAACCCCAACAATTTAGCTGGGCATGGCAGCTTCTTGCCTTTTATCCCACTAATGCAAAAGCAGAGGCAAGCATATCTCAGTGAGTTTGAGGCAGAGAGTCTGACGGGGCAGGGAGGGGGTAGGGTCAACTTTTATCTCCAAGGATGACTTAAGTAGTCCTCTTCTGTGCTCTTATACAAAACTGAACATTTCTTTTATATCAGTGTACTAAAATTATTTAGATCCTGCACAATTCACGGAGTAGTGCTAAATCAAAGTCATCTTTATATTCATAATACTTCGTAGTAGGCAGCTGTAGCAGGAGCCTGTTATTGAGAATGCAACTTAAATTTCCAGGAGGTCAATACAAGCAACACCAGTTGAAAACCAAACCTATCAGAGCCCAAGAGTAAGAGAGGACCCTACCCAAAAGAAACAGGTAAACCAAGCATGGTGGTGCACTCACATGCCTATAATCTCAGAATTAGGAAGGCTGAGACGGACAGATAACAAACACAAGGCCAGTCTGAGTTATATAGTGAAACCTGTCTCAGAACGGGGGGGTTGGGGGGACAGAAGGGGGAGCGGGCACAGAAACACATTCAATATTCAGTAACCATGCACATGCTCTGGCTAGTCAGAGCTGTCTCCATACCACAGAACACTACTCACACCAAACCACCCTATTCAACAAGATGGTGTTCTGACCACTTTACACGTGAAGATACTGGCTAAGCTACAAGACAGAAAACGAAAAACTTTGGAAATAACAGTGGTAGAGCGATGCTCACCACCCACAAGGTCTTGGATTCCATTTCTAGGACCAAAGAGAAAAGGAGAACAGAGTGGTAAGCTCCTTCAGAAGAGCCATGATGGTGAGCTAGTGGAGAAGGAATAAAGCCCGGTCCTCTCTCCCACAGTAAGCTAACAAGGAAAGCACAGAGTCTCTTTCTTTCTTTCTTTCTTTCTTTTTTTTTTTTTTTGAGACAGGGTTTCTCTGTGTAGCCCTGGCTGTCCTGGATGGAACTCACTCTGTAAACCAGGCTAGCCTCAAACTCAGAAATCCGCCTGCCTCTGTCTCTCCCAAGTGCTGGGATTAAAGGCGTGTGCCACCACCGCCCGGCTTTTTTTTTTTTTTTTTTTAAAAAAAAAAGAGACTCTTTAATCCTCCTTTGGGGACAGGGAGGAGAATCCCAAGTGAAAAATAAATATGACCCATATGTAGTTTTGAAAGCCCAGGTACCTCACCCAAAGAATGGGAAATGGCTGAGAAAAACTATTATTCAGACACTGGCTTTCCTGTCCCCTCCTCTCATCTCACCTGCTGTCACACGGCACATGTGGATTGCAGAGGAAAGATACCTTCTTACTCAAGTAGGCAATGGGAGAAAGCTGAGCGCCCTTAGAACCCCTGCAACCTTTCCATCGTCCCTACCCCACCTGTTCCCTTTGGCCAGCTGCTGACTATAAGGATCCCAGAGAAAACAGATGGGCAGGTTTCACATCCAACCAATCACAAGAGCAGACTGTTGCTTGGTTTCCCTAATTCAAAGTGTCCTTAAAACCCGAGCTATTAAGAAAAACCACCCCCACATACACATACTCTGTCCCTAGAAAATGAGGCAAAATAAAGGAAAACACTATAGTCCTAATTATATAATCAATGTAATTCTGCAATAGGTCTCAGTCCTCGGAGAATTAACTCCCTTCACTTGCCAGGGAGAGAGTCAGTTACATCTCAGATCCCAGGCCTAGACCATTCAAGGCACTAGGAGCCATCAGAGCTAGACCAAGAGGGTCAGTGATTCTGCACCTGGAGCAATTTGTTCTGCCAGGGGACATTTGGCAATGGCTGGAGACAGTTTTGGTTGTCAAGATTTGTGGAGAGGGACTTACACTCCGAGCATATAATAAGGCCAAAGTACTGCTACACATTATATAAAGCATGGGATAATTACTAACAACAAAGATATCTACAGTAGCTAAGGTTGAGGGATTCTATTTTTTTTTCAGGGATCCTATTTTAAGTGAGACATGAAGAAGGCTCAAAAGAGTGCAGGCCACAGTCCTTATTAGATCTACAGAAGGAAGCTGTGAGGCTTCTTCACCCCGAAACAATCGAATCTTATTCTAGAAGCAAAAGAGGGCCAGTCACACATAGGCTCACTTAAGTCATGAATCCAACTATCACAAAGACAATCATCTCACCCCAGCAATGCCTCCTCCATCACCAGCTGGCCGTAGCCATTCAGGTGAATAGCAGGTGGCAGACATACTCCCTCCTGTCCATCCCAGGAGGTCTTTTTTGGTTTTTCGAGACAGGGTTTCTCTGTGTAACCCTGGCTGTCCTGGAACTCATTCTGTAGACCAGGCTGGCCTTGAACTCAGAAATCCGCCTGCCTCTGCCTCTGGAGTGCTGGGATTAAAGGCGTGTGCCACTGCTGCCCAGATCCAGAGGTCTACTTTGACCCAGTTCAATCTGGAGTTTTGTGGCAATGAGAAAAATGCCAACTTCAAGACAAATACAAATGATCTTCGGTGCCATTTATAAAGTCCCAAAACTAAGACTAGATAGCAAGCCCTTCCTTGTTAGGTCACTAATCAGATTTACACTACTCCATGAAGCAAAACACAGAAGCAAGCATTTCCCATGGCATGTCTCCCAGAATAATGTCAAGAGGCTGGCATGCAGGCTGATAGGCAGCTCTCCCCACTTATCATCCAGGATTGTGAATTAACTCAGCAACCCAGCCAGGGTGTCTGAGAATCTAACTTCAGGATGAAAAGAGCATCAACGACTTCCTCTTCTAGCGCATTACACTCAACTTTCAGTGGCCAGGAAGTCCAGCCTAGACAGAGAGCTCCTGGATGAAAGACACCACCCTGAAGAGAATGCCCTCCTCCAAACACCTTAGAAAGAACCCAGCCAGTCGGGGGTGGCGCACGCCTTTAATCCCAGCACTCCGGAGGCAGAGGCAGGTGGATTTCTGAGTTTGAGGCCAGCCTGGTCTACAGAGTGAGTTCCAGGGCAGCCAGGGCTACACAGAGAAACCCTGTCTCAAAAAACAAACAAACAAAGACAAAAGCAGCAGTGAGCAGGGAAGGGTGGTGCAGGCCTTTAAGTCCCAGCACCTGGTAGGCAGAGGCAGGTGGATCTCTTGAGTTCAAAGCCAACCTAGTCTACACAGTGAGACCCTACATACATAAAAACCAAACCAAACTAAACCAAACCGAACCCTCCACAACTATAAACAAATATAATGATTGACTGAATGTCCTTGCCTTAGCTCAAACACTAACATGAATTTTTTTCTTTGTACTAGGGATCAAACATAGGGGCGTTGGGTTTAAGCTATATCCCTGGCACAGAATAATTGTAGATTCTCATGAGTTGCTCTATTTCCTAGAGATGTAGCTCATTTGCCTTTAGTGAGGTCTGAAGTAGTAGTAAGAGCCAGTAAGAGTCTACACGTACCTAGACAGTTTCTTCTTGATAGGTTTATTCCGTGTCTGTGCCTAGGCAGGCTAGATCCTCCCACCCAAAAAATGACAGTCCGAACTTTTTAAAGCATTTTGACTTATGGAAGCAAAGAATGTGTAGAAAAGTTATCTTGAAATGAAAATGGCAATCTAGCTTCTAATAGGAATAACACCTACATTTTTACGAGAAAAAAGAAATATTTGACTTTCTCAGAAGCCCTTACCAGAAAGTCATGTGGAAGAACTTTAAAAAAAAAAAAAAAAAAAAAAAAAAAAAAAAAAAAGACAACAGCCAGGTGTAGTTCCACATCCCTTTCATCCCCACACTTGGGAGGCAGAGGCAGATGGATCTCTGTAAGTTTGAAGCCAGCCTGGTCTACATAGCAAATTATAGGCTAGCCAGGACTACAAAGTGAGAACCTGTCTTACAGAAAGGATGGACAGCTTGAACTTTGAAGGGAAAGCTACCTGGGCAATCCTGAGGAGAGCTGGGAGCTCAGGAAGCCCTTCCTTTTTGCTGGTGGGACCAGGAAAGCGTAACCAAATATATTTGTAGGACAGATAAAACAGTATGTTTTCAAAAAAAATCCCAAGAAGCCAGGCAGTGGTGGTGCACGCCTTTAATCCCAGCACTTGGGAGACAGAGGCAGGCAGATTTCTGAGTTCGAGGCCAGCCTGGCCTACAGAGTGAGATCCAGGACAGACAGGGCTATACAGAGAAACCCTTACCTCGAACCCCTACCCAGCCTCAAGACCCCAAGAACTCTGAACAATAAAGCCAGTAAACTAGGGGGAAAAAAAGCCTTCTCACTGAAGTACCCCAGCCACCCTCCACGGGAAAGAGTTCATAGATAATGTACAAGAACACAGCTTTCCACATATTAGACATGCTTCACTCAGAGACGACAAGAAGGCTAGACAACAGCAAACCAAAGCTGAGACCCTGTCCCAGGACACTCAATATCCCCTCCTTTCCCTCCTCCTATCTTTCTTCAGCTACCTGAGCAGTGACTGCAACAGTCCTTAGTGAACTCACAGAGAGAGTGAACTCCTTTTCCATAGCCTCTACCTGGCTGAGTAGGCTCTACCCCAATGCATCTCAGAGCGCTTCCATTCCCTCCTATTGTGTGCAAACAAGAAAAAGTTCCAGACTTACCTTTGCAAGAAACTTAATTTCCCAGGGCTCTTCCTAGCACAAGTTTCAAAGCCAGCAGAAAGACAAAAACAAAAACAAATAAGGGGGGTGGGGTAAAAGAGCAAAATTTCAAACTTTATTTTGAAACTTCAAAGGTTGACGGTCAGTGCCAGAAAGAAAAGTCAGCTAAGCCCTAAAGTCGTTTCGTTGACTGAACTATTCCAAATTACAGAACTCAAACACACCCAAGTCCCCTTCTCTGATCCGCAATTCACAATACAGTATCAGCCCCCCCACCCCAAATGGCTCACAGCAAGAAAGGTCCCAAGTCAACCACTTCTGGGGGAAAAAAAAAACCATCACCCTGATACTGTCTCACCTTCCTCAATTCCTTATTCCATCTAGTTTTTTACAACATGAGTGGTAAGGGGAAACTGGAAGGGTAAAAGTTACAGCCAAAGAAAGCGCTCCCTTCTCGTCATGTCACTCACGAGGCCAGAATCAAACTCGAGCTTCACCTCTTCCCTCAGCACACAATGAGAACAAAATGACCACTAAAAGCAGCATCCACTCACTTCTACACTCCGGTAGGAAACGCTTTGGGTTTTTGGTTTTTTTTTTTTTTTTTGGTTTTGGTTTGTTTTCTTCTAAATATGCATATTGACACCTCCTCCCCTCCTAGAACTTGAGGAGCAAATGAAGGGTCTGTAAAGGTGAGCATATTTAATTAGCCTGATTACCTAAATGCCAGCCTGTCTCTTCTATTTCCTCCTCAGGCTTCCTGAGCCTCCAGCTTGGTATCTAAGGCTCCGGAAAAAGTCTCTTTCCCCCGTTCTTGTAACGATAATTGCAACAACAACAACAAAAAAGCAACAACAACAACAAAACCAACCTAGGAAAGTGCTTTTACTAATCTCCCTATTTGTAACCAGGAAAAACAAGGAAGCAGTAAGCTAGAGAGTGTTTTGGAAAGCAAATCCGGTTGAACCCTCATTCAACCCCAATTCTCCAAACCCACATGACCATTCCTTTCTGCCCTTCCCACCCTATTAAAAGCTAAGCGCCTGGCAATTAAAATTGGCTGCAACCGATACTGCTCAACTCTGCTGCCTTTCCACAGCGGGGGGGAAAGGGACACCCCCCCCCCGCGCCCCCATCATCCG